>NW_023458557.1:69455844-69465341 GCF_013731165.1 Rhagoletis pomonella
AGTTAGATGTCATTAAGTCTGGAAAAGTTGATTCCTTAAAAAACCCGAAAAATCTTTCGAAGAATAAAAAAACTTTGTTTGTGCGTGCGAAAATCGTTGAAATGTAGTCCAAAATGGAATAGTTCTGTCACAATTGGAGAAAAGACTTTCTGATTCAATTCATTTCGCAGTCTACAATATATACTTACAGAAGTGAGTTTACTTATTGCACCATCTGTATTCACATGCAATACTGTATTCGGAGCACGAACAACTGCCCATAAATTCAATTGCTTCATCAAATCAGGTACTTGTGCTGTAAATTTTGGTGCTGAATCGAAACGCAAAGTATCTTGCTTCTACACACTTTCCACTTTAAAAATCATTTGTACGAGTATTCACTTTTCTAACATTTTATATACTTTGTAATTTAAAAAATAAGATCTCAGTAATTTTTTATTATGCAAATAAAAAGGCTAGAAATAAATACAAAAAAAGAGAAACCTTACATCGTTTAATCACTGCATTGAGATTTTTAAAGCACTTATATCAAATAGAAATAAAATAAAACTAGTTTACTTCTTAGACCGTACCACCTTAAAGCTTGAAGACGTTGGGTGATTACGTTGTGGAATACTACACGAGCCTCTGCAGGTCGTTTCATCCAAATTGAATACTTTTATAATTTTAAAATATTAGCAAACAATATGTTAACAAAAATATTGAGGTCCGATGGGGGAAACACACGTAAAACGTTACCTAAATACGAACCAAGAAACACACAAAAACCAACTTATATAAAACCTTGATTTTTACAAAAGACAACACGAATTATCTAAAAGTTTAATTGTTGAAATAAAATCAATAGCTTTATATACAATATCCATTACATACAATTTTAATTCACACGGCTTTTTCACCATATTTCAATTACACTAAATAAAATTCAATTTTCAGCGTGCTAACGCTGTAAAAATAAAATAAACTTGATGACACTCTTGTGGCTTTTTTCAAACCCACCGTTAAAATTAACCAAACGTGGGATGCTTCTTAGATTTTATTGTCCTGCTATTGATAATATTCAATATTACTAAACTGAAAATGAAAATTTCAAAACAATTGATATCAAGCACCCTATGTTTTGCTTTCCAGTAAAATTAATTTTTTTGTCAATTATTTTAATACTATTTTAGGTTGGTTTTAAAAGTGTAATAAAAACAGCGAACTTCCTATTCCTCTTAAACGAAATCTGTATTTCTATCATTTATTTTTTACTTTTTAGTTCACATCGCAATAAAAGCGAATTTTTAGTTACTTAAACTATAATTATATTTTCATCATTTTAGTCTTAAATTCAATTCATCTTTTATGCTTGAACTAGTACTACATAGTACCATGTTTCGGGCCTCGGCGGAATCAATCAACCTCAGACCGTTATTGAACGCTTCGTCGCGGATGCTGAATTTTCTGACGGTGGTTCCTTGCCCACTCTGGCAATGAACTCACCAAGCACGATTTTTATACCGTGACAGGCATCGCTCGTATGCATTCTCCAAGCGCTTATATAAGAGATCCTGGGATATTTCGTCCTTCTCGTCTGTCTGCCATATTCGAGGCTTTGTATATTTTCTTCACTGGAAGTGGTTTTTAACTGCCGGGTCCCAGGGAACAACCCATTGCCCATGTTTTATTAATGATTTTTATTAATTGACATACACTTTAAGGTCGGGTCCTATAGACCTTCTAGTCGCAATGCTTTATCTTTCTATCTATCATTTTACTAAAGACAGACAAAAAAATCGGACGCTTCAACTAACGTTTAAAAAAAAGTGGATGCGCAGCGAAAAAATTTATTTTTTTAATATTTAAAATCGAGTATCTCGAAATCGGTCAAGATTTGGTGATCTTGTCATGTAACCAAACTAATCAGAAGTGACCTGAATAATACCGTTTTCAGATATCTAGGAGAACTTTCCCGGCAACCTTGTATATTGAGAACATTCTTAATATTTACAGTGCAAGTACTTATCAGGTGGATTGGCAGTTGCTGATTCCACATGCGTCATCAGAATGGGCCCGGGGCCAAAGTGTGTCTTATAGACCAGAGCTTCTTAAAGTGTGTTCCGCGGAACCCAAGGGTTCTGTAGAAAAGTCACGGGGCTCCGCGAGATTAATTTTGGTATGAATAAGCGCGGTGGTCGGTTTGAGTTGCACACAGAAAGAAAAGTTCTATAAACAGCTTGACCGAGACACAATTATCCATTTTCAAGTATACATACATACATATGTACCCGTAGTTGGCATGATTGCCGTTGTGCTTGCTTTTTTTTCTAATCGGTATGTGTTGTTGGCCGCTGTAGCCAAAGGGTTATACACAACTTTCCACAACGAACGCGATGAATTGCCAAATGAAATGTGAAGTGTCATAACCAGGCACTTGTAGATCACCTGAAATCTTAATCAGATTATTTTTCGGATGGTAGTAGTAATATCGGTTTGGTACAAAATCGATTTTCGAAGCATTCATAGATCTCCAGAGTACTTCGACATTGAAACACGCATTTGAATCTGTGTCTCTGAAAGAGTTTTGGGTTAGTGTTAAAAGTAAATATCACGAAGTCGCTAAAAAGGCTATCTAAACTTTGCTTCATTCCGTCACATCGTACTCTGTCAACAGGGTTTTCCGCTTACACTTATACAAAAAACAAATTCATGTCGAAATTGGATGCTACCCCATAAATGTGCATGCAGCTTTCAGACATTATATCGAACTACTATTTTATACAATAATTAATAACAGTCAACCAATTTCTTTCTTTACATTAAAATTTAAAGTATATATAATATTTCTAATAAAAGTTTTTATTCATATTTGAGTTGCACTGCCTTTGATTTTTAGTAATTTGATGTGGGGTTCCATAAAATTAAAGGAGTTTAGTAAGGGCTCCATCATCTTAAAATTTTAAGAACCCCTGTTATAGACGACCGCAACAACCACATCTAACCTAACACCTAAGTATGTACTTATGAGTAAGTTACATAGAAAATACAAAATTGTATTGTTCTCAAATATTCTTTGTATTTATTTTTTTTTTTGACATACGAGGTTTGGTCTATTTCGTTTCGTGGTTACATAGGATTGTTGGCATTGGGCTTCCTTTTGTGTGCTCGTATTTTCTGAATTATTTTGGAACAGTAGATGTAAATATATACAAATATAAATGCACGCATACACTAGCGCATAGCATATTATTCGGCCTTTCTAACACATTTTCCCCTATCCTTTTTCCTTGTGTTGACAACACAAACCCGAAAGAAAACATTCCTCCACCACTTGAACAAAATCAGCTTTTGATTTTATGTTGAACATTCGTTTGTACTCACCCAAATGATGGTAGAAAGTCACTGCTGTGATGACTACGATCGGCTGCACATTAAGAGTGTAGCACACAGAAAACCATAAAAAGAAGGAGGTGTGAGGTGTGTTTGGGAAACGGAGTACAAAAAAGCACCATACAGCTATACGAAAGAATTAGATGTGCATTTTGCATTTATTTCTACTGCTGCTCTTGTCTATGTAATACCCTCTCCGCGGCGCAGCTTGACAAAGATGATGTCAAGTTTCGAAGTCAATTTATGTATGAACATACATGTATAACCAAGAAAACAACGGAAATAAGGTGGAGAATGAAATACTGATAAGTGCCAACTATTTCTATTGCAGTGAACCGGCAAACTTTTCTTAACTGAATGTTATTTTTTTCTATGACAGGTGGTTGTAAGCTTAATGGCAACATAGCTGCAAATCACTTGCTGTTTGGCAACCTCGGCAAATTTTGAAAAACCACGCGGTTCTCAAAATAACTGCCTAAGCAGAATCCTCCACCGGTGGTAGTTCTGTAAAATGTAATCTGTAAGTTATTTTCGTTTGATAAGAAAGAGAGTTCACAATACCTAACTAAACTTTATATACTTTATATAATTTGAAATATTTCATAAATTTTAAGCTGAATTAAAAACTACTGGTAGGGATAGTGAAGAGGTTGGAGTAGAATTTTTATTTTTCAGCTCGAACTAGCCAACTCTGGAATAAGAGTTTAAAATGTTATGCAGTAAACATGGATTGGAATAAAATTTAAATTCGGGGAGATGGAAAATAACAAAATTTTTAGAAAATTCAAAATCAACACTCAAAAAGGTTGTGGTACCAATTAAAAACTGTGCTGAAATTTAACCATCGCAAGCGATAGAGCAATGATGTCGAATAAAGCGATACAAAAAGATCGGGTCTCCCCTCCCCCCCCCACACACGTCGTTATTGCCGCTAGCAAAGTGCTGGCAGCGACTGACAATGTATTAACGTAACGTCTTTGGCATTGCTGTTTGTATTGAAAGCAATAAAATGCTCACAACAACAATCCAAATAGCAAGGATTGATAGGGGAAATAAAGTTGGAAGCGAACTACTCAGTCCGGGAGAGCAAAAACAACTAAGCTCCTTTTAAGCTGCAATCACTGCGTTATCGTTAAGTTTGCATCGTAAGTGTGTGTACCAAATAAGTATGACTGTATGAATGTAAATATGTACGAATGTATGTACTTAATTAAAGCCGTAGTAATATAGAGATAAATTTCCAAAAGTTGCACCTAGGAGACTCATCCTTGTGTTGCATTGTATGTATTTTTATGCCATCACATTTGGAGTATTAATTCCACAAAGAAATGTTGGCGGCGCGCTGAAGCTCACTTATTCCAGTTTGCGCTTCGTCGTTGCCAGTGCGCACTCATACATAAGTCGCGACATCCGGCTAACTTATCGAATGCGATCCTTTTGTCTTCTTAAATGTATCCAATGTAATCGTTTAAGACTTTCGAGAGTTTCAGTTGAGTTCTGTATTGTGCCAGCGCTGCAGAATGTAATTTGTTTTTACTGTTGTCGCCCTTGAGCGATGCCATGTTTTGATTAGCTAACCCGCCGTACACAGAAAAAAAAATCATATTAAAATTACTGTCGTTATATGTATGTATGTATTTAATGAGAGCGCACACTAATAAATTTGGTGGGATATTTGAGGCGGAACATTTTCTACAAATTTGGACACAATAATTTACGAAATGTAGAAGTTATACCTGCTATTACAAAGTTTATCACGTTTCAAACTTAAACAGAGAAGACTTACAAGACCACTGTAAAATCGTTTAACCTACATAAAAAGCTAAACGCAAATCACTCCTCTCCTAGAAAGCGCTGTAAAATCCCCTCGCTGACCGAACTATTCACGTTGTATAATTACTTCTACAAAATAACATCGCTGAGAGCTGCAACGATGAAGACAATACCACGAAAATGATAAGAACATAAAAGAAAAAATTAAACGCTAATTTAGTAAATAACACTTCTGTTGTTAAAAACGATGTTTTTGTGTAAGCCAATTATTTAGTGTAGCGTTAAAAAAGCTGCTTTTGGATTATCTTATGGTACATTTACTTACTCACCAATGGAATGTGAAGAATGTCGCTTGAGTATTTTTCGTGGGAGTGCCATTAAAATGTCAATGTAAATGCGGGCTAATGGAGACTTCGCCGGGCGGTGAGTGGATGGTTGGTATGTTGCTTGGCTGGCTCATAATCACTACACCAGCAAGTAAATTAGCAGAAAGAAATAACAAAATCAAGAATGAAGGAGGCAAAGTAGCTGCTGCCTACTTATGTACTTATGAAGTCTATTGAGGAAATTTGCTGGCGTAATATTTAACTTTCGAGGCTAGCTAAGTTCAAATTCTATGCGCTGTTACTTCTTAGATAATTCTTTAACTATGCTAAACATTTACAATCTACGTAAGAATTTCATCCTCAACTCGTCTTTTTTGGTTGAAAAAGTTTTGCTTAAGCTTTATTTGCGTTCGATTTAAGCCACGAATTAATAAAGATTTTCATGCACTGATTAACTGACAGTTGAGTTTCACTTAAATTTTGTGTTGTGAAACTCGAAGAAATTTTTAGATGAGTATAGCTTTTACATTTAGTAACGTTGTGCAACTTTATGTGGATTAGGTTGTAAACAGCTGCAAATGCTTATTCTTATCATATACCTCTTCGTTGTTTACACGCGTAGCATATACCTCTTCGTTGTTTACACGCTTAGCGTCCGCTTAGACTTTATAATACAGCCTATTAAGCTTCTTGGCCGCCACATTCCAAAATATGGCAAAGTCAAATAATTCTTAACAGTTCATTGACCTTAGGGTATAATTGTACTCAAAAGTAAAAAATTAAATTAAATCTACCCAATAAAAACAATTTTATTCGTGCTGAAACTCAAGGACCTTGTCACAACACGGTTTTTGAATAAAGTCGATTACTTTTGATTGTAATGTAATAGACGAGACGATTTGTAAGCAAAGGATTATCCAAGGAATACACCAACCCTAACCTTAATAAGAGAGATGACGCTGCATAGACAAGAACACCGGAGGAATCACTAGAGCCCCTCATAAATACATACTATCCTGGCTGCGATCTGAGGTCAAAAACATGGCCTCATACAAATCGTCAGCAACTCTCAGAAGAGTTATTCGACTCAATCGTAGACAAAGAAAAATTTTAATTTGCTATAAATAAATCCTTCATTTACAAATCCCCCGGCCCAGGCGGTATCATACCGATAATGCTCCGGAAATCACAGGAGCCTCTGGTATCCTGGCTGTAAAGGGTTTACAAAGCCACTATCAGCTTAACATACACTGCGAAAAGCTGGAAAAGAGTTAAAGTTGTCTTCGTTACCAAACCGGGAAGAAGAAATCATAAAAAAGCAAAAGACCTTAGCCCAATAAGTCTTACATCTTTCCTGCTAAAGGTACCTTCAAAAGCTCAACATGCATACATTAAGGGTAGGTCAGCTTAAGCTGCCTTTCATGAAGTCGTGATCACCTTAGACAGATCACTCCATTACAAGCAGTATATGTTGGCTGCCTTCGTCGACATAGAGGGGGGCCTTCAATAATATTACAATCACCACAATTGTTCGATCCCTTGTGAAGGTAGGAATATCTGAACACATACGCGAGTAGATCGAACAAATGCTCAGAAACAGAATCATAATTTCAACCTTTGGTTCAGTAACGCTATCCCGTCATACAAATAGAGGCGCTCCTCCCCAAGGGGAAGTTCTGAATCCGATACTGTGGTTGGTGGAACTGAAGGACATGAACGACGGAAGCATATGCAGATAATGTAGTGGTGGCGGTACAGCTCACTTCCACTCTAAGATTAGTGAAATCCTCGAGGGTGCTTTGCTCGGGCTAAACACCTGGGCCACAAAACGTGGCCTGGGCATTAAAGCCAAAGCTTGTCCTCCGGATGTTCACAGCAATCATACGACCAATACTAAAGTATGCGGCATTAAATAGTTTATCGGCCAGCACTAGATTAACAATACAACGTCCGTAAATTAGGCAGTATACAAAGAGCAGCTCGTGCAGGTGCTACAGGAGCAATTAGGTCATGCCCATGTGATGCGCTAAATGTGAGCCTGTATCAACTGCCCACAGAACTCCACAACCGCGTAACTGCGGTCAAGCTTATCAGATTATATGTATACATCCTACGACAAATTTCAGGAAAGACTTTTCAGTGAAGTTTCCTTCTAGACGGAATTGGAGTAGGGGCAGGATAGTCGATTAGTTCCACAGACATCTATACTGACGGGTCCAAAATGGACTGCGGTGTGGGTGTGGAGGTGTTCTCTGAAACGCTGAATGTCACTCTCGCTTCGACTACCTAACTTAGCTGGCATCTTCTATGCTGTAGTACTAGAATCGAAAGGGTATCTAAAGTATTAGAGACGAACTGCGTTGGAGTACGAAAAGCATGCATTTTCTCAGATAGCCAAGTGGTGCTTCTGGCACTTTCCTCACCAGTAACAAAATCTAAAACAGTAAGAGATTGCAAATATGTGTTAAGGTAGTGGTCCAAGTTAATAGACGTCGCTCTCATCTGGGTTTCCGCCCATAGGAAAATACACGGAATCAGAGAGCTGATGAGTTAGCTTAGGCCAGAGCATCTTTTGATGAATCCGAAGCAGAGACAAGTACGGCCGATATATGTTGGAAAAACCTTCAAACCTGCTATACTGCGAGGACATATAAAGTCAAATTAACAGCTACGATGGCAGGAAATTGGCCCATTGGTGAAAATGCATCTAAACGGTCCTATACTATATTTGCGAGTGCCCAGCATTGGCACGGGTAAGGCAGAACACACTCAGAAAATATTCCATCCAAAATCTTGGGGAGATCTCCAAATTCATTATTACTAACCTAAACAGATTCGTCGGATAATCAAAATGGTTCGATGAACCCGCCGAATCATGAAAGCAGATAAAATCAAGAGTCCCAGAGAAAGCGTATCAAAATGGCGCTATGGGCACTAAGTTAATCCTGGGAATGTTCCCAGGACATGCTTCTACCAACCAACCAATAAGAATGATAAGTTTTCTACCTCATGGGTAAAATTCTGCCCGCATGATTTCTTAAAAGACCAATATCTTGCTCTAATTGATTTACAACCAGCTAAATGTTCCAAAGGTCATAAATTGCGTTTGTAAAAAAAAGCCAGAAGAATTATTAATGCACCACGTTGGTTTCGCAATATATAAAAGTACAAACGATTCACATACTATATCACCGTGCGACAAAAACCTAAAAAAAATTCAATACAAACGAAAGATTCTATATACTCACGAAACTAAGGGCCAAATATAGTAAAACTGCGCTTTTAGTTTTTCACTATGATGTCAGGATTCTTTTCGGGTGGGCTTTCCAAAACGGAACCAATCGAAATTTCAGCGAAAGTATAAGGAATTTCGTCATGAAACTTGGTGAGGATGTTGGGGGAGGCCTCCTCAACATGACTTGTTCACTCTCACAATATAATTGCTAATAGTATTTTAGCAATTTGTTGTTAAATAATGTCTACTATCACCCCCTAATTTTTTTTAAAATATGCCACTTATCACTTATATTTTATGTTACATATTATATTTTCAATGCTCACATGCGTATTTTATGCTTTTATTACATATAATTCACCAATTAATTAAGTAAAACGCGTTTATAAATTTGTGTTCACGTTTTACCACTTTTCACAAACAAACAGAAATAACAATGGCCGACAGTTAGAGCAAATATGTGCTGCCATACGTTTTAAAAGTAAATACGCCACTATTAAAGGATTTTATTAAAACGCGGCCAACACAAAAAAGGAGTTGTGCGTAAAATCGTCATATTTTTATGGCAACCGTATTCCAACGGTATTTCTTTTATTCTCTTCTTATTTTTTCGCATGCAGAAGATTTTTTTTAATATACTTTCATAAATTATGAAATTTTTTTATATAAAATCGCGTGATTTTATATAAAACACCCAGTAACCATATATTGATATAGTTCCATATATATCGAAAATTTTTAATAAAAAATCGCGCGATTTTTTATTAAAAATTTTCGCCTGCGGCGCTTTA
>NW_023458557.1:69465351-69569571 GCF_013731165.1 Rhagoletis pomonella
GCGATTTTTTATTAAAAATTTTCGCCTGCGGCGCTTTATATTCTAAAAATCGATACTTCCATAAATAATGAAAAATTTTAATTAAAAATCGCGCGATTTTTTATTAAAAATTTTCGACCGCGGCGCTTTATATTCTAAAAATCGATACTTCCATAAATAATGAACATTTTTAATAAAACATCGCTTTTTATTATAAAATCGATACTTCGATAAATTATGCAACTTTTTAATCAAACGACCAATAAATAATTAAATTTTTTTATTAAATATCGCGCGATCATTATCTGCATTTTTTTAATGCTTCCGTTTTGTGTTTTTGAGGCATTTTTTCATATGTATGGCAGCACTGACATTTCACTTCAATTGGTGTACAAAGCAAAAGGTGAGGTTAAATTCGGTATTTTTTGCAACTTTAAATGCGAATTACTTTAAAACTATAAGCCTCCGGAGGGTGGGGTCTTCAGATTTAGAATCTGAAAAAGCTCCTCTATACTCCCTAATATTTTTTTTTCAAAGCCTGGATCCGTTTTGGAAAATTTTCCCTTCTTTTCAAAGGACTTTGGAATTTTAAAGATATGATTAATTCAAAAAATTATTTAAAAAAATCAGTGCAATGTAGAATAACAGTATAGGTACCAAATGAGAGAGGAAATTCTGTAGAATTTGAAAACAATAAAGCTTTTGCACGTCAAGGACGAATAGGTAATGAAAATGCGCTTATAATAAATTTTATCTTTTTAAGTTAATAAAGTTTGCTGGGCTCGAATCGTAACATCAGTTCACGGATCGAAAACCATACGAAAGAAAATTACGTGATACGTTCACGTATGTTATAATGCGAAAAATGTATTTTTACGTGACGAGTAATACGATAAGTATGTTACGATTCGAGCCCAGGCCGAAATTCGATGATGAGGTCGTGCGTATATTAGTCCTCAAACACAAATTTAAAAAAAAAAAATATTGCAAATTTTTAAGGATATTTAAAGACATTTTCGATACCCATTCGTCCTTATGCACCAAAAAATTAACTCTGTTATAATTCTACAGATTTTTTTCTTGTATATGGTACCCTTATTGTTATTCTACATTGCACTGAATTTTTTAACTAATTTTTTGAAATAATCATATATCTTAAATTTCAAAGTGCTTTAAAAGAAATCCTTACCTCAGAGAGAAAAAATAAGTACGCAATTTAAATGTAATTTGCCCATAGTTTCGCGTATATATTCATTTCTTTGGGTGTAAAATTTACTGTCGCACGGTGTAATATACCATAATATAATTATTATTATCTATGTATATATAAACTTTCAATATGGGTAGAAATTTGCCCACTAGATCAGAAAACACACATCGATCGAAACTTATGAATAGTGAATTAAAAACTTACACGTATGTATTCATCATATTCTTTGTAGACACCAAGCATATTTAGTCGCCCTTTGTTATCCAAAATCGTTTGTATTTACGAACAAAACGAGGAGATTAGTTTCCTATCAGCTGACTCCAGACACTAGTTAAAAGCACCAACAATAAGCACGCAGTACTGCATGCTGACAGTGAAAGCATTATTGTTTTGTGTGCCCCTACTGTGTGCTTAGAAACTACTAAATTTGAATTCCATCAATTCATCATGGTCGCCTGGGCGTATGAGTGACTGGCAAGTATGCATATGGGTCAATTCACGTCAGATGTCCCAAGCGCGCAGAGCGATGCAAAACAAACTACTTTTCGACTGGCTGTAAATCAGACGAAAAATGGGAATTAAAATTCTAAAGATATGATTTCTCTACATTTTTGTACGGACTAACCGAGGGTGCTATGCGTTTTCGAAAATTTTTTTCAAAGTGAAAATTCGAAACGAAAGTTTATTTGTAATTTTTCTCAATTATGGAAAGCTATTATACCCGAGCGCACTTGCGCACTTTGTTCGCATAACGACTGTTTGTAACAGCCTAAAGGAATCGAAACAGATATAGATAAATGTATACATAAATGATCAGAATGAAAAGAGACATCGATTATCAACGAAATTTGGTACATGGGTTGCCCATTATCCAAGGTAGGTTGTTATATAACGGTTTTTTCGAAAAATAAATTAGAATTTTAATGCAAAATAATATTACTATGAAATTTTTGGAAAAGCTCCGCCCACTTATGACCTAAAATGTATACCTTGGTATCCGATTTCTCAATTTCTACCAAACTCGGTGCATCTAATAGCCTTGGTACGAAAAAGCAATTCGTTATTCCAAGTTAATACTTACAACAATAAATAAGATTTTTATAGACTTTTAGGTAGTTTAAGGAAAGTTGGAGCGACGATAGTTGATACCTGCGCCGGGTATATAAAATTCGGTTTCGCCCGAACTTAAACTTCTATACTTGTTAATTTTATTTTGGTCATCTCAATCGAAAGATGAGGTCTATTTACATAGAAATAATTAATAAGAAAGGGGATTTTTATAATTTTTCTGATCTATAAAGCGTTTTAGAGTGCCCAGCGCGCTTCGGACATTTGACGTGAAGTTACCCATACACCAGGCTGAAATAAAATCCACGACAGTTTATAGTAGCTCATGGTGATAAAGCTCTTTAAGAAACACAATAGAAAAGGAAGTTGAAATTTGTGTTTGGAAAAAAAAGTTACTTTTTTCTTTACAAAGCATAGTAACTCAAAACACACATAGAAAAACGTAAGTCTACATGTTGCAAACTTTTTCCTAACAAGCTATCATTTGTCTCAATTTGAGGAAATGATCACAATACAAGACAATGCACAACGGCAGACCCCACTTTCCGCTGTCCATATTTTTTTATGGTATTTCTCAATTTTGGCCGCTGCTGTGGTGTAGTTGTTAGCAGTGCGCGCTACCACTCCGCAGGACCTGTGTTCAAGCCCTGGTCAAAGGAACATCACAAAAAAATATACCAAAAAGTTTTTTCTTAACAGCGGTCGTCCCTCGGCAGGCAATGGCGAACCTCCGAGTGTATTTCTGCCATGAAAAACAGCTTCTCATACAAATACAGTCGCCGTTCGGGGTCAGCGTAAAACTGTAGGTCCCTCCGCTCTGTGTGACAACATCAAGGCGGCGTAAGCCACAAATCGGACGAGAAGCACGGCCAAACACTAACATATGAGGCATTTCATGTCACCGCGGCCACCTCTGTGCACGACCTCTAAGGATTTGGATGAAAGTATGGTTGCCTATTTACACGGGACTTAAATTTTAAGAAAACTTCATACATACCTTTATTCAAAGTGCTGTATCTTGAAAACCTTTTAATGAATCTTAATGAAAAAAAAAATGTATTTCATCCATCTTATTATGGGCTTAAATTATAATTTTTTACATTAATGTGCAACGTATTAAAAAAATTAAGTAAACATTTTTCGTTTTGATTTTTTTCTTGATAATGTTTTTTTTTTTTAACTTTTTATTTACACAAAAATATACTCTATAATGTCAACTTTAAGTACCCAAATGGGCGTAATGGGCTACGAAGGCGGATGGACTCTAGATCGTCTAACGCTCGAGCAATATGATAAATAGACATTGAAATTTTATGAAATTGTATATTTTTGAAGGAGGAAAGTTGTATAAAAAAAAACAAAAGCATTAATTAAGTTCTGAAGTCACGAAAATCCCTTCTAGGAAACGGCAGAATTGAACTTTGTTGGAAGTTCACATGGGAAATCTGCTTTCGCCGGGTTTGGAGGATATTTTAAGCGACTAGCTTTTTGATAACTTAGGTGTATGTGAGAAACTCCTTTTTGGAAGTTTTTTAAGATTAGAGAGAAAGTTAAGATTTATTTCGAGACTAGCTTTGGATCAGTCAGTTTTGGATCGTCTCGGCAAGATATAATTTTAAAGAAATGATTTTTTTACTGCTGATGATTACGTACAGCTACTGATGCAATGATAAAGGAGCGAGTATAAAAACCTCTTAACCACATGATATCTGAACCAAAAATTTGCTTCACATCTTGAGCATTTTCCTTCTTAGTGCATACTTTATCTATTCACGCAAAAACGTATAAGCAAGTACAGAGAAAAGTATATGAAGGCTCTGAAGAATTTAAGCCATTTTTGGAAGGAAGGGTTTGCAAAGCTAAGCCAATTCCTTCGTCATCAGTAGTAACCTCTAACGCAGCTAGTTACAATAACAACATAATTTTTAAATTTCTAAACATTTTGCTAAAAAGCTTTGTACGCATTTTTAAAAGTTCTTTTCGAAGCTTCTAACAGCGAAATTCCAACATGAAATACTCCTTTTGGCACGGAGGCATTTTTTGTTATAAATACTTTCGGCATCACATAATATATGTATTCCACTTTTTGCTGTTTTTTTAACCCCTAGAAATTCTGTTAATTGTGAAGCTAGCAGCTGTAAAAGCAAACATTAGGAAATATTTCAGCAACGAAAGCAAAGTATGTCCCCTATGGAATGCAGGTGTGCTTAAAAATACCTTCTAAGTTTTTAGCTTCACAATTTCATATAACTATGTAGTATGCGCCGTGGTTCTACAAGAATGGAATAGGAGGATGAGTTTGCATTTGACTCTATTTTCGGTTTTATATGAAATATTCAAAATATTTCAAGCTTTTACGTAATTCTAAAATAAGAGGTTTATGTCGTGTTTGCTATCTCTGCCATGTATGTAGCTAATACTCGTATAATGCACATTGTACATATGAGTGCATACTATACGCACGCATAAATGCTAGTTTCATACATATTTCTAGTACGTATATTGAAAGGAACACATATATGTATAAGGTATATAATACTTAAAGTAAACAAAACAGCTAACAATATAACAAAGTTATTTCAAGAATCAACAGCAGCCGCTGCACACTTGCAGTTTCCCTTTGTTAGTCCTGACTTGCAACTCGAAAACCTGGCATATTTTTGTATATTATTAGCGCTTTATCAAAAATAATACATATTTTCATACATAGCACATACTTGGATGTGTAACTAGGAGGTAAGCAGCAACAAATTACAGCCAGTTTATATGAGCCTAGTTGGTATCAACTAAATTCCACGTACAAACATACACAAAAGCAGCACGCTGCAATTGAATTTCAAAAATATTTTAGCAAAATATTTAACTTCCACTTTATGCATTGTTGCAAGTGAAATATTTTAAATACACACCTATTTCATTTCGATAGGAAGTTAATGCTTCGAATTTACAAACATAGTCTATGTATAAGCAAAAAAAAATACCTTGGAATTAGCGTTCGAACGGTAGTGAGCCTTATATCATACCCAGTCGACAAAGTTAAGGTGGGTCTGCATACCATCCTATCAAATGTGGATTCTTACAAACGGAAGTGTTGCGGATTAAACGAACAGCGAGCCTGATAGCCGTGGCTTCGGAATTGATGCCCTGTAAAATTCGTTTATATTTATTTTTTTTTTACTTCCCTCACTTATTTAATTGTTATGAAATCAATTTCGTTATGGACATTTCTAACGAAATCTAACTCTAAAAAACTCAATATAAGTACTTGCAATAATATTGTGAAACAAAATATAAAAAGTATAAATATAAAATAAAACTTCTTCTTCCTTTATTCCACGTATTACTACCTATGCATATTACTAGTAAAGTCGCAAAATTTAATTAAACATTTTTAACATGTGGCAACCCAAAATAATATATTCCAAATGTAAGCGATCCGCGTGCCAATTTCATCTAAAACCGTCCAGCCATATCCGAGCGGAGAGAAGTCTCGCCTGGTTCGGTTACTCTAATTTTAAATCACTCTGTAGCGATAAAAGAAATAGTAAATTAAAAAAATAAACGTTATTTCATATATTTCTTTCGACACCCATATTTTTTTTTTTTTTTTCAAATAACTCGTGTATAATTTAATTAAGTTCGACTTTTCAAACAAGTAGCAACCCTCTTCAAAATATATTTAGATGAAAACCTTTTTTGAATATCTTTCGTCTGACATATCTCAATTCCTAATTGCCTTAATTTAAATTGAATCTGATTTTTTTTTTACAAGGGACAACCCTTCCGCATGTAGTTAAATAATGAACCCTTTTCAAAAACATGTACATTGATACCCATATTTTAATAGTTTATATAACTTATGAAATAACTTGAGATAAACTCTTTTTTTGTAAAAATAAAGCCTTTTTGCGAGTGTACATGCTCTTTAATTTTTCGCCACAGTTTTAAAAATCGGCCGACCGTTGCAGATCTGATGACATTAACAGAAATATAAATAAAAATAAAAATCAACAATTGTGACCAACCACCCCGCCAACCTCTACCTTCTTCTGTTGCTTTTTCGTTCAGAATTAGATCGCAACGAACGTGTCGCTTTTTAGTTACATCGATGTTTTACTTCAAAAAGTGTGAGGGTTTAACCATACAGAGGCTAAAATTCTTAGCGCATGTACCCCCGTGACCTAAAGGTAAAGGTGCGCAAGAAAATTACAAATCCTTGTTTCTGCCACAAAAAAAAAGCTTATCATAAAAACTTGTCTGCCGTTCAGAAGCGGCGTAAAATTGTAGGTCGCTCAATTTGCGTACTAAAATCAAGACGCACACCATAAATTAAAAAAGTTCAGCCAAAAGCGTGAAAAAAGATGTAAGCGAAAATTTATATTTTCATTTAATTTTTAAAGCAAAACTTAATTTTCGGGTTGGATTGTATGTATGTATGTATGTATCATAATCGTCAATTTTGCTTTCAAATGTATGTTGCCAAAAATATATATGCGTTGTTGGATTTCACACGCCTTCGCTGTGGCACCTTTTTTTTTTTGCTGCCAATACTGACATTTGAGGAAATAGAGTTTGAGCTTATCATGCGATTTCAATGAAATGTAGCGAGAAATTTTATTTCAAATAAAAATATTTCCAATACGATGGAAAGAGCTGTTATAACAAAAACGTAAATACAAACATGACATGCGGTGACAGTTAAATGCATCCCATACGTTAGGGCATCTAAGAAACTGAGGGGTAAATCATTTTTGTGCGGCTCGATATTTTATGTGGTAGACAAACAGCTTGCGGTATGTCGCCTGGAATTTTGTGCTCAAGTGAAGGTCTTGAAACTTACCCTCTGTTAGTAGATAGTTCCTTGGAAGTAGAAGCAAGCTTTTTGCCGTGCATCTCCAGTTGAGGCAAAGATGTGACTTCTGTTGTGTTACTGGGCTTATGAAGGTCTTTACATTACTTGACTTTTCGTCCAGTATTCATAAATATTTAATTTAAAGGAGTAAGTATTTTCTCCGCGCATTGCTTAATTTAACGGACGATATCTATTTTTCTTCTCGGACCTTTTTGTTGTATTACACATAACACTAATAATTGTTATACTAGTCAGGATTGCAAGACTCTTTTAACTAACAAACCTATTTTTCGTCGAAATTAGCGTAAACATTAGAAATCATAAATAATTCATAATTTAAATTAATAATAATTAACTTTTACACGACGTGGTAAAGTATAAAATGGTAAGTTATAGTATTCATCATCGTATTTTATTAACCCGTTCAGAAAGTAACACTAAGCAATTTACGCATTTTGGCTAAAACTTGTATTTTTTCTAATTTTTAATCTTGAAGAATAAGCAGTTTTACCCACCGTGAGGCACCATTTTTATAACTCAGCTTGCACAAGTTTTCACTTTGTATAATGTGAGGACTTAAAGCTTTTGAGGTTAGGCAAGTTTGGGAGGTTTGCGTAAAAATAAACCGATGACAGCCCCTTTAAGCGTGTTTACTTATGGATTATTCCATTGAAAAGAGGAAAACGACGTCAATTTAAATATGCCTTAATTATCTCTATTTCAGTAGTAACCTCTTTTTAAATGGCTACATTTCATTAATCTGTTGGAAAATATTAAAAAAATGAAAAGAATTTGTAATTCTTGGCTATGGAAATTTTTATTCGATGCATAATTCTTTACACCAGTCACAAGGAGATGTCACACCAGTCACAACATTAAATATTTTTTAATATTTCTATGAAGATTATATAAACCTCATTTTTATTGAAAACGAAAGCGTACAATTCCTATTTTATAACACAAATACGTCGCTCGTGAAAATTAAGTTATTTGCAGTGTCCTACCAGTCACATTCATTCAAACGAACTAAGAAATCGTTTGGTATTTTTGTTAAAGCAATTTTATACATTAGTTATCGTTCCATGTTAAAAAATATCTTTCGCTGTTATATATGTTCCATTGGAATAGTTAGTTCCCACCAGTCACATTGGAATGGCCCTTAAATTATTATTATTGTAAACACATATTCATCGGTGCGCTTTTAATGACATCTTTAAGCGTTTTTGAGGTTAGGTGTATATGGGAGGTATGCTTTAAAATAAACCGATCACAATCATTTTTCGTTTTTCTTTTTCTTAATTTATATCCTTGGAGGTTATACACGAAAAATTTAAGCCCTACGCCTACTCCTTCTAATTTTCTCTCTGTATGGGGCTGAACCAGTGTGCACCTTTTTAGTAAAGAAATGCACCTTTTCTGATTTTCGCCCAATAACATCATACAACAACTTTAAATTATAAGACAAAGTATAACTATAAGTAAACAAAGAGCACATAGTAATCTCAGTAAAATTGTTTAACCAAAACCTCAAATTCATGTCGCCACATACATATAATCGGTATCTTATGGCAATCAGACTTTACATAAATGTTATTTAGATGAGCAGAAAGACTCTTCCGAATTTTTAGCTCACCCTAATGTGCGTACATATGTACAAGCGACCTGTGTGGGTTAGGTTATTGACAAGCATTTAACACTAAAAGAGGGCAGGGGTAATTTGACCCATTTTCTTATTTGACTGTCAATATTTCTTTTGTCAGTTATTTTTCTAAATTTCTATTTTGGGACCATTGTTAAAAATGCATAAAATGGTATTTATTGATGTGTGTTTTTTGTTACTTAAATTAATTTTAAAGTAGGTGGGTCAAATGACCCCTGTGCTTCTTTCGTGGCATGTTGATTTTTCAAACTTTCTAGTGTTAATGGGCACATTTTGTTCGCCGAACTTCTTTTACTAAACTAACAATAAAAATTAAAAAAAAATATAAAAATTTTAACGAATGAACAAATTTTTAATTTAAAATCAATAGTTTTTTGTTACTAAAATTAATTTTAAAGTACTTAAATTACTCCCCTCCGCCTTCAAGATTGCATGTCGAAGTTTCAGTCTTTATAGTGTTAAAATAGCATATCCCACTACATACATACACGAATGACAGTTCATACCATCCCGTGTGTGAGAATAGGAAGATATGTTTATAATTTTAGCACCAATAAAAATTGTTTTTATACAGCTATGCTGCCTGAGCGAGTTGAAGCGTGCTTTTGGATGTGGGAGCTTGAGAAATGTGGCAAAACTTTCAAGCGCATTTGAGACTATTTATCCGCTTATACTGCCACACATGTATGTAAGTAGTAAACTAGCACTTACGCTCTATAATACATACATATGTAGGTGCTTAGTTTCCCACGCCTGTTTCAGTGCTACAGCGTCAACTTTTCCTCTTTCGTGCTACACGAATAGCCAGCGTATACATCAAGTAACTGGTAGAAAAGTGAAAAGTAGCTAAGCACAACATTCTGGAAGACATAATATTTTGAATTCTATAAGTTCTACTGCCTTTTTTCTCATCACCTATCCACTTTGGTATGCCAAAGGAGTTTCTACGGTCGAAATGTTGTCAATGTTTACAAACACAACCTCAACGTAATCGAACACCTACAGCAGATCAAACTAGTTCAGAACTCGTTCCGAATTAACTTGAAAAGGAATATCATTGCCACTTCTCTGCAGAACTTGTGATCTTCCTCGTAACTGGTCCATTTTCCACAGATCTGAGACAATACGTTTTTTATGGGAAACAATTTTAATGATTCGTGTTTGGATATTTTTTTCTGGTTTTTTTTTTTTAAAGAATCAATTTTATTTTTATTAAATTTCATAATTTTCTGTTAAATTTTTTAAGCGGCACGCAACAATTTAAATCTGAAAACTCACAACTACTGCTACCGCATTTTGAACACGCTCCCAATGACGTTGAAGTCGGAGATATTTTCGCGAAGTTACTTTCGTTCTGAAATTTGTAAGGCTGAACTATTGAGTCGCCAGATTATCTCAAAATTTTATTGCAAGGAACCTTAACACCGTAAGTAGATGCATATGCATTTGGAAGGAGCAGCATCTCTGTTGGCAAATAAGAATTTAGAGAAAAATGGCTTCCTTTAGTCCGCGCATTCTAATCCACTTTTCCTCGCGCTAATGCTTTCTGTTCAACACTACAAGGAATTCACATTTCACATGTAGAACAGTGAACTAGTGATCCAAATTTATAGTTCGGCACTAGTTCGTTTCCCCACAGGGTATGCATATCCATGCGCTATTTATGAATATGTATGTATGTATGTACATACATATATGTGCATACGTCCACAAACAACAACACCATAATCCTTATCCGCTTAACCATGGCATCTGCTTTGGTATTTATGTTTGTCCCACTGTCGCTAAGATAAATATTTTCGCTATCCATATAAAATAAAAAAAGAAGACGAACATGTCGAACTGGAATTATAATATTCTTATAAGTGAGTGAGAGTAGGGAAATGTGTTCAAATTGTATTCATTCCTATTTACGGTCGAAGTGCTTAATGCATAGTTAAAATGGATGTGTGCTTTTCACTTAAGTGTTAATGTATAAATGTTTTCGATATATATGTAGATATCTGTGTTTCTAAGCAATAATCGCTTTACTATCATATATTACGCATTTCTTTTATTAAAACTGCAAGCGACTTTGAGTGAGGTATATGTATTAGGTGAGAGTTTTTGTCATTAAAATTGCCACTTTCACATTAATTTGCCATTAAATCGTATTTAAATTGTGTGTATAATATCCAAATGGAGTATTTTAAATACTAAGGACAGGCTGCAGATGTAAATATGTTCCAGTCTCTGACTTGCAAATGTAATAGATTAGAACTAAGGCATCTAGGGAGTCCCGAGCCCTTTTTGGAGTCCCGAAATCCCGGGATCAAGCCCTCGAGATCCTGGGATATAAATTAATTTACGACCAAATTAAAATAAAACGACATTCAGACACTGTAATGGCATAAAAGAATTATAAAATGCAACCCTACAAATAATCAAATAATATATTACAATTCTAACACCACTATTATTCTATGTTATAATATATATAACATATGTATATATGAGGCATTCTTTTTCATATCGGACACCAAATTTGGTGTCAGAATTTCGATTGGCTTCACATTTTTCTTTTTTCTTCGTATACATGATCTTTCAAATTTTGGATTTTTTCGTGACTCTGACTAAATAATCATGTACTTCTTGAAATTGTTATATCTCGGGTTCTGATCATCGTAGAGACTACATTGGTGACTCTCACAAAATAAACCATTTTGTCATAAAAAACAAATATTTTAAAAATAGTTCTTAAAAAACTCCCATTTTTATGGAACATGTTTTTATAAAGAATTAAACAAGGATTACGATGGTGTAATTTTAAATCCCAAATTTACTGGTTTTTACCGTGCAAATCAACTTAAAAAAGTTCAACTGTTAAAAGCTAGGTTAACTTTAGAACAATCATACCCATCATGTTGAAAGCCTGTTTTTTTATCTTCAAAGCGACGTTAAGATTAAAGTCTCTATGATGAGTAGAGCCCGAGATATAACGATTTGAAAAAGTACATGAATGGTCAGAATCGCGAAAAAAATCGAACTTAGACAGATCACATCTCCGAAGAAAAAAAGAAAAAAAAAATCCTCGAATACGTGTTAGCTTATTTAACATTTTATTTATTTAGCATGTATGGAACCCATAACAAAATTTGAAGCGAATCGGAGACATGACAAATAGTCAATTAAATAAAGTAAAGATGATCTCGTATTTTTTACTTTTTGTAAAAATGACTGCGACTGCAATATGAATGAATTTAATTTCCATAGTTTTTAGTTTATTCAGTTTGTAATTAGCTCTTTAAACTGATATAAAATTAAGACATTTACAGCGTGGCGAAGAGTAACTGTTACCCAGGTTTTTTTAGAGAAAGAAAAGAGTCCTGTATAGATTTTGCGAAAAAAGTATTTTCTTGTTAATTATCCACAGATTTTACTTGAGTTGTATTAATTAGTTATTAAATTTTAATCCTTATTTACATTTGCCAGCAGTGTAAATTTTGAGAGAAAAGTTAATTTGGCACGCAGGTCTTCGTCAGTTAATTTATTCCATATCTTCTGTAACCATAGGCTAGTTTTCTCCATTTTGAGTTCCTTATACTCCCCCTTCTATCCAACCTAAGGCCTCATACCCAAAAATCGAATAGACTCGGAACTGATGACTAGGACGGCCATTCATTCGACCAACCTTATACAGTTTTTTTTCTTTTTTGTACTTTTTTTATACAAAGCCTAAGAAAAAATACACCTGAAAAGGACTTGCGTGCCAAATAAACTTTTCTCTCAAAGTTTACACTGCTGGAAGATGTAAATAGGGATTAAAATTTAATATCTAATTAATACAACTAAAGTAAAATCTGTGGATAATTAACAATAAAATACTTTTTTCGCAAAATCTATATAAAGGACCCTTTTATTTCTCAAAAAACCTGGGTAACAGATAGTCGTCACCACGTTGTATATTTCTTTGCTTAAAAACAAAATTTTTTTTGTATTTCTAGTATTCGCACTAAAGCAAGACTACAAAACTAGTTCGTTAGCATATTTTAATAAATCGATTTTCATCGATGAAACCAGTCCTATGAAGGCCTTTTTATATTGATTTTCATCCTTATAGCAATAGATTCATTAAATAAACCTGAACATTCATATATGTATATGGGTTTTTCGACTCGCTGAACCTGAATACGAGATCCGTTTACCTCCATAATGTTAGGTTCGAGTTCGTTTGAGGGTCAGGTAAAAACCAATTTATTGAATAAAGATAGAAATGCATATACACACGTAGGTTTTTGGTGTCGCTGAATCCGAATATGGGGGTCCCTTGATTCTTCAAGGTCATTCAAAGGTGAAATGCAGACGACTTGCAATGAATTTTCAAGTTTATTCAATGAATTTTTTCCTATTTGACTTTCAAATGATCTCAGATTCGAATTCAGCGTGTTGAAAAATATGGAGATGGAAGTTTTTGGTAAAATATGCAGAATCCATTTTTGGAACCTGTGTTATTTGTGCGAAGAACAGGAGGGGAAGTAACTGGTATGTAACTAAGTTGTTTACTTTAGTATTTAGGCATCTTTGAATACTAAGTATATATATCGGTGTTTAGTATCCAAGTAGGTAGTTTACATATGAAAGTGCTTAAGAATGCCCAACACGTTTTGATTTTTAATAACCATTTAGCACTTAATATAAGTAAACATTTTACATAACAGTAAAAAATAATAATAAAGTGATTTTTTTAATTCCCCAAATCATTCCTGAGTGCGCATTGCTTTGTTTATGCAAGTGGAAATTATAAGTATTGAGAATCTGATGTAACTCTTAATTCCTTCATGCATTAAATATAAAATTATGTACTTAACAGCACCGTACTGGAGTAAGTGGCGAGTGAACGCATTCGCTGAAAATGTTGTCATTTTTGTGTCGTTGGCTTTGTGTGAGTGTAATGGCTTCGTAATATTCGTTGTAAAATATTTCTTCTGTCTGAGTGTTGCAATTGCGTTCCGTTCCAGTGCTCTAATGCTTTTTGTGTGCGCCAAAAAATGAGGCATTCTAGGTCACTATAATTGCCTGTCATTTGTGTAAATGCATTTATGCTGCATATTTATAATTTGAAGTTTTGTTCTATCTACCTAGTTTTCTTGCTGAACTAAATAAATTTCAGCGAATATGGTAATATATGTATTTGTACGTTTGAAATAAACCGAATTCTTTTTCTTCTTTCGGTCTCATATGAAGATTTCGTTCTCCAAACAAAATAATTGTGGCAAAATTTCTGCCCTCTTTCTTCATTTTCAGTTAGCGCTCGCAAAAAATAAGTATTTTTATTAAAAAAAGTTCTTTCCGTTATTTATTTCAGCAACAAATTAAATATAACAAATAATCTAAAAACAACCTCGCAGCCCATTCAGTTCTAGTATTGTAAGTGCAACTTTGAAGTAGCTAAGACTTAGGATTGAGTTTTGGAATTTTTTTTTGTTGAAGGTTTCGTTCATTTTATTATTATTATTATAACGCATTTATCAACTTACAATGTTGTTTGTTCAGACACTATACACTTGCTATAATCAAAGTTTCTATAAAAAGTTTAGACATCAATCTAGTCGATATATATCATATCAAAGAACATACAATTAAACACTAGAGGTAGATGTCTTTCGCTGGAAGTAGTTAAATATTGCGCCTAAAAATATGCACTACATACGCTTCAGCGGAAATGGACGAAACGCCATTTCTTTAAATGAAATTAATTGGTTCTCATATGCATGTACATACATATATGCATGTGTGTGCACCAATCTATTAATATCGTTGAATTTTAATATCTTTTGCAAAAATTTATACAGACAAGACTAAAAAGTAGAAATAAATAAAATAAAATAAAGTAAAACTAAGAGATTGGAAAGAAAAAATAATAAAATCAGCTGCTATAAAGATAAATACGATCTGTTCTATGTGCCTTGGTGGGGCGCATGAAATAGACTTGAATTGATATGAATATATGTATATATGTACATATGTTGTTATATGAACAACGATCGCTTAAAATCGATCTCAAATTTGTACTTGCGCTGTAGAAATTTTAGGTTTATTTTATGTTCCACGTTTTTCGTTTTCAATCTCATAAATTGTTGCTAAAATTTCAAAATCAAAAGTTATCAAAACAAATTCTATGGGACTGAGAAATATTATTTCTACTTTTCTAGCCCATTTATAAAAGTGTGGTATTTATATTAAAAAGTTTTTTTTATTTATTTTTCCATATAAGCAAGTCGTCGAACGCACTTCGTATGAAAGAAAACACCGTCAACAAAAAAATTGCCAGAAATCAACCCTAAGTCCTAGCTGCTTCAAACTTGCACTTTCTATACGAGAATTGAATGGGCTGCGATTACTATAATATTTTTAATACTTCATAAAGCAAAAAACCATATCACTTATCGATTGTTAATGTTTCCTTATTAAGTCTGATTAAAAGCGGAGTTACGTGGCGTATGAGTAACAAAATTTCCTGCTGTGTCATCCAAATGACGCCTGATTTTGTCATAACTCCTTAAATATAAACTTAAGTGGCAGCTTTTTGAGAACAAAATTTGAATAAAATTAATTTTTGTACTTTCCGTTCAAATACAACGGCTGTTTTAATAGAATTTGTCCCATTTTTTTTTTATTTCAAGCTACAAAAAAAATTTAATTTTTGAATTTAAATAATCTGAGTCTGCATTATACCTAAATGGGTTATAATCAATGTATTCTTAATTTTTCGAAATTTTTTGTTGATCTTGCAAAAATATATATTGACGTGAAAAGAGAAAAAATCATTTTCATACGTGTTATTCTTATGGGAGAAATAAATGATCGATGCGTCACCTCCCTCTTAGATTTATCGTAGAGAAGGAAGATTCATGAAAGATCATAACTACGCCAAAGGTCGCTCCAACTTTCCCATGTTTTTGTATGGGGAAATAACAACTTTTCGTGGAAATGGTATGGAATTCTTGAAAATCAATATTTTTCGATCGGAAAACTCTGGTTCTCTACAGGAGACTTCCAATAACAATATCCAATTATTTATTTAAACAGTTTTTAATAATGAAGATTTTTTATTTATTATTTTATTTATTAGTTACTAAGAAAAATTTTTAAAAAAATAATTGCGTTTTATTATTGGGAATCTGTTGAAGAGGAACAGAGTTTTCCGATCGAAAAATATTGATTTTCAAGAATTCCTTAACATTTCCACAAAAAGTTCTTTTTTTCCCCATACAAAATACATGGAAAACTTTGAGCGCTTTGAGCGACCTATAAATATTTTTTGATTTAAAATAAAAAAAATTGGGGTATACTTTTTTCGATACAGAACAATCCTAGGGGGTGAGAGCATAAAAATTCCGACTTTACTATTTTAAATGAATTTTTGGACCACCCTAATGTACTTACATATGTATGTATAAGGATATTTAAATTAATAGTCTGAGTAATTTTAAAGCTTAAAAAACTCGGGCACTTACCACAATGCAGTCTTAAAATGAGTGTGAATACCTTATACATTTATGCTTTCGTGCTTATCAGAATTCTTTTATTTCCGCTACAGTTTCCAGATTGCAACGCTCTATAATTATTTCCGCTTCGCTGGTCAGCGCTTAGTTTATGCTCACCTAATCTACTTTACATTACATTTTTTCGTAACTGCATGCATATTGTATGCAGGCGGTATGGTGTGGGTAAAGATCTGATGATTTTAATATGACAATATTTTTGTTTGCTATTTAGGTAATTTGCATATTTCATATAAACACTTTAAACTGCTACTTTTTAGGTGGTTCGTCCCATTCGCTGGCTATGGGCCATTTGCACAGCTAATAGAAAAGTAGCTATTTCGTTTTAGCTCTCGGTTAACTAAGGATGAACACGAGCAGCAATAAATGCGGCAGTGTTGCTTTTACTTAAAGCAAAATTTATCGACTCTGCCAACGGCACGTGTTCCTGGAATGAAAGTTTGACAACCCATCGCGATAAAAAAATTTCACTACGACATTTCTGCAGATTTTAAGTAAATTTAACCAAACCATGTGTTGGAAAAAACATTTCTAGGTATGTATTTAGTTGAGGGCCTTATTGAAGGGAGGGTGTGGCACATCCCACATCTTCCATATAAATGGGAAAACATGTTTTCTTTACACCCCTTTTAAGGCTAAACTCTACGCTATAGAGAATTATATACCTATACTAGCAGACCCGGTGAACTTCGTCCCGCCCAAAATATATTTTTTTGTATTGAAAAATTTTGGTCCAACATACGTACCAAGTTCCAGTAGTCTTCCATGAACACATCCAGAGATATGCAATATGAAAAATTCGATGTGTATGGGAAGTGCCACGCACCACATCCGACTCTCATACCTACCATATATACACAAAAATTTCATAAAGATCGGTCGAGCCATTTAGGAGGAGTTCGACCACTAACACCGTGACACGAGAATTTTATATAAATACGCCACAAGAAAATATTAAAATGTCTTTTTGAGGGCACCGTTCGCTCGGTTTCAATGAAACGTACCAATTTAAAGGATATAACTTCCTCTAATCCAGAAATGTTAATTCCGATATATAAGGGGCGTGGCACCTCCCACAAAAACTGAAATTCTCATATCGCTTTAATCTGGAACCGCTTATGCTAACGTTCTGAAATTTGACACAGCTACAAATGTTATCATTACCGTACTTATGCCGAAAAGTGATCAATGTATATTCGAAAGGGGGATGTGGTACCACCCATTGAAAATGCTATATCCATATCGCTTATTTCTGGAACCACTTTTGATAAGGTAATGGAATTTGATATACCTACATCTATGTATACATATATGTACATACCTAAAAATGGCAAGAATCATTCCATTGGGAATCATTTTCTCTCAGATTTCTAAATCGCATTAAATGATTGTCTTCCGTTAGGTGGCGCAGGGATTGAGAGCTATCCTTTAAAATCTTATTTATGGTCAGAATTGCTTAATCTTTAGAACACATAATAGCAGCATAAAATTTGGTGTAGTTTGGTAGCACAATCGTGCGATGCAAAAATATTGGACTTCTGGCCCAATCTTGACAAAACCCATGCAAAACCGCCATTAGAGAAAGAAGTATTATATTTGGTTTTATACCTTCGGGGTACTTTCTTAACCTCTACCGATTGCGATGAAAAGAAAGAGGAGTTTATGTAGATGTTGTCAATTTAGTGTTTACCCCTTCTAAGAGGCTCTCCGGCCAATATAATCGAACAACTCATTTACAGTCTGAATTGGTATATGTTACAACACATTAGTCAGTTAGGAACCGATAGTCATCTCATCTATACATACAAATGCATATACAATTTTTTGATAAATGAACATTGAGATTCCTTTCTTGATCTAATTTCGAAAGCTACGGGCGAAATTTGGTTTTAAGTTTTCCTGTAAGTTCGCTATAAATTTTGGTGGAGGACTTCAAAATCGTCATTCGCATAAAGGAGTCAATATTGGTGAAAAGCAAAATTCAAAAGTGTATGAAAAAAGATGTCGAATTTCGACAACTGGGTGATACTAGTCAAATTACGCCCAGAAAAAAAGTAACCTAAATATATTTCACTCAACACACGATTTGGTTATACTTAGTTACATTATTTTGTTATATTTTAGTGGTTGATTTTATATATTTTTATACTAAAGTTTACATACGTCTTATTTCTAGAAGTGTTTATAGCTGAGTAGAGGAACTTGGTACCAAATCAATTAAAGACGTATCTCATGGTGTGAAAATCAAGTTACTTTTCATTAGTTGAACGTTTGTCTCTTATTTTCTCGTTATTTAAGCGCTTAGTAGGCGGTGATTTAAATTCGTTAAATGTATCCACTTGCTCCACTTAATATTACTTACTAAAAACTTGAATTCACAGACCACTGTTTCTACACACAATGAAGCACTGATTATTATGCATTTAACACCTAACTATCTTGTGGCCACCTTTTTTGGTCGGAAGATTATTGACTTAAAACAAAACGGTAAACGTGCACTGAATTAATTTATATATTTCTCTTTGTTCAGCATCAACAAGACAATTGAAACTGTCATACCTAAGTAGCTATGATTTAGCTTTCATGACCATCATCCATTGAGGCCAAACTAAGTATATGTATCTACGTGCAACGAATTTGCCAAAACTGTCTATCACTACCTTATTTGCTAAGCATTTAATGCTTACCGCTTGGACATGATAAAGTGACAGGCAATAATTTCAAATGCGTTTATCATTTTTGGTTTGAGGTTTATCATTGTTAACATAGTAAACACAATTTTGTTCAATCAACGGTATCCCACATAAAAAAAGTAGTAATAACAAACCATTTGGTGTTTAAGGAAAAATCCTAAGTCGACAAAATATCAATTTTTTACCTCAGATAGGTAGTAGATAGATGGAATTGATATTGGGTCAGATATCTTATACGAAATATCAATTATAACACTATTCGTCAGTCGACTGTGGAATTGACAAAACCAAGTTTTTCTGAAAGTTTTTTTGTCATTCATTTACCAAAACCGGCCGCTCGCACAGTGCTTTGCTTCCATATAAAATGTGGGCTAAAATAGAATTATGGACGGATTTATATGAAAATTTGTTTCTTAGTGAAACTCAGGACGTTGAAATTCAAAAATGCAATTTGTTTTTCGATAACTTTCATACTCTCACTCTAAATGCAGTTTTGAAGTAGAAAATTTTGGTTCTTTTAGCATTTACTTAGGTACATATGTACATACATATATGTAGTGCGTTCTATTTTCAAATGTGATGTTTTATTTTTTTAAAGGTTGCCACTTAATGAAAATTGCATTAAAATTAATCAATAAGTTAAATGAATTTTATACTACAAAATAAATCGAAACGGTTTTCAAAATCATTTACTTCTAAACTATACGTAGAAGGGTTGCCATCTGCATAAAAAATCTCATTCAATTTAATTAAGGAAATTATATAGGTAGCTAAAATGTTACATATTTAGTAAGAAACAAGTAAATAGTAAAACATTCCTTAAACTTTAAAGTTAATTTAAGAGTGCAGTAATTAACAAAATGAAATCGGAACAAATCACTCATTGACAATGTATGTACATATTTACATATTGTAATAAAACAACAAAGTGGCAACCCAATTCAATATATTTGAGAGCTAAAACCTTCTTAAACCTC
Organism: Rhagoletis pomonella; assembly: GCF_013731165.1. Lineage (NCBI taxonomy): Eukaryota > Metazoa > Arthropoda > Insecta > Diptera > Tephritidae > Rhagoletis > Rhagoletis pomonella. The sequence continues at coordinate 69,485,335 of NW_023458557.1, forward strand.
TTTCGTCTGACTTTCATATGTTCAAATATGCAATTCCCTTAATTCAATTGGAATATAATTTTTGAAACAGGTGGTAGCCCTCCTTCATGTAGTTAAGAAATAAACCCCTTTTCATACGCATTTCGACTGATACCCAACTTTTAGTAAGTCATTTAACTTATTAAACTCATTTATTTATTTATTTATTTGGTCTACAGAAAAATGTTTTCTTACAGACAAATGAGAATAGAACATTTAGATATTTAAATATGTGTGATATATTACAGAGTAGACTAATTATACATTTTAATATTTTAGTTACCCACATAATTTGAATTGATTTTAACAGATGGCAACTCTTAAAAAAACAAACCTATATTATCTACAGGTCAAGTTTCTTAAGTTGACACCTAAGTTTAGAAAATCGAACGAATCGTGCAGATTTGATTGCACTGACAAACAAATTTTTAAATTTTTTATGCATTAGCAAGAAACGCATTACTTCAAAAAGTGCAAAAATAGCAGGCTTTCATTTTCTCCTTCGAAAGTTAGAAACCCGTTCTATTAAGTAAAATAATAAAAAAATAATATATTTTTACATATACTTTTTATTCAATCCATCAAAAATTACCATTTTTGAAACTTTTATAAAGAACTAGCAGACCCGGCGAACTTCGTCCCGCCCAAAATTAATTTTTTGTATTGAAATATTTTGGTCCAAAATTTTCACCAACAGTTCACGTTCATGATTTTCAGTGACGCATTTATCTTCTAATATTGGGGTTTGGTGGTTGTCAGAAGGCATATATCCATTGCCATCTTAAATAACCTAGCAAAAGTGTATATGCATACACAGATACGTAACAGCTTTAGTGCGTTTAAAAGGCGCCATGCCCCCCCTATAAAATAGCCGCAGTGTTCACTAAGAGTATGGGATTGATTTCATATATATCCATATCATGTTCGAGTACTCTACCATGACCACTTCCAGAGATATGCAGTATGAAAAATCCGGTTTGTATGGAAGGTGCCACGCCCCTTCACTTAGCGGTATGAAACATACTTTGCAATCTATTATCATACCTACACTGAGGGAAATAATGCATAGTAAAAATGAATACTTTATATTTGATTATCATTTAAACATGTTTGAATTTGAAAATAATATTTTCATACAAAATTTTTTACGCACGTATTTGACTGTTCACATCTGAGTATATATATGAGTGCACATACGCATCCAAAGTATGCAGAGCGGTGATAACACACACATTCATACATAGTACATACATATTTATCCGTACAAATCGCGTGCTGTGGTGTTGATGGATATTCAACATTTGAAAAGAAATTCATATGCCACAATTTGTTGATATCCAAAGAGGTCAGGGTTTCCACTGCAGGCAACATGCAAGTTAAACATTTTGTTTTAGTTTTTGTCCTGATTATTCACTTCACGGATCCTTTTTCAGAACGAACGCGGTCATTTTAATATGCGCGTAATTGAATTGAATATTTACCAATATATAGTACATTCGTTGACGTTTATAGTAAGATCAATTACGTTTCTATTTGATTTTAATATTTTCTCCCTCAGTGTACGATAACCACAATATTTCTCTATCAGTATGTCTTCCGGGACATGCAGTATGAAACATTCGGTTTGTATGGGATCTGCTACGCCCCTTTTTCTAATAGCCCCAATTTTTCTTCATGACCATGTGATTGATTTCATATATCTCCATACAAAGTTCCAGTACTCTACCATGACCACTTCCAGAGATATGCAGTATGAAAAATTCGGTTTGTATGGGAGGGGCCACGCCCCTTGCACCTAGCGGTATGAAATATACTTTACATCTGATTCTCATACCTACCATATATGCACAAAAAATTTCATAAAGATCGGTCAAGCCGTTTAGGAGGAGTTCGACCACTAACACCGTGACACGAGACTTTTATATATGTATAAGATAAATGTTTTTATGGAATATCGTAAGGACACCCAGTGTTTTATTTAATACCGAAGTCCTTGATCTTCTAATTTTCTTCTATATATGCAAGTAAAAAACTTTATACCAATATTTTATTTCAAACAATCTTTTTTTGTTATTTATTTCCGTGAAGAGCTTACGCATAGCTGTGATTCAAACTCTTGGTTTAAAATTTTTTAGACATTAGGGGATTCCTCGCAGCAGATATGTAATTTATTTCATAGGGAAAATTTCTGTTTAATTATTTTTAGTGGATAAATTACTTTTACAAAAATACCAAAAGCGTTCACATTGAAGAAAACGAATTTTTGGATTTTTGCCAACCAGGCGTCATCATGGCTGGGTGTGATTTGCTGCGCTTTGGCACAAAAAAAAAAACAAGAAGGAACATTGTTTAGAAACATTGTTGAGAAACACTGTTTGCTCTATTCCTTCATGTTCCTTACATGTTTTTTGCATCATAGCGCATCTAGCGGCAAATTCAGATTCCTCGGACCATAAAACCGCCAGAAAGGCCTTTTGACGGTATAAATATATGAATTTGAATTACTTTTAATCGTTTTAAATGCTGCTCTGTCACAACAAACTTCAAATTGAAAGAAAGCGCTTAAGAGCTCCAACCTGGGAAAACTGTGAAATTACTTTTCTATTTACAGTCTAGACTTTCAGAAAAACTTGGTTTCATCAATTCCCCAGAAAAAAAACTAAAAATGTTATACAGTGTTACATGTACAACATCAATGCCATTACTTTATCAACATTTTGGGAAATAAGTAGTATATTTTAAGAATATATAATTTATGATGGGTTAAATATAATTGAAGGAAGATATGAATATGAACACACACAAACAAATACATACATAATTATATAGTGATGCTGCCAATAATTGGATTTGCTCACACAAGCTTTTGGCTCAATCCTTATCCAATCGTCCTGAAATATACTAGCCAGAAATGCCATACCATTTTGAAATATGAGCTAGCTACAAAATAGCTAAAGCGGTTTTGTACTTTAAACGACGCTATGTATTATACTGGTTCAAAAATATCTACTTACTTTTCTCTTTCATAGCCCCCTCTTCGATATCTCCGGGGGGGAAGTCAAAAGATGCCTCTTAAAAGCACAACCAAAAACAGAAGTTTCAAAGGTCGCGCATCGCGAATTTCTATTTTCCATATAAATTACTTAGAAACACACTGTTTTCTACTTTGGAATTTGTATTCTCCCAGCAAAAATCAGTAATCGCTTTTCGTGGAAACGTGTTCCAGAAGGCATAGCGTTATAATGCCTTCGAATTTTTTCGCTTCTTTTAGGCATTTCCGGTAATGCAAAGCAGGTCCTACAATACTTTATTTATTTCGTTTCTTTGCTTCATTTCGGGGAATGCAAAATAGAATTCTGCATCGTAGTCAGCTGAAAAATAGAATTAATTACCAAAAATTCTTTTTCTACCGTTGCTTTCTGTGGAGAGTTGTCTCGCATAAAAACCATGTTTTGCTTTGTTCAATTTGCAGCGAAGTTGAAGTCAGTCAATTGTTGCTTTGTTTACTCATTTCCAGTAAAATCCAGCAAAACTTTTTACGAATTTTCATGTTTTGGCGTTTTCGTACGCAAAAACTTGCAAAGTAGGGGAAATTGAGAGAGCGAAAAATGACAGTTGAAGTTGCAAAATAGGGGAAATTGAGAGAGCAAAGTGACATTTCAATTTGAGGGGAAGCTGCTGGTTTCTGCTGGAAAAATTTTTGCCAACAGGAAAACAGTTGATCAAGAACAGCTGGTTGACATTTACGCAAATCGCAAAATTGAATTTGATGGTTTGGAAGTTAAAAATTACCAAATGTACTTGTAAGAAATAAGTAGTTATTTGTTTGATCAATAAACTGTGTCCGTATAACACTTTGTGATGACTTTTCGTGCGTTTTAAATTTTACACTTTTGAATGTAAACAAAAATTATATCAGCTGTTCGTCTAACTTGCAAGTTTCTGCAAATTTTCTGTTCGCGTACTATTTTGGATATTTTTCTCTTGTGAGAGAACAGATGACATTTCGCCGGAATTTGGCAGTTGGATGATTTTACTGGAGATTTTAAACGAACGCACCTAATATTAGGTTGGCGCTTACACATATGTTAGTGTTTGGCCGAGCTTCTCCTCCCATTTGTGGCGTGCGCCTTGATGTTGTCACACAGAGCGGAGGAACCTACAGTTTTACGCCGACTCCGAACGGCCATTGTATTTTTATGAGAAGCTGTTTTTCATGGCAGAAATACACTCGGAGGTTTGCCATTGCCTGCCGAGGGACGACCGCTGTTAAGAAAAAACCTTTTTTCTATATTTTTGCGATGTTGCTTTGACCAGGGTTTGAACCCAGGCGTTGCGGAGTGGAAGCGCGCACTGCTTACCACTACACCACAGCGGCCGACTTGTAAGAATTTGCCAGTACGAAAAACAGCTGATCGCAAGTTGCTGGATGAAATTTAAACTAATAGGGAAACTGTTTGTGGGTTTTTATTTTTGAAGTTCACAAAATAAACCTATTTTAAATATAAAATATATTGCTTTATTTGGAATTTGCTGCGAAAAACTGTTGTGGGTTTTTATTTTTGAAGTTCACAAAATAAACCTATTTTAAATATAAAATATATTGCTTTATTTGGAATTTGCTGCGAATAAACAACCAATTTATCAGCTGTTCATGAAACTTGCAAGTTATTACTGGAATAGCGTTCGCGTACTTTTTTGCAAACTTTTTCTATGAGAGCGAGTTCTTGGAAGTAAAGTTACTGGAGAGTTGCTGGCAAGTTACTGGATAATTTCTAAACAAACACAACTAATGAAGTGAAATACAAGAGTGAGGAAGTACAATTTTAAGCTTAATTAAGTATGCACGTATGTACATACCAGTTTTTAAGTAAAATCTAAATACCTAAATACGTACATATGTATGTATAAAAACTGATTTATAAAAATTTTAATTAATGTGAATCTTTTAAGACATTCCCATCGCCTAGCTCATTTCCACTTTCGTGTATGTGGTAATCGTGTTTTTTGCTGGGCTCGGCTATGAATTACCGAACTAAAAAATGCGAGTTACATTTTTGTAGAAAATTAGACGCTCTACTAAAACCGTCTCTTATCATTTTTTTGATCAAGTTAAGATTATGTCACTATTACAGTTTTTTTCCTATTTTAGGTAAAATACTTAAATATTGCAATTTTTTTACAAAAAGCCTGCAAATTTTAATTCTATGTTAGAAAAAGTTATTAAATTTATTTTTAAATTGTTGAGCTTCACAGTCGTAAGTTCTACATGCTTGTATTTTCAAAATCGCCTTTTTGTAACTAACTATTGAGTCACTGAATAAACTAATAAATTATAAAAAAGCACAACTCGATTCAAAAATACTTATTGTTGAATATGTATTAGGTTAACAAATTTAGATTTTACCTAAATAGTCTTCTAAAACAACTACTATTTTAGAGTTTTTATTGCGATTTTCGATAATTCATAGTCGAGAAAACAAACTCAAAAATTTAAAACAGTTTTTTTCTAAATAACTTATATGGAAAATTTAAATCCGCGATGCGTGACCTTAATATTAAGAGTTGCGCATCCCCCGGAGGTATTGTCCCGATTTTTTTGAATCAGTCTAATGTACATATTTAAAATTACTTGTTTGTGGTATTACAAGAGTATGTGCAGGGCCTGGGTTGAAGCCCGGTTTCCAACCAACATCAAAAAATTAAAAACAAAAACAAATTTTTTCCAATAGAGGTTGCCCCTCTGAGTGTATTTCTGCCAAATTCCATTAATGCATTCTTCAATGTATACATGAGACCATCATGAAGTTTGAACTCTGCAGATCCATTAATAATAGTACAAATGTGTGTTCAAAATCCGAATTGGTACAGATTTACCAAGATAACAATAGAAAGGTTAAATGCGCTGATATTAAAAAGATCATCAAACTTGCTTTTCCGAATTTCGACTTTGCTCAGCGGGATTTGAAAAAGGTTACTCAAAGCATTAATTAAAACTGTCTTTAAAAATTGTTCCTCATTTGCATGTCATTTTTAATTATACATACATATGTATATGAATATAAACATATGTACACTATTTTATAATATTACTTCCTCATTGCTACATTCACTTACCTTCATACCTTTATAACAGTTTTCTTGACATACTAAATTACTACTCAGCTATGAATTATACAATTTTGAATTTTTTTTTTTTTTTTTTTTTTTTTTTACTTTAATTAATATAACTTTGACAAATTTTAATCGGCATGGAGTTATACTTGTCTTTAGTGATCGTACATTGGAGCCAAATGAGAAATGAGAAGTAATAAAAAAATCGTAAATAGCTTCAACGTTGACAGCTTGATTGAAAATTATTGGTGGTAAGCTAAATATTTTTGGGAAAAGGAAATTGAAATTAGGAGATATCCCGAAAACTGTTCTAAATTCTTAAAATTAGACTTCATATTCGGATCCAGAATCAAATTTCACATGGGGAACGATGAACAATTTTCAGAGTCAAAAGTTTTTTTTTTAAATCTATAAACTCGTGTTCTTCATCAAATAAGATTTAAAATCAAAAAAAAAAATTTTTTATAATTTTGTGAAAAAGGAATGTGTACGAAATTCTGCCCAAATAATTTTTGTGCACAATTTACTTACATGAGGTAGTCGGCTTTGAATAGCAACACGTGAAAACACCAAACATTACAAACAGATTGCAGCGATGGAAAATCGAAATTTCAAATTGCACCGAATTTGACAATGGAAATGTACCTTTTTGCTGTCAAATGTACCTAAAAAGTAGCTCATGATTTTGTTAACTTTTTTATTATTTTCAGACAATTGGTAACAATTTAATAAATTTATACATTTTTTGGATTAACAAGAAAGTGATTAATATATCAGTACAGTTTCACTAACATTAATAACAACTCAATAAAGATATATGTGTATGTATATGTACATTGGTATGCTCCAAAAAAAAGTCGGAGTTTAATGCTCTCACCTTCTAGGATTGTACTACATCAAAAAAGGTAGTTTTTATTTGGAAATAAAAAAATTTTTATGGGTCGCTCAAAGCACTCAAAGTTTTCCATGTATTTTAAATGGGGGAAAAACAAGTTTTCGTAGAAGTGGTATAGAATTCTTGAAAACTAATATTTCTCGTTCGGAAAACTTTATTTCCCAGTTGTTTATTTAACCATTTTCTATTATTGGCTATTTCTTATAGGACCCCTAAGACCGTCAACAATTTATGAATTTAATATATTGGCTCTGAATCGCAAACAGTTAGCAACATAGAGGTACACCATCCTGACTGTAAATTGATCGGTCAATTGGAATATATATATTGAGTTGCTTTCTAGCTCTTTTATAAATGCACTTGAAGAGCAGATGCTCGAGGCTTTCCATTTGGCCTAGATTGCACTGCGTACTAGCGTGGGCCGAAAATTCGCTTTTTTAGAATTTTGATTGGTAATAGCAAAATATGGTTCATTAAAGTCCATCAAAGTTCAAGTACTAAAAAAAATGTTTTCTTAGCTAACCTCGATTCTCTACAAAAACGGGCCATACACCAAATTATGTAGGACTAATACTTTGGAAGATTATTGCAATTTTAGTATAAAAATGTATTAATTAATTTATTTATTAACTTTTATTTTTCGAGCATATTGAACTTTGATGGACTTGGGCGAGCCTAGGATATTGACCAAAATATCTAAAATTTCACACAGATTTTTTTTTAAAGCGCAATGAACCATATTTTTGCTATTACCAATTGAAATTCTTCTGCGTACACAAAGCATGTGGGTGTATTTTGTAAATCAAGCCGTTGATACAAAACCTTAAATATGTATGCTTCGAGGAAAGGCAAACTTGAGCTAAATTTCACTCAAAATTTTACTTACTTCTCCATTGTTGCAAGCTAAATAAATTCCCACCAGAGTACATTCAGATTACAGGTATTTCTGCCTTTTATTATTAATTATTTGTTTCTTCCGCACTTTCAACTCATTCACAATTTAAATTCACACACATGCAGTGTAGGCACTTTGCAAGAAATCCCTCAAAACGTGAGGAGTTTCTCGCTGTTCATAAAGAATTAAAAAAAGGAACTTGGCCACTTTGCTAAGATTTCTGGTTGACGCAATGACATGTTCACAATAATATGTAAGTTGCCATTTCTCCTTGTTTACAAAAGTTTTCTTAAATTTTTTTTGTGACAATATAGTCTTAAATATGGATATTTATTTGGCTATCGTCTAATTGTACCTAAAATGAGCTCAGTGTACCGGAAAAAGGAACAATTGTACCTACTTTTCCATTCCTGATAGATTGCGAGAAGTGGATCGCCACTAACCATCTTGACCATCATGTTGACCTCAAAGTGGTTTTCGACAGCCAAAAAAGAAGTTGTTTTTGTGCCGCGATGTCTGAATTCGGTATCCCGCGAAACTAATCTGGTTGAGTAAAGTGATGTTCAGCAATACCACCAGATCCGTCAGAATGAGAAAGGACCACTCTGAGCCGTTTGAACCACTCAGAAACAATTTCTTACAAGAGCATGCAATTGCTGAATTGATGAAATCAACATCATCGACATCAACAAATGCAAAGTCTGTTCTGCTTTTACCATGTAGGGCAAGGACGCAAAGCTAATGGTTCTGCTGATTAACTGGAGCAAGATGAGGTGTATCCTGTTAGAAAAAATCTGTCAGCGCATTCTCGCTTCACACCCACGACATTGCTCACGGTTTTAAATTCGCAAAAGTAGAGAATATCATTTATTTTGGAACCGGAATTAACACCGATGATAATGTCAGCCATTTGATCCAATGGGTTGCTTGCCAACAAGTGATCTGATTCTACAAATGAGACACTCTCTATAAGTCATTGGAAATGCATGAATTCCTATAAATGTTGTCAACCCTGAAAGGACTAAAGAAATAACTGAACTTGGCATTAAAGATTAAAATAAATTCAACTGAACCTTCGATTATCATTGCGAAGTCATTGAAATTCTTATTAGAACGATTACGTGAAAATACGATTCATACAATACCGACATCTAGTGCACTGTAAATACTACTAGTGGAATTTTTCTCAGAAAACAAATCGTTCAATTATGTTAACAAACAGCTTAGTGGACTGATTCGAGAAATTTCGAAACTTGAACCGTCTCTTGAACTTAAAGGAGCGTCCAATTAATTGCTGGCGTATGCCGGCGACATCGACATTGTCGGTAATAATATTATAGTTTAAAAAACTAAAAACTCGCTTTTATTACAATGTGAATTAAAATGTAAAAAATAATTTATAGAAATACAGATTTCGTTTAAGAGGAATAGGAAGTTCCCTAACTTGATTTAATTAAACTTTTAAAACCAACATAAAATAGGATTAAAGGTATAAAGAGCTAAATCTGGCTCCAAAAGCACCAAAATGGCAACACTGCTACTGTGCGCTATTGAGATTTTGCTAAGTATGGAATCATAGTTATAAATTTTGATATCGAAATCAATATTTGGTTGGATTACCGTTATAATCCCATATTTTATCCCGAGATGCGCAATTTGTTCTTCAGTTAAATTTTTAACCTGTTTCCTGGTGGGACGCTTCTACACATTCATAATGAAAAGCATATGCATTCAGTAATAATAATTGCTTTTATTTTTCACTCTGTAATAGCTCTTGGATATTTAAAAGCATTTTAGTATGAGTGTATTTAACAAGAAGTACATACTTTCTCCCATACCTTTGTACCACTGAACGGTTGAAATCGCATATGTAATTTTACTCATGCGTGTCCCCACCTATTTCCTGCAAGTGATGGAAAAAATTAAAATATGTTGCAAATGCAAAATGCATAAATACATACGCACATGTGTATGCATGAACGTAATCGTTTAAGAACTGATTGCCATGGCTTGTTTGTGATTTCATGCACGATTTCGCATTTGTCGTTTCATGTTTTTTACAGTCAACATCATTAAAGAGCAGGCAACATCTGCCGTTGGTGAATTAAAAGTTTAAAATAGTTTTTAAGTATGCACTATTAAACACATATGTACATACATGCAGGAACTAAATGCTGGAAAGTACAGAGAGCTGGTCGTATTACCATTCTTAGTAACCAAAACCTACCGAACAAAACGGACTTCGACGTAACTACGCTTACTTTCAATAAAAAATCTCATACAGAGATCCCAGGTAAAAAATCAGGGTCAAGAAGAGTTCCGTGCATGAAAATTCGACTCGGTTCTCCACTGATGGATCCAAGCTTGATATGTATTAGGGTAGGTGGGCATACATTCAACAACTAGCGCTGGAGTTGTCTTTTCGAGTCCCAGACCATTGCGGACTCCGAACTAACATTATAAATTATGAAAGTGTCAATACGTGTTGGAGACATGCAATTTTATTTCGCTGTTTAGGCGTCGAAATACCGAATAACAAATACGGTACAAATACAGATCATTAAAAGCAATGAGGAACATTTGGAGTCACATATAAAATAAATAAATTACCACGACAATTGGTCAAAAAAAGGGGACTATCCCGTACCCAGGATGGATAAGTCATAACCCGCTACAAAAGAAAAAGTAATGGACATAAGCAATGTTTTTTTTTCAATGAAACGTCAGAAACAAGCAATTTTAAACCAAGCTTTTATTAGTGGTAAGTAAAAAAAAATCGCCCCTCAAACCACCTAACGCCCACATTTTTTGTGGAACGATTTCTTTCCATTTAAGTAGTTAATATATATAGGGTGTCCTAGACCACCCGTTCAACCCCTCTAAAATGGAGGGAAATATATTTATTGAAAACCGCAAAAATTTTACCTACAAAAGATGGAGCATCTATTGGTGGTATTACCGATTTCCGATGTACAAAAATACGCAACTTTTTTCTGAACATTTTTTCTCGGAAGTGCCATTCTCAACATTTTCTACCTGGAGTCCAGGACGAGTTAAAGTTCGAAGGTCATTTAGAGGTTGCACTTCCGAGAACAAATATTCGAAGCAAAGTTGCGTATTTTTCTCCGCTGAATCCAAATCTGTAGTAAAAACATAAATATGTAATTAAAAAATATTATTTTCTCGTCAGTTTAACCCACTTCCGGTCCAAAGCGAAAAGAAGATTCCGACGAAATTTACGTATTTTTATTCGCAGAATCCAAATCTGTTGTAAAAATATGTATACCCCATTAAAAAATGGACGTCCAGTCACTTTAACCTACTTCCGGTCGAAACTATGTTTTAGTGCTTGGTTTTGTTTTTTTTATTACATATTTTACATAATAAACAAGTAAGAAAGTCTAAGTTCGGGCGGAGCCGAACATTAAATACCCGGCGCAATTATTAAATATATGTTTTCCACCTTTCCGAAAACTACCGCTACACGATAAGCCGGGGTGTATAAATTTTAAGTAAATGATCGTCCTTAAATTTCGAAATATTGAAGTTTCAAGCATTACTGAAATATACCGTTATATGAAAAGTGGTCGTAATTTAGTCCGATTTCAATAATTTTCAACGCTTTGCTTTTATGTGGCAAGCACAATAATCATACCGAGTTTGGTTCAAATTGCTAGAACGGTTAGCGAGATACATATATGTGATCATAAGTGGGCGGTGCCACGCCTATTTTCCAAAATTGTATCATAAGCGTATTTCTTGGTAAAAAATTGTTGCAACCATCAATTTTGAATAAATTAGCTTTAATATTTACTGATTTATCGAGGATTTCGTATTTTTCTAAATTACCGTTATATGGGATGTGGGCGTGGTTATTGTCCGATTTTAAAAATTTTCGGCCATTAGGTATGTTGTAGCAGGATCAAGAACTGTGCCAAGTTTGGAAGAAATTGGTGAAGCGGTTACCAAGATATACGCATGTAACTATAAGTAGGCGTGGCTACGCCCATTTGCCAAAATTTTTTAATATTCTTATTTTTCGTCTAAAACTCATTGTAAATATAAATCTTGAGTGAATTATCTTCAGTAGTTACTAAAATATCGCACTTTTCGTATTTCTGAAAATTACCGTTATATGGGAGGTAGGCGTGGTTATTGTCCGATTTCGCCCATTTTCAATACCATCCGTCCCATGCCCAAAAGAAGTCCACGTACCAAGTTTCGTTAAGATATCTCAATTTTTACTCGAGTTATCGTGTGCACAGACGGACGGACGAACGGACGGACGGACGGACGGACGGACAGACAGTCACCGCTTAATCGATTTCTCTTTTCATTCTGATCATTTATGTATACATTTGTCTATATCTATCTCGATTCGTTTTGCCTGTTACAAACAACCGTTATGTGAACAAAGTTATAATACCCTTGTGCACAAGTGCGCTCGGGTATAAAAATGGTCGCCAACTATGCGACTTGCCCGGAACCCTTGGATGGTTTAGGCCGACCCCGTGCGGAAGCTGCAAGTTTAAAAGTTAATTCAAGTGACACTGGCATGAAAAATTATTGTGGTTCCATCAGTTCTAAAAATGTACTGGTAGCTCACCTTTAGTACGTTAAGTTAGAAATCCATTCAAAAGCTTTTAAGAAAATAAGGTTTTTTGCTATTTTGTGAAATATTCCGACTACGTTGTATTGCATTTTGCGTATGCGACGAATTCCGCGCCAATCGACGATAAGTGAGTATGTTTGGCCGTTTCTGAGTAGGCCTGATAGATGCATGACATTGCTGTCAGCTAATACCAGACATTTTTTTTTGGAAATACATAGTTTGCAGTCCAAAGATGAACTTTTAATTTTTCCGTATGGTTTTTACGATCCATTTTTGCTTGTGTTTTTAATGCACATTTACATAAGCATAGGGATTTGCAGCAGCGAAGAACTTAGAAAGTACTCGAATGTCCCGTGGAAAATATTATTTGAAAGTAAAAGTTGAATTTTTATTTTATTTTCGGCTGGTGTGGATAATAATCGTGGGAAAACTTGCAGCTTAGTAAGATAAATGAAAACCTATAATTTGTTTATATCCTTGAGCTATGCTCCATTCTAAGCAATTTTAATTACATCCCCAAGGCGATATCCTGCACAAATTACTTCAAAACATAATCACTTTAGCCTTGGAAAGTTTTAGTTTCAATAAAATTTCCGCACATTTTCAATTGAAGCAGTCATTGATGCTCTCAACCCAAAAAGTTCACACGTACAAATATGCAAATTGAAATACTTGAAACCATAAATTTTAATTGACTAAATTGTTGCAGGCAATTACCAAATTTGCCAACTCAACCAATTTTCTTTTTGTAAACAAATCAAAATTGATTTATACTTTGAGTAAAAGGAATTTCTGGAATTGATCACTTTGTGGAATAGATATGTATGCATATCTACAACTGTTTACGCTCAAATATGTACATAAGTATAGGTATGTATAGTGCATGGCAAGTAATGCAAAACGAAAGGAGACTGTAAAATATTTTCCCGTTTCCTTTGTATAAGAAATCCTCTTACAAAATTCAATATGGATACATAGCCATGAAACCACAGGGGTATTCTCGAGCCGTTGCATATTGTCTAGCATGGTGCATATTTAGAGAGCATAAATAGCATGATTGGATAATTTTGTTGTTGTCTCTTGTTGACTCTTGTGTTCTAACAACAACAAAATTATCCAATCCTGCTATTTATGTTATGTATGCACCATGCTAAACAGTAGGGGTATTCTCGAAGGCTTGCACGTTGCACGGATTGCACGAAATGCAAAAATACTCTTCCAAGTTCGTAGGAGTACGAGAGCACCCCATTGCAAAGTGTTGCCACTCGCCAACATTTTTTTCTACCAAAATCTCTTAAGAAAAGTTACCAAAAGTTACCAAATCTTCACTGAGAAAAAAATATACCGAATAAAACTGCTACATATATTACACAACCAATGTGTATACACTTACAGCCCGTTTCTTTGACTTAGGGTGATTTCGTTTCTACCAAAAAATGTCACAAGGGCAAAGGATGAACAAACTTTGTGTTCGTTTCTTAAAATGTCACACTCTTGTAAGGAAAAAAAGGCACCTTTTCTGCCCTTTGAAGCTTTGTCAGGCGAGATGGTTACCCTGAAATTCAGATGGTTGCTTAAAATGATAATATGATGAAATGCGTGAGCTGGACACGAACAAGAAGGCAAAAACATATTTCAGGCATATTTTGCACGGTGCAAGGGCAACATTTTTTTTGTAGAAACGAAATCACCATTAATAAACTCAATATTTTTATAATTTGTCAATTTTTGATTATTTATCAAGAACTCCCAGTTCTAGCACAGAAGTTTAAATCTATTTTCTTCATAAATTATCAAGATTGAAAATGCTATTGAGAATTATAATAATTTTTTTTTTATTAGAAAATATTTTTCTTACAATTAATTGTTGCATGTGCCGTTATTCTCATTTTCGTTGTTGGTGTTTCCGACAGGGAGTATGACGTAATGTGGAGCGATTTTCCATCATCCCTTGTCAAATTTGGTTTGGAGACAAACCGGTTTCGGCGTTGTGCCAATTTCAGTGTCATTTTTCGTTCCGAATGTGCCGATATTTGCGACTGATGGAATAATGGCACCGGCACACAAAAAAAAGTTGCGGGTGTTTTTAATCGTCTGTTTGACTAGTACAAAATTTCGAGTAAATTTCGAAAATTGCAAATTTTTTTTTCTATTTTTTCGCTTTTTCATAATTTAATGCAGGTGTCAAACGGACCTCAGATTTGAATTCAGTGGGTCGAAATACATGTCGGTAGGTGGGTATAGTAAAAAGCACGCGACATTTTTTTTTTATGCCCGGAATAATCAAAATGATTTATGCACCTTACCGTAAATTGCCAGATGGCCACTATTAAATTGTGAGACGGTAGAATTAAAAATTTATCGCGAAAATTCGAAAGTTGTTTTAGAAGTGCAGCCCCTGGTGCTGACACTGTAATTAAAATATTTCCAGTACTCGAATATGAGATGACTCTAGCTTTATCGAAGTAATTTTGTAGTGCTGCCATTGAAACTCGAAGCGATTTTATAATTACGCACATGCAAAACATAATTAATTTCTTTCTAGTAATGCAAATAGATATTTAGTTGCAAAAGTTAGCAATTGTGGCAACCATGGTGGTAGCATGCATAGGTAGCACGCAGCAAAACCTGTATTAACTACAATAACCAAATACAGCAAAAATAAATGAAATAAAATAAAAAAAACATTTTAATATACCACGCTTTGAAATCGACTAAAACGTAGAAAATAAAATTTCTTGGTGCCATAAAATTTGTTTTGATTACTTTTGATTTTGAAATTTTAGCAAAAGTCATTATAAACAATTTATGAGATTGATTCAGGAGACTTTCAATAATTATATCCAATTATTTATTTTACCATTTTCTAATACTAACGATATTTATTTTTCGGGGTTTTTGTGGGTTTTTGGCGGACCTATAAGTTATAGTTCCGATGAAAAAATGGTTAAATAAACAATTGGGTATTATTATTGGGAATATTTTGCAGATAATAAGAGTTTTCCGATAGAAAACTATTGCTGTTTTAGAATTGTATACCATTTCTACGGAATGTACCTTTTTCCCCATATAAAATACGTGGAAAACTTTAGGCGCTTTGAGCGACCTCTAAATATTTTTTTCAAAATAAAAAATAGGGGTATATTTTTGGACCACCTTAATGTGCATACATACATAAAGCAGCAATTAATTTCATTTAAAGAAATGGCGTGTCGTTCATTTCCGCTGTAGCGTATGTAGTGGATATTTTTTTAGGCGCAATACTCAACTTTTTCTGGCGGGGCGCCATCTACCTCTAGAGTTTTTTCTAATTTTATGTCTCTGATATGATGAGATTGATATCTAGACTAGGTTTGCCATAAATATCTTTGCTATATTTATAGTATAAATGATGGTCAGGACACACAACATTGCAATTTGATAAAAGCGTTGTAATGTAATAAAAATGAAGTGAACAATATGAGAGGAATGAGAGAAATATCTAGCAATTTCAAAAACAAACAAACTAGCACAGATTAGCATTTATCTTGCTATGCCTCTTTGCAAAATATGTGCATGGGTCCAGGCGTTGCATACTTTGCAGCTATAGGAAACGCTGTTGGCAATCCGTGCAATCCGTGCTACGAGCAACGGCTTTGCAAGATTTCGAGAATACCCCTCATATGAATATTTAAATACATGTATGTATGCATGGGTATGACTTACTGCCCAGAAGGATCTCGGAATCGACTTGAGCACAACACAAACTAGACTGTAGCCGATTGTAAGTAGTCCAAAGTTTGGTAAAATTCTGTTTACATTTAACATTGAGTGTCCTTGGCTCGGACCAATTGTCCGCTTTTGTATGACATTGTAACCTATTTTACATCAAAACTCATATGTAGATACATCGAGCATTGATTATACTCGGACCTCTTTTAGTACAATTCACCTACTTTTCATTACATTGCTTTAAGTTTTGGGACTACCTTTGTATTTTTTCGAACAATTACACCAATCTTTCCTGCAGGTTATGCATTCCATTTCATCAAATAATATGCATTTGTACAAACAATATGCATGATTGTGTAGAATTTCATATTTCAATCAATCTGCATTTAATTTGCTTTTTTGGAATGCGTTTATTACAAAGAAGGAAAGAAGGTTTTCCACACATAAAATGTATACATATGGGCAAATCTCCGGCAACGTGTGCTTCTGTGCCACTCACGTTTAAATTATTTTTACTACTGCAATCCATGATACAAAAAAGAAGGTAGTTTCAATAAGAGGCACTTCAAGCTATTTCAATGAAAATTATGATTTTGTTTTTTTTTTTAGATTTTGATATAAACTAAGTATAATTTAGAAATACCTCTAAGATATGGCATGGAATGTAAAAAAAAATAAAATTTTCAAAAGTTATACAACAACAAAAATATTAGGTGTCCCGCCGTTAGCCATTGTTTTTCACATCATATCTCGATAAATATAGGTTGTATCAAACAAATCAATTAGTACTTTTTTATTGACAAAAAGTCAGAGATTTATAAAAGATTTTTAATTTTTTTTTAAGTCCACTTTTCCATCGTTTGGTGGTGGTGATTATAGCATTTACAATTTTTTTTGTAAAGATTAAAAAATATACACATGCCCATGTGGCTTATAGAAGCGCAGGGACCTCTTGCCAAATTACTGTTGGAAAAATTCAAAGCCGTTTTCTCAGCTAACGTAGGCTTGGAGACAATAAGGGGCGTGGATAAAACTGTAAAGGGCGAGGAAAACGCCGTTATTCCTGATAATATGAACGTTTCAAACGTTCCATATTCAAATTGGGCTCCACTTGTATCAACTTACGTCGAGCGCACATTTAGTACATTCAAGGCTTTTCTTCGTGAAAATCGAATGAAAATGCTGCCAGAAAACTTCAAAATGCATCTTGTGGTTCAAAGTTACTACAACTATACAGATTAAAGTTTTATGAGTTAGGAACTCGAAAGAATAAAATATTCAAAGATTCAAAGTACAAATTTTTCATATAATGAAACTAGTTCATAGCTTTTCTCTTTTTACTTGTAATATAAACATTTCTATAATAAATGTATTTTTTGATTGTTCTTCGTATTTTCTGTCTTCTTATACTGCCTTTTTCTGCCTTTTTTGCAATACCTAGTGCCTTTTCCAGCCTATTTCGTTATTTTAATATGCCTTTTTTATAGGTTTTTAGGTCCTAAAAATCCGTTCCCTGCTCATAAACAACTTTTGATGAAAAATAAAATTTTTTAAAGTTTCATAAATTGTAAGTATTCTCAACGGCCTTGCCACTTTGAAAATATTAAAACAATAAATCGGAGTATTTTCTTTCCCACATTTACACCAACTTAATAATATTTCAAATCAAAAATCATTATCAGTGCTTGGTAATTTTTTCACTTTTGTGGTACGCACCTTTTTTATTAAAAATATATAAAATATGTAGTGTTTCAGCAGACTTCATAGAAATTGTTGTGAAATTTTATAATAACAAGTAAGAGCAGCGCTGTCTTCGGCTATGCCGATGGCTTCATACCTTTCATGAACATCTGCAAATTTTACTTTGACAGATTACTGCTTTTGAATACATCTGCATACATCGATAGAGGAGTTACATACTTATATAAAAAAT
Source organism: Rhagoletis pomonella (assembly GCF_013731165.1). Taxonomy (NCBI): domain Eukaryota; kingdom Metazoa; phylum Arthropoda; class Insecta; order Diptera; family Tephritidae; genus Rhagoletis; species Rhagoletis pomonella. Next base: position 69,503,513 of record NW_023458557.1, read on the forward strand.
CGCATCTAAACAATCAGAGGTATGGAAGATATATTTTATATGGCACCAATCTAAGTGATTTTCACTGCTATGTGATCGGTATGTAAACCGGTAACACAATTTATTGGATTTAGTTTCCTACATAAAGGAGATATATCGCAAAAACTGGTATCTGAACAATCAGTGCTATAGGAGATAAAGCTTATACAGCATAGATTTAGACGATTTTCTCAGTAGACTTTGTATTATTATTTATAAAATATCTTACGAAATTTATCGGTTTTAGCTGTTCAAATAAACGAGTTTTACGGTAAAATCCCATATCTGAACAATCAGATGTATGGAAGATATATGTTGTAGTCATCCGATCCTTGTTATTTTCACTATAAGTATTCTGTTAATAATGAGTGAAAATGGTGCGAAATTTCATGTTCCTAGCTGCATAAATGGAGGAGTTATGATAAAAGACCTCATATCTGAACAATCAGTTGTATAGGGGCTGCAGGCTATAGTGACCCGATCTTCGTTATTTTCACTGTAAGTCTTCTGCTGATAATGAGTGACCACAGTGCAAAATTTCATGGTCCCAGCTACATAAATGGATGAATTACAACGAAAAATCTCATATCTGAACAATCAGTTGTATGGGAGCTATAGGTTATAGTTATCCGATCTTTTTAATTTTCACTGTAAGTTTTCTGTTGATAATTATTGAAAACAGTGCGGAATTTCCTGTTCCCAGCTATATAAATGGAAGAGTTATAACGAAAAATTTTATATCTGAACAATCAGTTGTATGGGAGCTATAGGTTATAGTGACCCGATCTTTGTAATTTTCACTGTAAGCATTCTGTTGATAATGGGTGCAAGTGCTGCAAAATTTCATGTTCGTAGCTGCATAAATGGAGAAGTTATAACGAAAAATCTCATATCTGAACAATCAGTTGTATGGGAGCTATATGTTAAAGTGGTCCGATTCTTCCGGTTCCGACAAATGATTAATACATTATAAAAATACACCCACCTACCAAATTTGATCCGGATATCTCTAAAACTGAGAGACTAGATTGCATACAAACAGACAGACAGACGGACAGACGGACAGACGGACATAGATAAATCAACTCAGCTCGACGATCTGATCATATAAGTATACATTTTAATGGGTCTATCTCTTCTTATTCTGGTACATACATCGGACCAAAGTTATAATACCATTTCATGCTCATGAAAGGTATAAAAATCACGAGAGCATTATGTTGTTATTTTTTCATTTTCTTATTTTGAATGCAATTTTGCGACTTAAAAATCTAATTCTAAAGAATGCTCTTTCCGAATAAATATTTTTATAATCGCCAATTCCATGTGAATAAATTGTTCTCATAACTTAACAGTAAGGTTACCTGACCTTTACAGCATATTTCAAGCAGAGGTTTTCGCAATAAGGATAGCAGCAGTGCTAGCCTACATCGAAACGATAATCAATTCGAAATTAAACCTATCCGTAGATAGTTAGGCGGCAATTATTTAAGGCAGCTCGTATAGTATTTCCTCCACACACGTCCTACGCAGTCGGGAAAGCCACTAACAGGCTGGCCGCCGACAAAAGGCTGCATATCTATTGAGTGCCCGGCCACAAGGGAATAGAGGGTAATGAAATAGGAGATGAGACCGCCAAGAACGCCACCAGTCTGGCTCTCGAACAGACAAACTACATTCGTAGACTACTTCAAAACTTGTACAACGAAATATACGATAATATGATTAGGCAGTTCATTGCTAGATGGAATAAGTTAACCACTTAACTTCAAACATTATGTGCGAAAACGGCGGAAGCAACTATACTCGCTTCTTGTTACGACTATCAAAAGAAGACTGCAAAGTTTTTACCGGATTGCGTACGGCGAATATCCTAGCGGCTGCTCATGCACTAAAAATGGATATCACTAGCGTGGACAGGTGCAGGAAGTGTCGTGAGCTGGAGACCAGGAAAACCTTGGAGCATCTTCTCTGTGGATGTCCTGCACTGTCAAAAATACGACCAAAATGCTTGAGGTCCTACCAATTCGTGAAGTTAGACGACATCTCAAAAGTACTGCTGAAATTTCTACTTAAATTCGCCAAAAAGCATTGACGTCCTTTGTGATGTCAACTTAAACGCGTAAAAAAGAACTCCAAAGACCTACAAGTCTATGTGCGGCTCAACGCCGGCCAGACTAAGCTAACCTAACCTAACTAAAGCTCGCAGCGCGCAGATTTTGCACCAAGCCCGAAGGCTCGTAGACCCGGACGTTTGGTAAGCCTAACCGTGAGGTTTATTTTTACCTTACTTATGTACATACATACACTTCAGTAACTTAGGGTTCGATTGAAAAACAAAACTTAAGTCAACAAATGTAGAAATAACCAGTTTAGTCTAAATTTTTTTTTTTTTAGTATTTAAATTTCTACCTCACTTTACATATAATTAACCGGAAATAAATGCACACTTAAAAAATTTTTACAAAAATTTCAAACTTTTTACTCAGAATTTTTAGAAAAATTTTAGGTACGCTGTAAAAAACTAAAAAGAAAATTTATGACCACCTCATTATGTGACCTAATATGGTCGAACATACTTTGTATGGAAGAAAATATAAACAAGTAATTTTGAAGCAAAAAACAAAACCGACTTCAATTGTCATATAAAAATTTAAGATTATCGTTAATTTCTTGACGATCCAATTATCGAATCTAAACAAAATTAGTATGGAACCACCTCGAGGTACCACCTTTCCGCTGAATTTTCGAAATCGGATAACGTTGTCCAAAGATATGCGGTTACATACATAAAAGTTGAAGTCGGTTAAAAATCAATGTTTTTTTACACACTTGAAACTTGCACTTTATCCTCCTGCAATTTAATAGGCTATAAAATTTCGTACCTAGAAATTTTCTGCAAACTCTGAGTAAAAAGTTTGAAACAGGTTGAAGCAAAAAAATTTCAAAGCACACCAAGCAATCAATACAGGCTAGTGCTGCAAAAACATTGATGTTTGAAACTATCGATTTTTCAATGTTTTTGCTAATAAAAATGATCCATAAATCAATTTAAAATTTCATTTGACTTATATTTAAGGACACATTGAATACTGCAAGATATTGATTAATTAAATTAAAAATAATACAAAAATATTCATAAAACAACAGCACTATTAATATGTGTTATAATTAATGTCTTATTAAATAAATTAAATATTCGCTCTTTGAGGCAATAATCTAGGGTAAATGCACTGCAGGTTACTTTTTCCAACTAGAGATCCAGCGGTACTGGCAAAATCATTTTTATGAGTAATAACTTACCTAAACACTTATTGGTGCGTTTTTGCGTTAAAATTCAGCTAAACTGGTAGATTATGAGTTTATTACGCTTTAATTTAAATACTTCTTACCTGCTGCAAATCAGCAATGGATAAACTTTATGATGATGGCATATCTTCTAAAAACATCGATAGTAAGAAAAAAAACATTGATGTTCTCAAAAAAGTATTAAAACCGATGTTTTTGCAGCTCTAATATACTCACGACGCTATGGAGCAAATACGTGCGTTTTTGTTTTAGAAATTTTTTATCAGAACTTCATAATTTCAAAGATATGATAAATTCCAAAAATTTAAAAAAAAAATTAATGCATTGTAGAATAAAAGTGGTTACCAAATGAAAGAGAAAATTCTGTAAGATTAAAAAAAATTGAAATTTTTTGGGTTCACAACAACGAGTAGGTATTGAAAATGCCCGTGTAATCAATTTTATTTTTTTTTTGAAGCTAATAAAGTTAACATATAATTTTTCCAAAATAAATATTGCAAAATTTCAAGGATATTCAAGGATATAATTTTAAAAGGACATTTTCAGTAGCTTATGCACAAAAAAAATTAAATCTGTTTTTCTCTACAGAATTTTCTCTTCAATTTGATACCCGAACTGTTTTCCTAAGTACATTGCACTGAATTTTTTTAATTAATTTCTGAACTACTCATATTATCCAATTTTCAAAGACCTTTTAAAAAATCCTGACGTCAGAGAGAAAAACTAAAAACGCAATTTTACTGCATATATTTGGCCCATGGCTTCACGGATATATTGATTTTTGTGTGTGTAAACTTAGCATAAACTGGTCAACATAAGGCGTTTCTATTATTGCCACCATTGCAAATTACAAATCCCTAAAAAACCCCCGGGGTTCTTGGCAAATAATCCCGGGGTTTTCGGAACTTAAAAAGGGCGGGATTCCGAGACTTCCCAAATACATACATATAGTCGTTTAAAGTACAAAACCGCGTATCAACAAAATGCAAAACCGCGTATGTGGGTGGGCATCAATAATTTTCTAGAGAGTAAAAGCACTCGTATTTCAAAAGTATTTTCTGTTTTATAAAGCAGTCGACTTTCTGGCTAGTATATTTCAGAACGAATGGATAAGACCTAAGCCAAGATCTTCGGTCCGAAAATCCAATTTTTGGCAAAAAATGTCAGTTGGGCGTTTTACAGAACGAGGATACGCGGTTTGGTACTTTAAACGACGATATAAGTGTGGGTAGTACACGAGAGCATTTGAAAACATTTCAGTGGTTTTTTAACTCTCTTAATCTCTGGCGGATGTGCAAATATTTATAAACAATTTAGTTTACTTATTTCCTATTCAAGCTAAAAATATCATATTCGTATTCAAAGCTTACACCTATTGTATGTATATGTATTGTAGCTTTTTACAATAGTCGAATTCACGCTTCTGTGTATTCGTTGGAAGTGTAACTGGATGAGCGTGCGATTGTTGTTGTAAGTGTATTTATTGCACCACTAGCAACAGCGAATCACACAGAAGCACGAATTCCACTAAAACATTACAAAATATTCAGCACAATTCAATAGTTTAAAAAATATACTATACACATACAAATATATGGCAACTGTAAGTCCCCCTGCAAGACTGCCCCTATGTTTGCGTACGTGTGAGATTGTATAAGACCATAGAATAGAATTACCCACATTACACTTAAACTTAATTTATGGTCACTATGTGTGGAGTGAATAACATTATTTCGAGTGCACAGATGTAAGCAGAAGTGAATGAACCAGCAAAGCTTCTACACTCAAGTGAGCCACTAGCACGTCTGAGGAACTTAGTTATTGTTTTTATTGCTTCATTTTAGCTGCATTGTCCTTCTTAAAATGCTTGCTGCGCTAGTTGGTTGCTGTAAGTAAGTGGATTACGGCAACGCTTCGCAGGCTGTGGATTGCACTAATGCACCAAAGTGATATACCACATGAATGTATGTATGAACTTATACTTATATATAGTTAGCACCTCCTTTTTTGGTTCAATACTGAGAATACTCGAGCGCCGAATAAATCAAACTGGGCTAGACAGGGAACAAAAGCGTATTCGAAGAGGGCTGTGCGATTGCATTACATTCAGTGCAGTCAAGGAACTTAGAATAAGAGTAATCGCTGGTGTCCAGGAGGGCCCGCCTTTCATCATAGCTATAAAAAAGAAAATGTGGAATCCACAGAATAACATCAATAACGGCACCTGAGATCTTGGCTACAAGTTTTCATAAAATAACTGGAAGGTATGGCTTCTAAGCAGGACCTAATCACACATTAAATTGACGGCATATTAAAAAATCTTTCTGGTACACACCTAAACCGACAGGCCCAAATGGCAGTACTCAAAGGTACTTTTTGCCGTATAAATGTCCCTGCAAACTGCAAGAGGTGATGAAGCGGAGTAGATATTTTCGCTTGGAATCGGTAACAAAAATGCAATACATTTGACTTGAGCTCAAACGCTTCTGTAAAGCTTGCTACATGAACACTCTCATTTACTTAGGTACAGAAATTTGAAAGCTTCTCTCATCATTTAAAAAACCATACTCTATAAGCCACACATCACGCCACTGCTGGTACTCGTATAAGAATTACCGTAAATAACACTGTGCGACAGATGAAACCAGCTCGAACGTTGGTAATCTTAAAGTATACATATCCAGTAGGAGGAGGTTATCAGTTCGTCGGAATATTTTTTTAATTTTTTTGTATATGTATGTTACCGCATAACTTTGGGCCACGTCAACCGATTTCGATAATTCTTTTTGCATCGGAAAGGTAGTGTGGTCCCACACTAATCTGGTTTAAACGTTTTCATATCCTGGCCTAAATAGTTTTCAAAAAAGTAGAAACAATTTTTTAAATAAATGTCTGAGCTAAATTAAAGGTTAAGACGTATACAGTACAATTTCATGCGAAATATTTTCGTAGAACATTTTAACCCATTACCTCCCGCCTGAAAGGGTCTTTTTGACCTTTACTTCAAGATATTCCCCCAAAAGCAAATTTTTAAGGTCATGATGGAATTAAAATGTTCTAGAGAATTATTCTTCTCAGGAAAAATTTTCTGGTCGTACTCGATACGTATGAAGTACTTGCATACGCGTATCGAAGTACAAAAACACTCGGTACTTGGTAGAGGTATACGTATTGGTATCGGAACATCACTAGAAACATTTCGGGACTAATTTTAGCAGACCTGTTGTAAATTACCCTGTACTCTTTAAAGCTGAAGCACAACACCGGCGAACGGCAAATTTTTCGTCGCGAATGTTCGCCGAGATAATTAAAACACACTGGTTTATATGAGAACACTCACAACCAGAGCAAACGACGAAGTTTGCTCGACGACTGATCGCGACGATAGATTTATTTCTATCGCCGCGGTCAACGGCAACGACAAAAAAAAGGCCATGATGACCATACTTTAAAAGTTATCGTAATTTTTGTTTAAAAGTAAAATAATATACGTTATAATTTTCTATCAGAGATTAATCTAGTAAAACGTAAGTTTACTAGTAGTTATATTTAAAGACTATTTCTATATTTTAAACTTCTTCTTGCTGGTATTTTCCCTCTTCGTTGTAAAAGCTTCCTTCTTGAAACATGGTCACCTTATCAACTGACAGCATTCGAACCGCTCGATACCGCTCTATTTGTGTTTCAGTAAGCGAATTAGCTGGGCGAAAGTTGGTCGTCAGCATCGCTCTGCTGGGCGAAATTTGCCGTTCGCCGGGTATTGTGTTTCAAGCATTAGTCCGAGACTCTGGCGGAAAAGAAATTACCTTAAAAGATCGATTTGAACATCTCGTTGCACTAACATATCTTGCGAAATTTTTCTTTTGGAAATCCCTTTGCTAAACTAATGAAATTTGGAGTGACTGCTTACTCCAGTTATAGCTAATTTTCAGAGACTTTCGTCTGTATAAGAAATCATCTTCAAAGAGTCGTTTTGATAGGTGTTGTAAGGGTACTTAATTGATGAACCTCAAACTAAATAAATTAAGGAGCAAAAATGAAGATAATACCATTCAGAGAAGTAGAGGACATTGGAGCACCATTTTCATGTCACTATTAGACTCTCTTAATTTATACATAAAAATAAAATAAAATTGTAACAGGCGGATGTCTGTATATTATAGATATTAAAGAAAAATTGAAGTGGGGGTCTTTATTAGATCTACAGAAGCCCAATCGACAATTTTTAAAATTTCTCTGTCTGTATGTTTGTGCGCGCATCACTCGAAAACTAATGCATGGAATCGAATTCAGTTCTCACCGATGTATCGCTAGAGGTCTAACTTACAATATAGAAGAAAAAAATAAAGAGTTGCCACATGTTTGAAAATTTCAGTTTTAGTAAATTGATACGATAAGTAAATATTGCAGTATGGCTGTCAAAAGAAACAGGCTTATAAGAGCTTAGAGCGGGAAATATTTTGGTGGAAGGTTGCCACCTGTTTTAAAACTTGTATGTAATTTATTTGAAAACAAATTAAATATTGCAATATTGGCATCAAACTAAAGAGGTTAGAAAATTTTACTGCCGAAAATATGTTTAGGGAGGTTGCCACCTGTGTGAAAAATTTTATTCATTTAAATTGGTCAACTGTAGAGGTAGATGTCGCCCTACGCACAATGCTTTTTTTATAAAAAACTTTGCAGAGCGAAGGTTTTATGGTGTCTGGACACACAACATTGAAAGTTTCTGGAGCCACAAAATTGCAAGTTGATAAAAGCGTTGTAATAATAACACTGGACCACAAATTTCAACTTTTTCTCTTTACCAGAAACGCCGTTATGAAATTCTTATGTAAAATCACCCCCTGATTCCGAAAATCAAGGTTATTTTTAATTCTATGGTACCGTTTTTGAGATATTTGCAATTTACCGTTTTTGCAAAAAAAAAAAAATTGGGTCCACTTTATCATATATATCTCAAGAACGAATTAAGCAATTCCAAAATGGTTTGAAGCTTTTAAAAGGTAATAAAATTTTCTATAAACTGTGCATACAACACTTTTTGCTAGGCCCTGTAGATTCAAAGATAACGAACAATCATTACCGATTTTTTCAATTTTTTTGTAAAAATATAAAAAAAAATTGTACTTTGCGGGGAAGGATCTCGAAAACCTTTTATTTTTTTGCAGATTTTTTTTTTTCTCCCTAAGCTCTGTTGTATTACAAAAAAAATAAGCTATCATCGAAGAAAATCGATGCAAAACTACGTAAGTTATAAGCGATCAAATAAAAATACCCAGGTTGCGCAACTTCAATGTATGTACCTATACATACATACATATATTAAAGGTATAAAGTGCAAGTGAGATATTATCCGGATAAACGAATAACACCATAACAATGATAACACTTTTTCCTTAAATCAATCAAATAGTACTTTTAATACTCGAATTGTATTATAGTAGGTAGAGTGGTTGCATCGAAAGGAAGAGTGGTTGGGTTCGAAACCTGCTGTAGGCATGTAGTTATAAACATGTATTTCCGTCAGTTATGGGTAAGTATGCAGGTAGATTTTCAAAATTATAAGACACAGAAAATTTCTAAACCCTACATCTAAAACAGGTAGTATTTTCTTTTCCCGGCTTGTTATAAAAAGGAACCTTTCTGTCTAGGTAAGATTTGATTTTTTCAATTTTATTCTTGTTCCGAGTATAAATATGAGTTAATGCGCTTTGAAACTTCATAACATCTTCAAGGCTCGCCGGAGATAGTTCAGTTCATAAGTCTAATTTCAAAACCGTGATTTATTAAAAAAAAATAAAATGAGTAAAAGGACGCGAGAATTTGAGTGTAATAAGGATCCAGATATGTTCTGTTTCATGTGTGGCCAATATACTATCATAAGGCGACTACGAGTGTTCTCAGATCATATCAAAACTTTATACTCCAAGTATTTTGGAATTGAGCCTAAAAATGCTGAAAAACCATGGACACCGAACACTTTGTGTACATCGTGTCGAGTAGAATTGATTCAGTGGGAATCAGGACAACAAACAAAATTTGATACACCAACGATATGGAGAGAACCTACTTGCCATTCAATAGAGTGTTATATTTGTCAAACAAAAGTACTTGGCGTTGGAAGATCAAGAGGAGTAACCTATGCTAGCGTACCTACAGTGACATTACCAGTACTACATTCAACGGCAGTTGCGGATCCAGTTCCATTGTCAACAGTAACATCTGAGTGCGGGGGATCAAGTTGTACTGAATTTCGCATGGAAAACGAAAGAAACGTTCTGTCACAAGCACAACTTAATGATTGGATAAGAGATTTGGAACTATCCAAGGAAAAGGCCGAGATCCACACTTCTCGTATGCAACAATTTAAATTTGTGTCATCCGATGTTAAGGTGACATATAGTAGAACTCGTCACGAACCATTTTCCAAACACTATACCAAGAAAGACAGTATATGCTACTGCAACGACATCCCTGGTTTATTCAAAGAGTTTGGTCAAACATATGATTCAAAACAGTGGCGATTGTTCATAGACGGCAATAAACTGAGTTTGAAGGCTGTATTATTGCATATTGGTAACAAAAAGCCTTCTATCCCGATTGCACATGCAGTAAATACAAAGGAAACCTACGAGAAAATGCAAAAAATACTAAAATTTATCAAATATGAAGAGCATGATTGGAAAATATGTTCTGATCTCAAAGTCGTTGCAATGCTATGCGGTCTACAAAGTGGCTACACCAAGCACTGCTGCTTCCTCTGCAAGTGGGATAGCCGAGCTCGTAAGGACCACTACGTCAGAAAGGATTGGCCGGAAAGAGTCGAGTTTACCGTTGGTGTGGATAACATCAAATACACCCATCTTGTCAAGAAAGAGAAAATCATACTTCCACCCTTACACATCAAGCTCGGTCTCATTAAAAACTTTGTTAAGGCTTTGGACATTCTCAAGCCAAGATAAAGGAAGGTATTTTTGTTGGACCACAAATAAGAAAGTTGATCAACAATAATCAATTCAAAGGACTACTCTCATCAGTTGAGGCAGCAGCGTGGGAATCCTTTGAAAAGGTCGTTGCTTCTTTTCTCGGTAGACACAAAAGCCCTAACTACGAGCAGATAGTGAACGACCTAATCAATAATTATGCGAAAATGGGCGTAAATATGTCTTTAAAAATTCACTTTCTCCACTCACATTTGAGCTTTTTTCCGGCAAATCTTGGCGACGAAAGTGATGAACATGGCGAAAGGTTTCATCAGCAAATTATATCAAGGATTCTGGGACGTCGCAATGATGGGTGATTACTGCTGGTTTCTCATAAGAGAAACCGATCCTAAACTGAATAAGCGTCAAAGTAGAACACATAGTTATTTCGACAACATAGTAAAATCAAATTAAGATAAAGATTGTTAGAATATAGTATAAACATAAATAAATTTAAAAAAAAAAGTTAAAAATATGGGTAATTTCATTCATAAATTGAACTTTTAACTCAATAGAAACAGAGCATAGCTAGATATTTCACTCTTCTTTATACCATACATACGTTTTGAGGTATACGTTGAAATTGCGCAACCTGGGTATTTTTATTTGATCGCTTATAACTTACGTAGTTTTGCATCGATTTTCTTCGATGATACCTTATTTTTTTTGTAATATAACAGAGCTTAGGGAGAAAAAAAAAATCTGCAAAAAAATAAAAGGTTTTCGAGATCCTTCCCCGCAAAGTACAATTTTTTTTTATATTTTTACAAAAAAATTGAAAAAATCGGTAATGATTGTTCGTTATCTTTGAATCTACAGGGCCTAGCAAAAAGTGTTGTATGCACAGCTTATAGAAAATTTTATTACCTTTTAAAGGCTTCAAACCGTTTTGGAATTGCTTAATTCGTTCTTGAGATATATATGATTAAGTGGACCCAATTTTTTTTTTTTTGCAAAAATCTCAAAAACGGTACCATAAAATTAAAAATAACCTTGATTTTCGGAATCAGGGGGTGATTTTACATACGAATTTCATAACGGCGTCTCTGGTAAATTTTGGCCGTCGACCAGTGTAATGGAAAATTTACATTTTACCTATTAAAATACTAAACATTTGCACATACGATGTGGAACTTTGAAATCGTGAGACAAACCAATAAGCCTTTGCCAAAAATTCAAAATACTCAGACGTAGTACAAAGGAAAGTGCAAATTCTTTGAACTTCCAGCTTTACCCTATGTTTGCGGACAAACTAAATTGAATAAGTTCATTGCAAGTTATGTCAAAGAGATTGAGTGAAGGACATCAACAGGCGGCCAAGTATGCACTTACATATGTATGTACATAGGTAGACTTGCTGATGGCATGCCAACTTTGCCGATTTCAAAAGACACTCCTCTTAAAGCGGCATTAGCTACGACAACAGGCGGATACTTTTATATGACATTCATGGCAATTTATTTATTTGATTTCCATTTCCATACCGCAACGCACATTTAAATACCACAAAAGGCGCTTCTCTGTAACGCGGCAATTGTTGGTTGGCAGGACAACTTCTGTCGATGACTTTGGCCGATGTCGTTGCATTGAAGTGGAGTGTGGATAAAACAAAAGCAGTTAGTTGGATGGCGTGTATTTGCAAGTGTTTCATTTAGTTGGAAAGGAAACTCAGAGTGTTGTTGGTATGAATTGTTGCAAGTATCTTACAGAGCATGGAGTGCAACAATTTTCGGTGTACATACACAGAAACTGTTGCAGCCAACAAACTTTTCTAAATGTGTCGTTGCTTATGTATAGAGTGTTGTTGTATGTATCTACTCATGTATCTCTAAAGCGATCACAAGGGCTGTGACTATGTGTAAAATGTTGCTATGTCCTTTGTCCTCTTAGTAGTCAGTCGTTTGACCTACCAACTAAAATTTAGGAATGCGCAAAGTTTGTAAACAATCCAAATTACAATTCAATTTGATTCACTTTAATGGAAGGAAGTATGTACAACTTCTGCTGTCGTCTGTAACGCACAGGAAGCGGAAACATTACCGGTCATTTAGTGCAACGTTCATTTATAAAAATGAAAAAGGGGAAATGAAAGCATGATACAGTGGCTGTAAGTGAAAGTCATACAATAAATTTTTCACCTTTTTTTTAATATTTTGTTTTATTTAAATTTTATTAATTTTTAATACAACTTCAAGGCGCACGCCACACTAACATATGTACATATGTGTAAGCGCCAATCTATTCTTATAATTAATTTTCTAAAAGGGCAGCAAAAAAATTTCTACAATTAACGGTATTTTGCACTTTATTATACTAATGTTTTGTAGGCTATAAAACAGCACACTCAAAAAAAAATTAAAATTTTAAAATAAAAAGAACGAAATTTTGATTAAAATTCGACGATTTATTTTACTAGTTACAAAGTTAGGAACTATTGAGTTTTTCGTGTGAACTATATTTTCATTAAAAATGTATAAAATTTAAAGAAAACTAAATACTAAAAAAAAAATTCTGTAAGATTTTCACGGAAACTAACCGTAAACGGTAGTGTACGAGCGAAGGTTCGGCCTGGCTTCTGTATTCGGCTGAGTTTTTTATCTTCGGTAACGGCAATTTACAAACTATTGTATTTGTACCACCATTGTAAGTGATACTGGACCACAATTCACCTCGGATCAGTTTCAGACCTTTTGCAAATTGAATACGATTGAGCATCTTACATCTGCATCTTTTCATCCGGCATCGAATGGTTTGGCGGAACGTTTTGTAAGAACATTCAAGCAACCGTTTTCTCAAATTATGACTACTGAAACTCATCGTGAAAAAGCTTTATATAACTATTTGGCTACATATAGATCCACGCCGAATACAGTCAGTGGAGAATCCCCAGCAGAACTGTGGCATGGACGTCCACCGCGCACTTTTTTATCTGCATTGTTTCCACAGAAACAAAATATACGCTACAGTAATTCCAAATTTTCCGTAGGTCAAGAAGTTTACGCACGAAATTATTCCGCAGCCAAAAGATGGGTTGAAGGACAAAATTTTTGAAATTATTGGTCAAATGACGTATCGTGTTCAATCAGAAACGGGAACAATCAAGCGCCATCAAAATCAGTTAAAAGATAAATTAATTACTTCACAAACTGATGCTTATCCTAAATCAAACCGGTCTACATGCGATATTGTTATTGAACAAGATTTTGAAAATCAACGTTTGCATCAATTGCCGATTGAATGACAGAATGAAAAAACATTTCCAGAGTCAACGGGTTCAGCAAATTTCCCAAACACGACAACTGCAACTACGAGCCAAGCATTAACATCTTTAGTTCCTATCAGTGTTGCCGCGAAACATTTTTAGCGGTAGCTAAATTCAGGCTAAAAAAGAGCTAAAAATCGTCGTTGTGGCTAAAAATGGTAGCTAAATTTTTTTACCTACATATAAATATATAAGTATACACGCAAACATTTTCTATAAGTAATGATATAGGAAAACAATGAACTCTGGAAAGAATTAATATTTTATTCAATAAAAAAACTTGTTGTGTAACACATAAAGCATATTAAGGGCCGCCAACTTACCAATTTTAAAGTATAGTTAAATCGTTAATGGATAAGATAACGGCCCAGAAACGTAAAAAACATACATATACATATGTATGTACAGTTTAAAAATTAATTTCTTACATAAACAAAAAAATTAGATCACATTAAGAATACATAAGTACTAGAATCATATCTATATACAGTGTCGGACAATACTAAATAACTTAAATAATTTCAAACTATGCTTCGAAAAATATCCATTTGTAAAAGAAATTTTTAAAATGTTATGTTATAATTTACAAAGAATTAAAATGTCGGTGCTTTATTATTGTCCGATGCTGATTGTATCAAACAAACAAAAGAGTATTCATTTAATGAACTCATAGTAAAATAATTTAATCTATAAACATTTTTTTTAACACATTAAATATTTATATCTATATCAATACTATCATCGCTAAGCGATTCTTCGTCGTTACAATTTTGTTCATTTCTCATTAACCTAACGATATCATATGTAAAATCAAAATCATGACAACATTTTTGTACATTTTTTAAGCCATATCTTACAGTTAATAAAGCGTTTAACATTGCAAAATTCATTTTATTTCTGTGCTTATTTTTAACGAAATTTATTATAGAAAACGTCCTTTCAACTTCTGCGTTACTTAAAGGTAAAAGAAGCAACCGATAAACAGACTTTTTCCACCACTTAAGCTAGCGACACAATGAAGAGTTTATTTGCCTTAAAGGAAAGGCGTTCGCTTTATGAGTGAAGAGTTAAATTCATGAAAATCATATAAAAAATTGTAATGTCAATGATGAAAAAATTTTGAAAAGGGCTAAAAATAGGGCTAGGGGCCAAAAAAAGAATTTGGTAGCCAAATTTAGCCACCAAAGGACTAAAACGGCAACACTGGTTCCTATGCGTCAAGCTTCTAGTTTTAAACGACCACTTGAATCACTTACTGTTCGTCGTTCTAATCGAAAGCCTTTCAAAGTGGACAGATTTCAAGCAAATTAGTTGCGAGGAAATGTTGTAAATTTTAATTGAATCGTTGTAACCAAGTTCCTCAAATGACTCAGAAAACACTTTGTAATTTTTCATTCAATATTAATACTCGAATCGCAAGCTGTTAATTTTCTTTGACTTCCGTACAATTTCATCAGTTTTGGTGTCTTATACTACGTTCAAATTGACGAGCTAAACATGTTAAATGGGCTTGAACCAGTTAAATGAACAAAACATGTTCATAAACAAGTTAAATCGCATGCAATTGTTGTTGGAAAATGGAACCAGTTAAATCATTTAACTCGTTTGAAAACCAGTTCAGCGCAGAGTTGTATCAGAAAGCTTTCTGCTCCGACCAATCAGAAAGACCCAAAAGCTTTCATTTGACACGCCAACGTTAAAAAAAAATTTATATTCTGAAAAATATTAAAAATTTAAAATTATCAAAAAATATCAAAATTGTATGCGTGCCCGCCAAAAAAGAGGCCAAGGCGGTAATTAGTTATTTCCCATCAGGTCTCGTCGTACGCAGAGATAAATAGGTCATACGAACTAAACATTTTGACGTATCTAAATAATCCGTATGCATTAATATCATGAAGCAGACATTCGCATAAAAAAAACTGAAACACAAAAACTTGATTTTGAATATTTTTTTTTCAAATTGTTATTGGTAATCAAACAACCATCAAAGTTAACTCCAAATGTTCAATGTGGACGATTGTGTTTTCCAAAAAGCTCTTTTTCATTTAACAAGTCAAATGGGGCCAATTTGAACGTAATATTAGCATCTCGCAAAGCTGCAAGTCGTTTTGGATTCTGTTCAGCGACCTAAAGTAGCTTGTCATAGTACCATAGACGTGTTTCGTAATTATTCTTTGAGGTTGATTTGCGAAACTCGGGTCTGAATGCCGAACGTAGCGAATTGATTTTTTCGCGCGAACATTGCCCGATCAGGATTTGGTTCAACTTCTTTTGGTTTTTTCCACTAATCAGTCATAGGCCTTCTTGCGAATACTGCTGAATGTAACCAATTTTATGAGAAATTTTTGTTAAAATATTAAAGTAAAAATCAATAAATTTGTTATACCTATGCCTGCTATAATCAGGATGTTTCAGATGCCATAAACATTCTCCCTGTTGATAAAGTTCAATAAACTCGCCGAGCCAAATTAAGTGGAGTAAGAGCGTAGATCGCACTTCAATGCATTTAGACCTGATGACATCGTAAAGGGCCTGATTTGCTGTTTGATATAAAAAAACGTAATTATTTAATATAATTTATTATTTATTATTTATAATATAATAATAGAAAAAAATGTCAGCTGAAATTGTGTTCGAGTCTCAATTTGGGTGAAATTGAAAAAAAATAAAATGAATTTTTTCGTAGCAACTCGGAAGTTTCATAACTTTTTTTTTATTTTTATAATTTTTTATTATTTATGATAATTGGTACCTCTCGCCAAGAGTTAGTTTTCTATCTACAATTCTTGTCAACGCTTCTTGTAAGTATATCAGAGACGCGATGTAGAAAATGAAGGTGGTGCCATGCCCGGACCGCTAACCCTTCCTCCATTTGACTTGCTGCTGTTGCTTATTCGCTGACGTCATAAAATATTTTGTCGCACTAGATATGAAAATTAAATTTTCAAAATGTACTTATTTACCGAAAAAAAATTACCTAAAGTAGATAAAAGTACTTAAAAATTAAATATATATTTTTGTATGTATAAATTTTTGATAGCGGTAGGAAACCTCTCTCTTCAGTACCATGCCTCCGATTAATGACGTAGCCATTTAAAAATTTTACAAAATGTGATAATGGTCATTGTCAACACTTTTCCATACGCCTCCGTAGAGCAAAAATACGGTACACGGCGAAAAGGTCTCACTAAATAACTCTCACGTTGACCGCGTAGGTGAGTTTCTTGTAGATCTCCATTGAGTGTTTACACGTCTGTAGCGAGAGTTTTTGTCGAAAGTCTCGCGCTTTTTCTCTACCGTGTACACTTAGCGTTAGACTCTTCGCGCTTAGTCATTCCTTAGCTGTTTCTATAGCATTTTCTGCGATGCCTAGCACCTCCGTGAGCTTTTTTTGCAGTGACAACGATTAATATATCCTCCGCAAACCCAATGAAAGGTGCCCTCTTATGTACTTTTAGCGGCAAAATGCCGTCGTACATAATTTTCTGCAAAAGGGAGGGAGAACAGGCGCCTGGATTCTTTGTCATAAGTACCAATTTTTGCAGCTTTCAGCTATTGAGAAAGACGCAGGTACACGTTAAAAAACGCTCGCGAATGTGCCCGGATTTTTATACACCGCTTTCTTCAGCGCGATGTTTGGAATGCAGTCTGGTCCTGGCGCTTTACGAAGCGACAATTTGCAGCTAGCTTTAAGTACTTCCTACGAAGTTATCGTTGGTATGCTGGCCTCATTTCACCTCAACTCAATTCACCTGACCTCACTTAATCTCACTCTAACTCTACTTAATTCATGTAAAGTCACCTCACCTAAAATCACTTCACTTAAAATTAAATTCGTTTTAAATCAGCTCAACTCAACTCCCCTAAATTTTAGTAGTTGAATTTCAACCGCTGGACGAACGCTGGTAACTATTTAAATGAAAATGTATTTTTCGAGATACTAAGCTATTGAAGGAAATTGAACGAATGTTTCAGCCGTTTATCATTGAAGGTAAGTTTTGTAATACCTTTACTTGCGATAGCATGCAAAATGCTTCATTCTGTAAACACTTTCATATAGTTAGGCAGTAGGAAAGCTTCGCTCCACTCGGCTCCGTGCACAGTGGTCTGAGGTTGGCAAGAAGTTCGAGTTTCTAAATACATTCTAAACATGAGGATTTGAGAATTTCTCCTGAAAAAAATTTCACCAGTAGTATTCAAAGGGCACAGGAAATCGGTGTTGAAGGAATCAAAATTCGAATGAACATTTCAAGGACAAGACAGTGGTAGTAGACTGAGCGGTCTTTGTTGGATCTTTAATGCCAAGTAGACCATGTTTTCACCATTTTTTCTTGTACTTTTAGAATGCGTACATATACCTATAAATTATTTCGATTAAAGTTGAGCTACAAACCGAATTCCATTAAACTCGGGCATAGCAATTTGCCAATCTATGCGCTTTTACAGATTTATTCACTCCTAAACAAAGATTTTAGTATGAAATCGTTGCACTATATGAAACATGATGGAGCGAGTAGTTTTTGCGTTTCTTAATCAAAAACTAAATTTTTGAGTTGCGGCGTTATTTTAGAAAATGTACGCGATATGAACGAATGTGTGTACATTATTTTTATTGCAGAAAAATTTACTGTGTCTGATGTGTGCTTGTTGTTGCACTAAATTATCGCTTTCGTATTCCATTTCTTGTCTTCGGCAGCCTTGGTTTTTTTGCCAGCCTTTAAGTTGCTTTAATAGCTGAAATGCGGTTAAAAGCGCGAAAATAAATTTGCGTTCGTACCCTCTTATATGGCAGTAGCAGCATCAACAGAAGAAAGGAAATAAATTTGCGGAGCTCTTTAAAATTTCTCGGATTTCATTTGCATTCCTCGATACGCATATTTGCTCAGGATTATGTCCAATACAGTGCATTTCGAAAGTTATGTAGTTTTTTTTTTGTATTATCTACTCGTATACTCTCATTACTCTTTTTATATTTTTGAGCTTGTATGTGTGTTCAAAATATTTAGAGTTTGTGGTAGTCTCTCATCCGTGTATTCTTCCTATATTCTTATCATAGTTTAGCCTGGAAGGAAAGTCTCACTTCAAGAATTCACTTGGGTGCCACAGAGGCCTTTGTGACGTCCAGGAGAGGATTTTCAACTACCTGTCCCTACACCCACTTAAGCCATTCGGAGCAGTGCGAGCCATTCGCACAGAAACAGTTGGGTGGATTATATCTCTGCTTCGTCTGTACTGCTTCTACAAAATTCGTTCTTCGGATCTCCGCACCTATCATCCATATGGCCAATGGTGGAGTATTCTGAAAGGGGAACATTCGGGTTTAAGAACCTTAGATTCGTGTTCTTCGTTCATCGACCTGATGTTGGCGGATGCTCTACCCATTTCCTTATATCCTTAAACAGCAATTGTAAGGGAGGGTGCATGCTTTGAATCGATTGTTGGCTTCCTCATTTTGGGAAATACCATTATGAGCTCACCAGGATATTTGGCAATGCCTTGAGGAAATCGCTAACGGCTCAGATACTGATGCCAGTTTTTGTAGTGATGTGGATAGCCAAATGATGGGTAGAAAAGGCAGCGATCGTACAAGAAAAATGCAGCGATTTAGAAATAGACATATATTTACAGCTACCCCTTATACCCAGACAAGAAGATCCTTTAATTTGGTGGAAGCATAGTCGCAAAGAACTTTCACATTTGTTTACACTGGCAATGAAGTATCTCTGCGCACCACCTTCCTCAGTGGACTCGGCAAGAGTGTTTAGTGTATCGGGTAGCATATATGTTGAAAATAGGAACAGGTTGTTGACCGATGATTCCGAAATACTTCTTTTCAGGAAGGGAATGCCATGCGGTTTACCCAAATTTTTAACGTCGTGATAAACATATGTTTTGAGGGTATTTGGGAGCGTTTCGTCTGAGGATCCAAGATCGACACGGATCTCTACCTTTCTCTGAGCTAAGGTCTGCACCCAGCAGTGTGCTATGAACTATGCGCCATGCAGTCTGAACAAAGTTCGAAGTCGCGAAACTGCAACCACAACAGAAAGCCAAGAAGTTACGCAATTCACTATCAATCCTGCGTTAGGAACTACTCCTCCTTAAGATATGAAGTGAACACTTTTCAACGCATTCGAATGGGGACACCAGTGACGCATTTGACGAAGAACCAAATTCAGTGTAAAGGATCGAACCCTCGCCCTCTCAATCGTCACAGCCGAGTCGTAAATAGCGGTAAAGCGAAAAACAGCAAAATCCACGGATCCGATATTATACCGGCTGAGCTACCCCAAATTGGTAGCGCAGAGCTGGAAGGGTACTTTTACAAGCTGTGAAGCAGAATTTGGTCAAATGAATATATGCTCTAGGATTGCAGCCTCAGTGTACTTCGTCCATACCATAATAAGGGAGATCCCGTCGTTTGTGCCAGTTATCGCGGAATAAACCTTCTTAATATTGCTTATAAGGTCCTGTCGACGATACTGGGTGGAAGACGGAACCCTTTCATGAGCCAAATGATTGGACCTTATCAGTGTGGCTTCAGAACTGACCAGTACGTCCAATTCTGGAAAAGCCACTGTCCTCGCTATTTCAGACCAAACAACACACTCTCGGGCAATTTCTGCACGATGTTGCTAATGTAGATTAGAAGATATTGACATCGTCGGTCTCAACTCCAGAGCTGTTTTCACAGCATTCTCCAGTTTGTAGAATGAAAAGATCATTCGACACAAATAGGAGAACAGCGAAATCCATGTCGTCGCCTACAAACACATCGAAAGTGTGGTATAAGAAGCTGGTGGAATTTCGCAAATTTCACAAAGAAAATAAGCAAATGGCGATGAGTATAGGTTTCGGCGCAATCCGACAAACGTTTGTATTTTCAAGTTAGTAGTAGGCCGACTATAGCCAGAATAGTTGTATTAAGCACTCTGGCATTTACCAATCAACACTGATTTCTGTTACGAATTATCATAATTCCTTGCAAATATTTTGGCTCGCTCCGTTATCTCAACTTTTTAAGACAATACGACGGCTAGGTGGAAGATTGACCTATCTCCGCAGCCGGTTCGAAAACGCACTATCTCAGAAAATAGCTCAGGAACGCCCTACCTCAGAATTTTGTTCAAAAACACCCTATCTCAACTGAAAATATCGAACCGGCTACCGAGATGAGTCGATCTTCCACTCAGTCGTCGAATAAATATTTCTGGATTTCTTATAAACGAGCACTTTATCCCTATTATAATCACCATCACTGGCGAATTGTAAGAAGGCTAAGAATCGGCATCGCGTAGTACATATAATAAACGGAGCACTATCTAAACATACACACTTCCATACAAAAGTATGTTTATATAATTATATGAACCACAAATTCCATCAAAGCCGCGGATATTAACTGGAAAAGCTTTGCAGCTGAGGTTGTATCGATTATAATTTAAACTAATTACCACAGATTTATCAAAACTGTTGCCGAGCGTCAGTAGCAGACCACAGAAAATGCCAACATGAGGGGTTGAAATCTCATTTGCCCCGCAGATGTACATATATATCGCACACCGTCTTCAAAAGAGTCACAACTTAAAATTTGGCCGTTTTGAGATTATGCGCTAAAAATGTATACAGAGCTTTTATTAAACTTTCAGCAGAATCTGGATCAAATTTTTGTTATAATTTGTTAAAAATACCTAAGGTAAAGTCGCCCTTGCCCGTATGATTATCATGTGCTACGAAATAGTTTTTCGCATTTTCTGACAAACGTATTATTTTGAGTTGTGACGCTTTTGAAGACGGTGTGCGGTATGTATGTATGTGCTTACATTCCCATTGCCATAGAATCATGCGAGCCAGCGATAGTGCGTACTTTGCGGCTAAAAATGCTCTAAATTGGCGAATTTTCATAGGTTTATGGCGAGCTAAGCACGCGAATGTCGTGACGTATGTTTAATATTTATAGATATAAATCCGTGTTGCCAGAAAAATATTTCGTTTGGAGCTAAAACGGCCGAAAAAAGAGCTAAATAATACTAATAGTAGCTAAAATAAAGAACTAGATTTTTTTTTTTTTTAAAGTAAAGCATTTATTGAGGTAAGGTTGTTTTTACATTTCCACAATTCAAAAAAACAACGAATTTTATAAGTTTGAGTGCTGAAAAAAATACTTTTAAAACCAAAATTAGATGTATATATTTCGAATTCGTTATAACATTTATAGGTATGCACATTAGGGTGCTTATTTTTGCGACTATTGTTTTTTTCACTCCTATCTCAAAATTTTGTGGAAAACACATAAAAAAACTCCCAGAAAACTTGAACCCTTAACATTAACATTAAGTACTCATCCAAGGCGAGCAAAGATTTCCCATATAAAATACACGTAAGCTTTGAGTTTTTTTTTTTCAAAAGTCTACAGCTCAGAGGAATTTTATGGTATAATTTTGATCAATGATGGGTTTTCTTCAGAATTAAATGCTCTGCAAAAGTGCTCATTGCGGCGTTATCTAACTCCCACCAGCGAGATAGTACGGGTCACTAAACCCAATTTTTTAATAAAATTCTCGTTTTTTGACCCTATCTGGAAAATAACAAGAGATACAGAAAACCTATAAATCACAAATTTGTAGGACATTCAATTTTCTACAAAAAAAACTCTTGGTGTTCTAAAACTTGTTTGTGGGAAATAGAATTTCCATCTAGTTTCACTACTAGAAAGAATGAGGACATCCACGATAACCAAGTAGATTCTGCATACAAATTTAGCAGAAAATCTTTCTGGCTGAAAATTTATTTTTTGATAACATTAGCGTCAACAAAATATGCATCGGCTTGACAGAAGGAATTATTGTGCTTTTGACAATAAAAGTTCTATTGCAAACTGAACACTTGAGGCGTTTCAATGCTAGTGTTTCCATACGAGTTTTAGGAGTATTATTTATTCACTAACTTCAACTTGTTTGCATACATTTGTGCATTTGTCAAGAGCAAATACTTGCAAGAACAAGTAAATAAACTTGTTTCAATAGTTTTGCTGTTCCAATCAAAGGCCTTCGTCGTCAACATGACTACCACATACCCGTACGCCGCACTTTACTTTGCGGCTGTGCCTGCTCTTCATTGAAATCATTTGTGTTTTAGTACTCAAAATAGCTTCAGGCGTTCTTCCTTGGTGCTGATTTGTATTTTCTCTGTTGACATCAACAAAAGTTCAAAAGCTACAAGCATTTCAAAAGAGCTACCAGCTAAATGCATCTTGCACACACATACATACATATTTATGTTGACAAAATATTTCTTTAGACTTGTTTTGACAGATCATTTCGTGAGGCGGTACACAAAGCTGCAATAAAGTTTATTTGATTCAGTTCATATTAATTTAATGAAGTGTTCTTACAATGCCTACAGACAATACAAATATCCCGCATGATAGATCTGATTTCTTCTTCTTCTTCTTTGTTAGCGCTATGTCCGCCTTAGCGATTTTGACGCCAATTGGAATGCCAAGTGAAACCAAGTCCCTCTCCACCTGGCCTTTCGAACACAGAGGTGGCCTTAATCTTCCTCTGTTAATGTGATTTTTGTACGACGAGAGAGGACTTTACTTCTGCATTGCCTACTCAGTCCCAAGCAGCACTTGTTGGCAAAAGTGATTGGATTTCAAGATCTGTTACAGAAAACTTGCAACATTTTCAAATAATTTACCCGTTGGCGAAAGTTTCCAAAATATTTTAATTTCAACATATAAGTATGTACATATATTCTATTTACGTATTTAGTTTTTTCCCCCCATAACATTTACCGTTTTTTTTTGTTCTTTTCGTGATTTGTTGGAAATTCACTTGACGCAGGAGCTCGTGCGGAAGTCAAATTTTCCGGCTCGTACCCTTGGGCTTTCGCAGGTGCCCGTCGGATCCACGCCAAAAGCCGGTCCGCGCCCATCTCTGCTGCGGACGATACCAAATGCAATAATTGTGACATACCTTCAAGGGATGGCTGTTTAAAGTTGCTGGAAACGAAGTGGAAAATGGAACTTATCGATAAAAAAAAAAGCTGAAAAAGTTCAGGAGAACCCAAAAATAAAAACGTAGGACTTTTACGAAAACGCAAATCGCAAAAGTAAGTGAAAATGGGAGCATGGTTGATATATTGCGTTTAAACCCGTGACAGCAGCAAAGGGGGGAAAAATAATTGTTGCATACATATTTTTTGGTCATTGCTAGCAGTTTTTTTGCACCACCAGAGACTAATTTTTTAACATTTGCGTTTTTTCCACTCAAATATTTAATCAAGTTTAAAATCATTAAAATTTGAAATTTATGTAGTAACCTCACAATTGAGGAGGAGGTTATCAATTCGTCACAATCTTTTTTTTTTGTTTTATGTATGTTACCGCATAACTTTGGGTCAACCGATTTCGAAAATTCGTTTTGCCTCGTAAAGTTAGTGTCTTAGAGGTGGCCCCATTCTAATCGATCATTGGACCATGAAAAAAATAACGGCACTCCTAACCTAGTCCATATAACGGTAATTTAGAGAAATACGAAATCTTCGATAAATCAATAAATATAGAAGCTAATTTATTCAAAATTGATGTTTACAACAATTCTTTAGCAAAAACACGTCTATGATAAAATTTTGAAAAATGGGCGTATCACCGCCCACTTATGACCAGGTATGTACATCTCGGTAACCATTCGAATAATGTGCACCAAACTTGGTACGATTATTTCGCTTGCCACATAAAAGCAAGACGTTAAAAATTATTGAAATCGAACTAAAATTCCTCCCACTTTTCATATAACGGTAAATTTCAGAAATTCTTGACATTTCGATATTTCGAAATTTAACAACAATCCCTTGAAAAAAAGTGACATTATTATAAAGTTTCGGAAATTTCATTAGGTATAACTGAACATACTATCGAAATTGTTAGAAATAGGGGTAAAACCAGGAGAAAAACTATATTTAATACTTGCGCCGGGTATTTAATGTTCGACTCCACCCGAACTTTAGACTTTTTTACTTGTTTATACTAAAAATAATATTACAAGGAATATTATATATTCCATGGTACTCAGCAATACCTAAACTCGGTTTACCAGTTACAGTGTCAGTTTAACTGCTTACTTTCAGGTGAGTCCAAAAACCTTTTGTGGACCCACCTTTTTAGTTGTTAATTAGGTAAGGCCTTTCAAAACGAAAAAAATTTCTTGGAGTGGGGCGCGTTTGGGCTCTTTGTAGCTTCCTACCTCCTCACGGGGCAGTAATTAAGTCACGGCCAGAACATCGGCGCATGCACACGTGTCGCTATTCTCTTGAGTACTGACCCCATGCGACCACTAATGCAATAGTTTTTTTGGCGGAGGTTATGTTAAGTTACATAGGTTGAAGTGGCTGCTAGTAGACACACCAGCACACTTACGCCATCATTGTTGTGGTACCCCAAGGGATCTCGTTGATCCCTCAGGGCTCATTGTTAGTTAAGAAGTGCGAGCCAAAATGCTTCCATCTTTGCCTCCCGAAGGTTGAATAATAAAGAATGTGTGGAGATGATTCCACCTTACCTTCCTCTTGACAGCTGATACCAAAAGGATCGGTTGAAATTACTAGTCTTAACGCGTGAATACCAATCGCACAATGGCCTGTCAGAATCCCCATCACTAGCCCTTCACTAGCCATCACACACCCTTTAGGAGTCAGTCTACCATTTCCTTGATGGCAGCTATTTCCACCTGAAAGATAATCCAGAATATCGGCCTTAACTTCTTTAGCGGCGGTTGGTTGGCTGGGATAAACGGAAATGGTTGGGGCTGAAACAAGTCTTGGGTGTATGCACATGGTATTAATTTTAAAAAACTTGCTAATAAAAGGTGTTATTCTTTAACGTTTATTTAACTTAGAAAAAGATGAATACAAAAATGAAAGTCAAGGTGAGTACGTACATAGATCAATAAAAGGATAAAGGCAAAGGTAAAAATAAAAACAAAAACAAAGATGCGTAAAGATAAAGGCTAAAATGAAGACCAAGGTAAATTTAAACACTTGACTTATATAAGGGCAAAGGTGAATGGGAATATGTAGATGAAGAAAATGATAAACATAAAAGTAAAAACAAAAATAAATATAAAGAAAAATATGAGGATGAGGATACCGATAAAAGTAAAGATGAAGATAGAGGAAGAAAGATTAAAATAAAGGTAATTTTAGCATTTTTGTTCGGTCGGAAACAACAACAACCAAAAAGGAAGTAATTATAGAGAAAAGAAGATAGATAGACACAGAGACTCAATCCGGAAACTATTTTGGGATTTTCGAGATTTCCGGGATTCTTGGGTCTTATCGATATTTTTATCGGTTTTTTTATCGATATTTTTATCGACTTTGTTATCGCAATTTTTGTCGATATTGCCATGGTTTTTTATATCGATATCTTCGGAACTTATCGATATAATAATCGCTATTTTTATCGATTTTGTCATCGAAATTTTTTATCAATATTTTTATTGGTTTTGTTATTGATGTTCTTATCGATTTTGCTATCAATATTTTTTATCAATTTTGTTATCGATCATCCATCGATTTTGTTATCGATATTTTTATCGATTATTTATCAATTTTGTTATCGATTTCTTTGTTGATTGCTTATCGATATTTTTATCGATTTTCTAATCACTTTTTGCTATCGATTTTGTTATCGATTTTTATCTGTTTTGTTATCGATATTTTGTTGGATGTTACTAGCGATTTTGTTATCGAGAGAGTATAAAGATAAAACTGAAGATAAAGGTAAACAGAATAACATAAATGTAATTAGAACGAACAGGGGTAGAGGTAAGGATATAGATAGACAAAAGACAAAAAATATTACCTTAAGCAAAAGCAGATGTATGTATCTAACTTGGTTATGAGACAAAATAGATATGTAACGAACATACATAAGTTTCATTTCTCCAGTGTGGCCCAGGTGCACTTTCTTTTTTTTATATTTTGGCTACTGACAGAAATTTAATACACGACAGCTAATTTAATTTTAGGTTTTAAATGCAGTTTGTGCATAGTTGTACAAAAAGTCTTTGACAACGTACAAAATTCCAATTAACTGATTAAATACATAAGCCCACTTATTCTAATGAATACCTTTAAGTCCTAACATTTACTCATATGTATGTATGTATATAAATGCATGTATATATGTACATACGTACAATCCGTCTAGTTGAGTTCCCATTAGCAGAAAAGTTGCTGCTGCTACAGGAAGCACACATCAAAAGAATAAAAGTTTCATATTTTGTGCACAACAAAAAAATTTTATTCGCAATTTCAACTGCACTTTTATATGTAGTATATACATATATATGTACTTTGATACCAAATACCAATTCCCTTTCTAGCTGCAACTCGTACCTAGTACTTGTCAAATAGCAGAAATATCAAAGTCTCGGCAGTCATCCATCCAAAATTTTGTTTTATGTTTGCATTGCTTATCACATTTTTCAGTCGGGTCTCCTTGTTGGATAAACTCGTTCTAAAACAACAAAAAAAAACTCCTCGATAATAAATAATGTAAATATGAGCAATTGAGTTAGTATTAGCATTGGAAAAAAGCATTCATACGTACGTAAGTACCCTGCAGGAAATGGGACTAGTTTGTAGGTAACTATTTACTGAGTAGCAGTCGACTAGCGGTAACTATTTATTAACTCTTTCCTTTGGCCGTTACTAACTACTTTTGAAGGGCGATGACCGCAAAATAGTGGTCACGGGTTTCCACTGCATTAGATGTCGACTAACTTGTAGCTAACTATTTTTTGATATAAACTATAAATAATAAAATAGAAAAATTAAGCCAATTTTGGCTATACAAAAACCACATGCGCATGCATTAAACCTAAAAATAACAAAACGAGCGGTACAGTCGCTTGAAGTCAAAGATACGAACTAAAGATTCCGCAAGTTTCATATTCATACCTAGCAGGCAACATGTTCATTTTGTAACCTGAATATTGCTAAGGTTTCTTTTATAACGCTAGAGTCGATTGAAATTCACAATAAATGAATAAAATAAAACACATAATTTTAAGAGGTATTGAAGTATACGACCTTCTTTGCTTGTATTAAAACTGTCATCTTTCCCCTTCAAAATGCCGCCTCAAGTGGGTAGATATCTTAAAAAGGAAACATTTTAGAGCTAAGTTTCTTAAAGCACAAAATATTTTTTTTAACTTTTGATTCGGACAGGCGGAAACGAGCGTTTCTAAGAATTAAATTCTGCGTAAATTCTATTCTTTGGAACGCTAAAGATGAGCAAAATCTAAAATGGGTCCGCGACGATTTTCTTTTTAGTTTCAGACGTTTTCATATGGAATGACTCAAAACTAACTTCTTTGCAACTTTATATCAACAAAAACACATAAATAACATCCCAGTGTAAATTTAGCGCGTAAAAACCTTGTATGTCGTAAAATTTATTCAAAAGAGGCCTTAAAATACGATAATTCATTATATTTTATTCTTAATTACTTAAAACATACTAATCTTTAATTTTGAGATCAAAAAGTTATTAAAACGATCTTTTGTTTGTTCCTGCAAAGTAGCTATCTCTGAGATACGAGCAGGGCTGCCAACCATACTTAGCTATGAAGTGCCATATTAAGGATAAAAAAGTGCCAAAATGTGCCAAATAGAAAAATAAAAGTGCCAAGAAGGTGCCATTCTTTGTAATTCTTCCCATTTAGCATAAAAATTAAAAGCACATTCCTAAAACAAAAGTCCAATGCCAAAGTAAGATAAACCAGCTGTATACACTATAGAAATTAGAAAATTTTCAAAATAAGTAATATAAAATATCGGAGAGCAAATCCGAAGAAAGTAATATTAGAAAATTTTAGTTGAGAAAAAGAAGTACACGCAAGGGATTTCACAAAAATTTATTGAAATATTAATATTTTTCAAAAGTGCCATTTGAAAAAGTAAGTGCCATTTGAAGGAAATTAGGGCCAAAAATGGCACGGTTTGAGCCAAGTTGGCAGCCCTGAATATGAGATTCTGCCAAATTACCGTCGATATTTATGTATGTAGGTATGGATGTTTACTATTGCACGTATGTAAATGTATTTCGTTTACATAAAAGATATTCGAGACAAATGCAAGTAAAATATTTTAGAACTATGTACGTATGTAATGTGCATACACCTTTATAAAACTACATGCTTATCTATGCATGCAAATTAAACTATTTCACTGAGATAAAATATAGTATCTATGCATAACTTTATTATGTTTGTATTAAACTATTTTGCTCTACTATTCTAAGGAATTTTTCATGGAAAATTGTATAAAGTCATCCCTTTAGAATAACGTTAAAATAGAAACCGGATCGTAACAAAACTGCATATGTTTACTGAGCAAAATATGCAAAAGTTGCAGAAAGTTATGTTTTGTAACTAAAATTCCAAAGCTGAGTTTCCAAAATGCCTCAATCGGTAGTTCAAGCATCAACAGTGCATAGATGCGTTGGAAAGTTATGCACATACATACATATTATATAAATACTTTTATGCGTAGAAGATACGTACCTGCGAATGAGAAATTTATTTCAAATAAAATTGGAATATTAGAAACTGTAAAGTTCGGATTACCAAAAATTTAGTAGACCGGATCGGAAAGATAATTGTAATTAAATCCTCTTATTATGTGCCTGTGTTGAGACGGGTGAGATTCTAAACTATACTAAAGCCATTGGCAAAAGGCAAAGTAGAACCAGCTATTTACCTGTTGATAGAGTGCCTCCTGGGCTAAGGCTGAGCCTAAGCTAACTAAATAGCATGTATGTAAAATTACACTACAAGGGATCATGCTATCGCTTCTTTTCTGGCTACTGGTACAGATACGTGTGTAGGTACACACATATTTATGTATATGTAGCTAGCGAATTGCTAAAAAAAATCTGATTTAAAGGTAGTAAAACTAGGTGAGTACGCAGACGACCTAGCGGTGGTGGTGCGTGAGAAGTATGTAGCTTGATATCATCAAAGTTAATGCAATACTGGGGCTATTCAAGCAAGCATTAGAATAAATGCAGTTACAAAACTGGCTCCCTCTGCATAACAAAGGTGCTAAGAACAACTGCAGCAGTGGCCTCATAAATAATAGGTACTGAATTTACCACCAATATATGTACATCTATTCAGAGAGCCTTGCAACAAGATCAGCTGGTAATTTGACGGCTCTATTATCTCTACTATAGGCGGCCGTGGTGTAGTGCTTAGAAGTGCGCACTACCATTCCGCAGGGCCTGGGATTGAGCCCAGTTTCCGACTAACATCAAATAGATAAAATTAAAAGGTTTTTCTGATAGCAGTCCCCCCTCGGCAGCCAATTGCAAACCACCGAGTGTATTTCTGCCATGAAGAACATCTCATAAAAGTACACAATCGCTGTTCGCAGTCGGCGTAAAACTGTAGGTCCCTACCCTTTGTGTGATTAAATATTATTTAAGCGCCAATCAATTACACTGGTTTACAGAAAAAATTTTCCATGGTTGCCACTATCCATGCCTATGTAGAATTGCTTGGTGGTGCCGAAAATCTAGCTGGATAAGTTTTCGAGATATTTTTAGTGCACCGTTATTCAGCTTTAAAAAAAAGAGTATTTCCACTTAATCTCGAATATCTTACGAACCAATTGAACAATCGTAATACGAAATACGGCATATGTACGGTGACCATCCGTCCTGTATTATACGGGACAGTCCTCTTTTTTGACCCATTGTCCTGGCAATTTATTTATTTTATACGGGACGCTAAATGTTCTGTATTTTTCTGAATTCTGATTCTGCTCGTTTGCTTCTCTTTTAAAAAAAATGGTCAAACCCACTTACTTTGTATGAAAAGAATGCGTAACACCAGCAACAAAAAAAAAAAAATCCAGAAATTAATGGTAAGCCTTGGCGATTTAAAATTGCACTTTATTATACTAAAATTTAACAGATTTCACGGGGTAAAAATCGAGAGAAAATTATCCTACAAATTTGTGTTGTTACTATAGGGATACTGTTTCAGGGCTAATACATCTAGAATCATTGAAGAAGGCTTTAAGATCTGTAAGCTGTTGTGGAACAAATTTGAAAAATTATTCCCGTATTTGGCTCTCATAAATATGGTCACCGTAGGCATATGTACACACTTTTTGATGGGCCTGATAGTTTCTGAGAAATCATTCCAGATTTTTTGTTTTTTATATGCAAAAATGAAAAAAATTCAATCTCTAACAGGGAAAAAATATGTACAAAATAAGTTAGTTGTAAAAACAGATATTTTTAAAGCAAGCTTTTTAAATATGTAGGAAATTGGCCCATAAGTACTGGTTTACCAAATATATTGACACGTGCGTCACCTATCGGCAAATCTTTAGTGGAGTTATTCCATTTCATGTAGTTAATATATGTACATTCTAAATATGAACCAAATCGGACTATAAATGCGGGGTTTTCAAATATCTTGACTCCTGCGCCACCGATCGGGTTAACTCATATTTCATATGGCATTGCCATCGGGTTTTGAGCCAACTGTGAAGTTTCAAGTCTCTAGGTCATCGGGAAGTTGGTCAAAAATAGATTGCAAAATTTGCCCCTAACAAACATACATATTTACATACATACAGAGCAAGTAACTAAACGCTTGTAAATTTAGATTATGTGTAAATTTTTCTCATTTGTGTTAAAGCCTGCTCTGTTACAAAAAAATCAAGCTACTAATGAACAAAATCGATGGATAAATAAAGAAGGAATGAGTAGCCAAATGAAAATATACAAAACTTTGTTTAATAAGAATGAGCAAGAAAGAATGTTACTGATACGTCATGTACACGTGCATATCACACTTTTCATTAAGTGGAATCACTTTTTTGAATACGGTAAATTGCAAATATCTCGAAAACTCATACATACAAAAAAAACTTGATTTTCGTAATCACCGAGCAGATCTGGATAGGAATTGGATTGTGGCATCCGGTGAACAAAAAAATAACAAGAATTTTTGGAATGTATGCTTTCCGTATTACTGGCGTTTACAGCAGCTTCGTTGTTCACAGACTACTTAGTTAAGTGGTTTATGGCTCCTTGAATCAAATCAAAAAAATCACGCATCACTAAAGTCCAAGGTAATCCGCATAGGCAATCACTCGGAAAACTCTAATCACCAGTTCCTCTTGCCGGTATTTTGCGACCACAGTCCAAAAAAAGGGCGAAAGTACGCCACCCTGTGGCGTGTTCGTGTTTACCATACTATAGAATATAAATTTTGCGGCCAGATAATAGCACACTTTCTTAGAAGCCTTACCAATAATACCATATAGCTTTTTTTAGTGCTAACTAATAGATTCTTAGTCCTGATTTGTACGCTTTCGCTTTTCCCAATCAGAAGATAGCTTTTTCCTACGGGCTATATATAAGAGTCGTTTTCTCACTAAACTGAGATCAGAGAGCTCCGACGTCTAGCAGAGGTGCTTCCCCTGCTAGCTGTACTGAAAATTTGAAGAAGTTCATCTATCGAGAAAGGGTCTTGCAATGGAGTTGGGCAAGTTCTCGTTGTCACTCTATTAACCTTGAGTTCAGACCTCATACTCTACCAAAAAGTATTTTTTCAGGTTCAGCCATTTTTTCCACAATTCTTCTGACATTATTTCACTTTTGGTCTGTGTATTAATGTCATAAACATTAATTCACTTTTCAATTGTGTATTTATATCAGTGACATTAATTATAATAATAATTATAATTATAATTATAATAATTATAATTATAATTAAAATAAATTAAGTATAAGTCTAAGTCGACGGTATATGGATTTCCTCCAAACCATTACAGACAAAAAAATTATAATTCCGTCAGAGACAGCCTTCGCACTGTTTCTGGTTATTTTATCCGGGCATTGCGCCGTACGCTATCACCTCATTGATAACAAAATGAGGATTTCGAACACAAACGTCTGTCTCTTCGTGAGCAGGACAAAGAAACGTCTGAACATATTATGTGTGTTGCCTCCACTGGACGCGGACTTGTTCTCCATGCTACTCTATAAGGCGTCACATATGTATGTACATATATGTAGCCTGCAGCTCCCAGCATAATAGACCGACTTACTAGTTTCAGTGTGCTATGACCAAACTTAATAATAATACTGGGTGCGTTCAGAAATGTATCAAGCCAAAGCATCAGTCTCTTTTATTTCTAAACTGTAATTGATGAAAATTTCTTATTTACGCAACTAAGTTCCAATTCGGGTTTTAACAATGGTTGCGTATTTTTGACGTTTCCATCAATTATAGTTGTGAAATAAAAGAGACTGATGCTTTGGCTTGATACATTTCTGAACGCACCCATAGTTATAATGTTAGTTCGTTAATTACCAAAGGGAATAAGTCATAATTTTTCCTTTATGGCAAATTTTATTCTATTTAGCTTTTATGGATATACATTTATATGTATGTATCAGTGTACTGCACAAGCCGATTCATTTACGTTTTCAAGCTACTTGAAAAAAATGCAAGCGCAAGTATGATTCACACTTGTTTCAAACAAGCCAATTCAACTCATAGCTTGAACGCAAATGAATACGTAGAAGCTTGAATCGAACAAGTTTGAATACAGCAGCAGCACTTGTAAATACATATGTACGTACATATTGCAAACCGTGAATCAGCTTATCACAACCAAAGGGTATTGGTATGTGTTAGTGTGTTTTTATTTCGCTAATAAATAGTTAGTTCGATATGTTTGAAGTAAATCAAGTACGAGTATGAGTTGAAATCCAACAAACAAGCCAAGCATTCACTTGCTTGTTTCGAACCAAGCCCAGTGAAATGTAAGTAGCTTGCTGCAGTAGACTGGTATGTACATCTATATATATAACAAGTAAGAAAGTCTAAGTTCGGGCGGAGCCGAACATTAAATACCCGGCGCAAGTATTAAATATATGTTTTTCACCTTACCGAAAGCTACCGCTACATGATAAGCCGGGGTGTATAAATATTAAGTAAACTAGCATCCTTAAATTTCGAAATATTGAAATTTCAAGCATTTCTGAAATTTACCGTTATATGAAAAGCGGCCGTAATTTTAGTCCGATTTCAATAATTTTCAACGGTTTGCTTTTATGTGGCAAGCACAATAATCATACCGAGTTTGGTACAAATTGCTAGAACTGTTACCGATATACATAAATGTGATCATAAGTGGGCGGTGCCACGCCCATTTTCCAAAATTTTATCGTAAGCGTATTTCCTGATAAAGAATTGTTGCAACCGTCAATTTTGAATAAATTAGCTTTAATATTTACTGATTTATCGAGGATTTCGTATTTCTCGAAATTACCGTTATATGGGATGTGGGCGTGGTTATTGTCCGATTTTAAAAATTTTCGGCCATTTGGTATGCTGTACCAGGGTCAACAACTGTGCCAAGTTTGGAAGAAATTGGTGCAGCGGTTTCCAAAATATACACATGTAACATAAGTGGGCGTGGCTCCGCCCATTTTTCAAAAATTTTTAATATTCTTATTTCTCGTCTAAAAGTTATTCTAAATATCAATTTTGAGTGAATTATCTTCAGTAGTTACTAAAATATCGCAATTTTCGTATTTCTGAAAATTACCGTTATATGGGAGGTAGGCGTGGTTATTGTCCGATTTCGCCCATTTTCAATACCGTCCGTCCTACGCCCAATAGAAGTGCATGCACGAAGTTTCGTTAAGATATCTCAATTTTTACTCGAGTTATCGTGTGCACAGACGGACGGACGGACGGACGGACAGACAGTCACCGCTTAATCGATTTCTCTTTTCATTCTGATCATTTATGTATACATTTGTCTATATCTATCTCGATCCGTTTTGGCTGTTACAAACAACCGTTATGTGAACAAAATTAATATACCCTTGTGCACAAGTGCGCTCGGGTATAAAAATGTAATGCCTTTCGTATGACGCAAGGCACATTAAACAGGTAGTATCAGTAGAGCAAAAACAACATTTGCGTGTATTTTATTGTTGCTTCTGGTATCGAAAGTGTCAAAAACTGTTCTGAATTTTTTCTTCTAAATCAAAGCGTGCCATGTGAAATACAAAAAATTATAAAAAATAAAAAATTGAAATTGGAAAAAATAAAAATTGATGCAACTTTCTTTCCTAGTAAATTTGTTTGCTTCTCGAAGCATTGATCCATCCTTTGCAAGGCCCAGTAATCAGCGGTCGTGCTGCCGAGTTGGGCGAACGTTCCAAAAGCTGCTATTCAATCGCTTGTTTTGCATGGGAAAAGGTTTCGCATGCAAATGGATTTTAACAATTCAGAATTTTTGTGAGAAAAAATTAAAAATATTTGACATTTTCGAGACCAAATAATTTGAAAATAAATCAAATCAGCTGCTCTACTGATACTACCTGTTCAATGTACCTTGGTATGACGTATGTCTGTGTGGAAGGTTCTTTGATTTAAAAAAATTTGAAAGTTTTTGTTGTTGTTACCGAAAAATGAAGAAAGCTGAGACGTCACGATTTCACAATTTCATAGAGTCTTCCGTATATTGAATGTCACTTAACTACTAAACGGCTGGACCGATTTCGTTCATATTTGGAACATATTTCAGCACCTTGAAAGGAAATATTTCTACTAAAAATTTAATCGCTAGCTGGAGCTGGGGTCGGGATATTCATAACAATTGCATTTAATTGCCGATTTGGCTCATATTTAGAATACAATTTAGCCAATTGAAAATAAATATTGAGTCTAAAAATGTACACGATAGGTGGCATTGTGGACGATATATTAATGATAGATATCTACTATATATTTGTTAAAGTATGTATATATGTATGTATGTGCCAGGTAGCAGTCTAAACGGACGGACAGAATCGATCAAAATTTTGACAGAGTATTGCCACGACACCTAGGCCCATAATAGGGTGAAAAAACTTGGGGTCCGACAAGGGGCATGGCACCTCCCATAGGCGTGAAATTTTTAATCAGCCCTAACTTCCAGACCATAAGTCAAACGAACTTGAAATTCGGTACGCAGACATATCAAAGGTAGGTGCTTATACGAGGGTATATATAAATGTATTTGTAAAAGGGGGCGTGGCACATCCCTATGCGCGGAATTTTTTATCAGCTATAACTTCGGAACCATAAGTTAAACGAACTTGAAATTTGGTGTGCAGACATATCAATGGTCGGTGCTTATAGGAGGGAATGTATAAACGAGTTTATAAAAGGGGGCGTGGCACATCCCATAGGCGTGGAATTTTTATCAGCTATAACTTCGGACCCATAAGTTACACGAACTTGAAATTCGGTATGCAGGCATATCAATGGTAGGTGGTGGAGGGAATGTATAAACGAGTTTGTAAAAGGGGGCATGGCACGTCCTATAGGCGGGGAATCCTTTATCAGCTATAACTTCGGAACCATAAGTCAAATGATCTTTAAATTTGGTATTCAGACACAGGTATCAATGGGAGGTGTTCAGAGTAAAGTATATATAAATGGGTTTGTCATATACATATATGTATTCATCTATTAGATAACTCGGATATTTAAAACTGCGTATTTTTTTTTAAAGCCTTACCGTCTTTAGATTATTTTGAAATGGAATGATTAAATCCCGCGATGCTGTTAAACGAAAAATATTCATACATAATGAATAAAACTCCTTCCGAATTAAGCATTCTAGAATAAATGTGCAGCTATACTAAAACAGCCAAGCGAATAGGCAGCTAAACGGAATGTACCGTAGTACACTAATTTTAATTAAGAAATTTGATCGTTACCTTAATCCACCTAATATTAATAATGGAACAAGATTTGTAGTACAAATTATGATCAATATACATTAGTTAAAGCAAGATAAAGCTAAAAGTACGGCTCATAAGAAGGCCTAAATGTAAACAAAGAAAATAGTTTGTCTCCTTTAAATTATGCTGGACTGAATATTTGTATTACTGTTTTATATTTTTATTTGCATACCCCGAACGACGTCGGGTGCTCTGCTAGTATGTATATAAAAAGTGAGCATTAAAGCATTCCCAAATTAAAGAGATAAAGTAGACTACACTTTTGAATAGAAATTTATAATATAAAGATAACTACGAAAAATAAAGCAAAAACGAACCGTTTTATTTTTTTCCAACAAAATACTTCAACAAAAATCTTCCAAAATGAGAAAAATTTACCTTTTTACCAATTTTGGTAACAATTTACCAAAGTGGCAACCCTGGTGTCGATTAAAAGAACAATAAGCACGACACAGTAAGTAAAATGAGTTCCAACGAAATTTGTTCAAATTTATTTGACGTTGCTCAGACAGATATTTTATCCAATGATTATGTTTTGGAAGCAGACAAACATAAGCAGATTCTGATTAATCAGATCATGAGTAACTATTGTTTAATAAAAAAAAATTATTGAAATCTGAGTAAGTGAGGAGTTTGTTCAGTTGTTTTATTTGCTTAATTAATTAATTAGGTTTCGATTAATCAGCTTGTCGTAATACCTTTTTGAGACAGATCTTGTGGCGCCGGATGAAGATAATGATGAAGAGGACAATGTAAGAGCCTCAGTTATAGGTTCCCTTGCCCATTTAAAGACAAGTATAATGACCAGCGCAACAATTGATTTACT
Organism: Rhagoletis pomonella; assembly: GCF_013731165.1. NCBI lineage: Eukaryota > Metazoa > Arthropoda > Insecta > Diptera > Tephritidae > Rhagoletis > Rhagoletis pomonella. The sequence continues at coordinate 69,540,760 of NW_023458557.1, forward strand.
ATCCTTTGCATTCGGAAAATAATTTCAAACTGCTGATGTTTTCGATTTCTTTTTTTTACGGTGGATAATGCGCATAAATACAGACGTAGCTTTTCAATTCCCGCATTTTCGCGCAATAAGAGCTACCAAATCGTCATTGGCAAGAGTTACCGAGACCCATCGTTTTATTTATTATAATGTGCCCTAAACGAGAGGCAGTTTACTTATTGTTTATTAATATTAAAACATCGGTAATATTTTTGTAAAACACAAACCATATATGTATCGATAGTATCGTCGATATTTTTCCAACTCTACTGTGAACTGACCCTAGCGTCCTCGAGTAGGGATGAATAATTTTCCTCGGAAGCAGTATCGAAAGAAATCGAAGAAGATCGATACCTGAAAAACATTGGATCTAAGGTATCGATATCTACTCATATCAATACTTTTGGCTATGAAGATATTCCTTATGAACTAAATAAGTTAAATTTTGTTTCTTGTCATGTCAGACATATTATTCGAAAAGATTACAAAAGAGTTTATCCCGTTTAAGAAAAAAACTTGCTCATAAAATATTTCTGAGAAAAAGTCTTGTACTTCCTAGGAATAGAAGTTTTTCAAAGATTTTATTCTGACAGGCCATTGTGCGATTGATATACACGCGGTAAGACTAGGAATTTCAACTGATCCTTTTGTATCAGCTGTCAAGAGGAAGATGAAGTGGAATCATCTCCACACTTTCTTTTAGACCGTCCAACCTACGCGAGGCTAATATGGAAGTATTTTGGGCTCGCGCTTCTGAACAAAGACTGAGCTCTCAGGGATCGAAATTGCGTAATCGACTCGCGGCATTAACTTAACCCAACCTAACCTGTACTTCTTTGAAATAGTTGGTCACATTATTTATACCCGACTAATAGTCAAATTATGCCCTCCACTCACTCATAACTCTAATTGAATCACTCGTCTACCACGCAGTCCAATCAGTTCAAGTACTTATTTATAACACTTTATTTTCTAATTACAGTCCATTAGCTCCAACTCTACCAACTCGTACTAATTCCCTTGATGCTCGTTTACAGAATACCGGATGTGTATCAGTGTCAACTGTGCTGCCGTTTTCGCGCTCTGCAAACCTGCTCTTGTTCTCGAGAGATGAGCGTGGCCAACCGCATAGAGCTGTCCGTGTTCATAAATATTGCATGAACTGTTTGGACCGCTCCCACAAACCGGTGCATGCCCATCTCAGAATAGCTGCAGAATATGTAAATTGAGTCACCACGCGCTTCTTCACCGCCCAACTACCAATTTCGCTGGGGAGCGCAAACCTGCTCAATACGCTGTGGGATGCAGATTGAAATGCGAGATAGAACGTCGCTATACGGCAATAAAGACGTTGAAGTCGAAATCACTTACGGCCCGTTTTAAACCGCGGCATTGTCCGTGTGGTTGCCTTTCGCTATCAAGCAAACCCAATGCCGTTTCGCGTATCGCTGCGGGAGCTAGACAGCCTATTAAATGTTGCACCCGTGCAAGGGTGGCGGAATGTCGAGGAGAGCGAGGTGGAAACCTCATTATATTAGATTAGATTTCTCTAAACAAAGGTCCTTCAAAAAAGTTGTTTTTGTATAAATAAACTAAATAAACTAAATGTAAAAAACTACCACATTATTATAAGCGCGACCGTCTTGCAGCACAGACGTACCTTTGAGTCAATTAAACTCAACTCCACTTTTGTAATCTCAACTCGATTTATATTATAATATTTCGTACACTTGTACCTCTTTACTTGAATTAATTCAATATCTTATGTAAGAAAAATCCAACTCTTTTAATTCTCATTCCGACCGAAATCTCCCTTTAATTTAGCGCCGCTATATTAAACACCTACTTTTTTAATCCTTTGTTTATTTTCTGCAATAACAGAGCTAGACTCCCACTACCTTTAGTATTTTTCGCTAGTCTTTTAGCGCGAAGAATAAGACCCTGTTCAAATGACAAGTCACCAAATACGCGTTTACAACTACACGTATTTCCTCGCATTTACTCAGTGAGGTTAACATCGCGTTAAGACGTCTGTACTGAACATTCATCCAGTTCACTTGTAACACAATGCCAGGGAATAGCGCCGTGAATGTTCGCTGTAAAAATTAAAACACACTTTGGGGATTTCCTTAAACTCGTGAAGTGTTAAACTGTATAAAACTCGTAAGTTTACGAGGCTTTTATGGGAGCGCCCCCTTTGTGAAAAGGTGTAAATAGGTGCGAAAAGTGAATTTTTGACAGATAGACCAGGATTTTGTGAAAAAAAATTTTGTTTCGTAGTATTTTCCATAACATACTGCCATCTGGTCTCTATTACCCATGGCTAAAACCTAAGTCAATACAGTTATGGGATGAAATTCATTAACTTTTTTCGCTTATTATTTTTTTCATTTATTTTAATTATTTTATCATACATTTAAGTACCTACACAAATTTCGACCCCTCGACAACACTGGAATTTACGAGGTCGTTTTCGCATCAAATTTGCCTTGTAACTTTACGAGGAGTTTGTTAATAGAGCTCCATACAAATTTTTACAGTTCTTTTACGAGGCTCGTAAATTTACGAGTTTGACGAAGTTTAAGATGCTTTTACGAGTTTAAGGGAAGACCCCTACTGACGTATATGCGCATAACCGAAGCAAACGACGAAGTTCGCCCGACGACTATTCGCGGCAAAATAAATATTCTCAGGTTTTAAAACGAAATTGAAAGATTGTACTGTATCAGTTTTTGTTAACAATAAAGAATCTTGTTTGTAAAAATTTCAATTGTACCTTGTCATAACCAGCTGATTTCGTAGTCGTCGTAGTTGTGTTTTACTGAGCGAAATTTTTGGGCGAAAGTTGCTGACGTCGTCGCACTACAACGGTTTGTATAGCGGTTTTCGCCGGTAATTAACCAGCCATAAAGAACAAGGCGCTAAATATCCGAAAGAGTAGTGGAGGAAAATTTGCCCAAGTCAAATTTGCCTTAGTATAGGATTTCGATACGAGTATTTGTTTTCGATACCTACTCAGTACTTGGTTCAAAAGTATCGATTACAAAATAATAATAATAATAATAATAAGAATGAGAAATCGGGCGGAAATCAGGAAAGGTGGAAAAAATTACCACACATTTTTTATTAACATGCAAAATAATGAAAAAAAGCGTAAACAAAAATTGTAAATGTAAAAAATTAACGGTATCGATGTAAATATCGCGGCGATTGCACAACCCTCTGAGTCTCGCGAATCTATTTTTAACATCTCCTAAACCTACTTAACGATAATCAAAACGATTCATGGACCTTTCCAAAAATGGCCAGATGGCCGATTTTCTACACCATTTTTACCGTACTAGGTGGAAAAGTAATAAATCGAACGCGGCGAATGTTCTTTTATTATTGTTTGACGATGGCGTACAGCGTCTTATAACCAACGGGTCTTACTCGCTAAAGTTACAACTAGCCTTATAGCTGAGTTATGCATACTTAGCACTACTATACCATTTTTACGCAAAAATCAAAACCCAACATATTTCTACATGTGAAGTGCCATGCGTTGGGTAATCGCTTACACGCAAAGCTCATTTAACAGATTCGTTTCGTGACAACTCTCATGCAACACCAAGTATGCATAACTGAGCTATTAAAGCTCAGTTAGTCTAGACTTAACTTAATTTAACTTACCGTAAGAAATCATCAATGATTACTCAACACGTCAACTTAAGCCAAGAGCGGAAATATTTTGTTTTTGTATTTTCTTTTTCAGCTGTTTAACAGTTCGCCGCTTTAAATGCCACATCAAAAAAATTCATGCAAACAACAATGTTTGCTTTCATTTATTTTTAAGAAATACAAAAACGAGAGTCTGGCAAGCCTGATTCTCTCACCGCTCTCAATTTCCGTAAGACCGTAACTTAAGAACCTAAAATCTACAGGTTCTTAAGTTTCTTACGCTAAGTTAAGTTTTAACTAACCGCCAACACAGTTTCTCATATAACAGGTTGGCCGAAATATTTAGTTAAGTTACGTTACGGAAATTAAGTCTAGACTAACTGAGCTTTTAAGCTCTAAACACTTATCGTACACTTTGGTATAAACACAAACACATTTGTATGCCTATGCCTAAAGTCCTAGAATCCTACAATACCGATATTTATTTATCTAATTTAAAAACATATAACTATGTATGTATGCATATATGGTGTTTTAAATCGTTGTACGTTTTTTCCATTTGGTAAAAAGAAAAAAAAAACAAGCAAGAAAGTCTAAGTTCGGGCGGAGCCGAACATTAAATACCCGGCGCAAGTATTAAATATTTGTTTTCCACCTTTTCGAAAGCTACCGCTACATGGTAAACCGGGGTGTATCCATTTTGAGTAAATTAGCGTCCTATAATTTCGAAATATTAAAGTTTCAAACATTTCTGAAATTTACCGTTATATGAAAAGCGGCCGTAATTTTTGTCCGATTTCAACAATTTTCAACGGTTTGCCTTTGTGTGGCAAGCACAATAACCATACATAGTTTGGTACAAATTGCTATAACGGTTAGCGAGATACATATATGTGATCATAAGTGGGCGGTGCCACGCCCATTTTCCAAAATTTTATCATAAACGTATTTCTTGGTAAAGAATTGCTGCAAGCATCAATTTTGAATACACTAGCTTCAATATTTAACGATTTATCGAAGATTTCGTATTTCTCTAAATTACCGTTGCGATGTGGGCGTGGTTATTGTCCGATTTTAAAAAGAAGAAATTGGTGCAGCGGTTACCAAGATATACACATGTAACCATAAGTGGGCGTGGCTACGCCCATTTTCCAAAAATTATTAATATTCATATTTGTCGTCTAAAACTCATTGTAAATATCAATTTTGAGTGAATTATCTTCAGTAGTTACTAAAATTTCGCAGTTTTCGGTTTTCTGAAAATTACCGTTATATGGGAGGTAGGCGTGGTTATTGTCCGATTTTGGTCATTTTCAATACCATCCGTCCTACGCCCAAAAGAAGTGCACGTACCAATTTTCGTTAAGATATCTCAATTTTTACTCGAGTTATCGTGCGCACAGACGGACGGACCGATGGACGGACAGACAGTCACCGCTTAATCGATTTCTCTTTTCACCCTGATCATTTATGTATACATTTGTCTATATCTATCTCGATTCGTTTTGGCTGTTACAAACAACCGCTATGTGAACAAAATTAATATACCCTTGTGCACAAGTGCGCTCGGGTATAAAAATAACTCATTTATCAGGGTTCACGCCATGACACTACGCGTCAAGTAGAAAATTATGGTTTGCACACCAACAGTAGGGTTAAAAGCTTTGCGAAATGTTTAGAGGCACTGTACATAAAAAGTTCTATACGCTGCGGTTCTAAACGTTGCTATCGGGAGTATTCACAATAGTTAGTGTGCTTAAATAGAAACATTAGCAATATCAAAACACACATATATACATCTGTAAATAATTGAAGCAAAAACAGATGAACACCGCATTACACATGCATGTACATACTTGTACATACATACCGTTACCTTAATATATACTACGTTTATACGCACAGAATAATCGACTTAATTGAAAGCGCATTGACACCGTACACATTTCGCTCTAGTGTTTATACTTAGGGCTTTATATCGGCATCAAAGTAACCATCTTCAAACGCAAACAAAATAAGCTGTTTTCATTTGACATTTTATAAGTTAACATAATGGAAAGTGATGAAAATCTAGTTTTATTCGGCATTATAAAATCGTGGCAAAAAAAGAACGATTATTATTAATCGGCTTTTAAATACTGATGCGATTATTTGGAATTTGAGCGGAACAGCTGATCTCCAATTCGCTTTGAGTGAGAGCGGTGTTTATACACTCTTTCTAACTGTCTGGAGAAATAAACTACCGATTTGAATTGGAGTGTGAGCCAAAACACTTCGCTCTTTCAAAGCGAATTGAAATTCAGTTTATACATATGTTTTGAAACGCGGCGAAATGAATTAAAGCGACTTATGCATGCGTATAAACGTAGTAATAGAAACCAACTCATATAGCGACTGGAATGCAAAGAAACCGCAATTGACTGAAATTTTTTATTTAAAATGACTATAATTCAATGAAATGCATCATAGTCAATCAAAAAGGAAATTTGGGATTTTTATTTAGTTACGGCTTTTTGTATTTCAGCGCAGTTGTGAGCCAGTGCCTTTCTATATTAAGGTAACCTTGGTTGGGCAAGGTTGAGATACTCCGGTGGTAGGTACGCACAGTTTCTTTATTTATTACACAGAGCAACACTCAAAAAATGATGGGAATACCCCCAATTGCATTCATTTAGTGGCGTCGAAATATGAATAAATACCAAAGAATTTGTAAAAGTTGTTAAAATTTTTATACCCGAGCGCACATGTGCACAATCTTCTATATCTTCTATACTAATTATCAGAGACCGTACCGGCTATGCATTTTATAATAAAAGTCAAAAAACTTAACAGCCCTATTCTGTTGCCCTCACAAAAATCACCACACTCACTATTGTGAGGTTTCTGACTATTGTGAGGTCGTTTATCAAATCTGAAGTTAGTCTAAATCTACATACCAACACCAGATGTAGCCTTTATTATTAATCTCTGGGGATAGAATTGTTGCCAATGCATCTTTTACCGCGTGTTTACATGTTAGTATGTAAGTACTTATATAAGTTCAAAGTGCATATCGTCGTTTAAAGTGCAAAACCGCGTATCAGCAAAATGCAAAACCGTATATGTGAAGTTGTAGAAATTATTTTCTAGAGCGTAAAAACACTCATATTTCAAAATGGTTCTCTTTTTTATAAAGCAATCGCATTTCTGGCTAGTATGTTTCAGGGCGAATGGATAAGGATTGAGCCAAGAGCCTGTGTGAGCAAATCCAATTTTTGGCAGCCAATGTCAGTTACGCGGTTTTGCAGAGTGCCGATACATGGTTTTGTACTTTAAACGACGATATTTATGTTAATATCTTCGTGAATATCACCAGATTCTAAATGACGTTTTTAAATAAGTACATAGGTACACAGTTTCCAACTTCTTTGTAAGAATCGATGAAATACCCAATTAGCGTAAGCAACCACATTGTATATATTTTATAATTAATATTAAACAATTAAAAACTACAATAAATGTTTAAAAATAACCAAAATGGGAAGGATCTTAACAACTTCACAGGGCGGAAAAAAAATAACCAAAATTGGTTAAAAGTAATCAAAACGGCAACACTGCATCAGCCTCGCTCAGTTCATACGAGCGCTTACAAGCCAAGCAAATCAAACTTATCGTGGCTCACCCTCAATGCTTTTTCGAGTACATCGTTGCCTGCTATGCATTGAGCACAAGTGAATGCATGTACATACATGGATATGAATGAAGGTTTTGTATGTACATTAGGGTGGTCCAAAAAAGCATTTAAAAAGGAGAGCCGGAATTTGTATGCTCTCACACCCTAGGAGTGTTCCATACTGAAAAAATAGACCCCTATTATTTTTATACCCGAGCGCACTTGTGCACAAGGGTATATTAATTTTGTTCAAATAACGGTTGTTTGTAACAGCCAAAACGAATCGAGACAGATATAGACAAATGTATACATAAATGATCAGAATGAAAAGAGAAATCGATTGAGCCATTGAGCCGTCTGTCCGTCCGTCCGTGTACACGATAACTCGAGCAAAAATTGAGATATCTGAACGAAATTTGGTATGTAGGTTTCCGTTAATCCAAGGTAGGTTGGTATTGAAAATGGGTGAAATCGGACTATAACCACGCCCACTTCCCATATAACGGTAGTTTCCAGAAATACGAAAACTGCGATATTTTAGGAACTACTGAAGATAATTCACTCAAAATTGATATTTGCAATAATTTTTAGACGAAAAATAAGAATATTATAAATTTTTGGAAAATGGGCGTAGCCACGCACACTTATGGTTACATGTGTGTATCTTGGTAACCGCTGCACCAATTTCTTCCAAACTTGGCACAGTTGTTGGGCTTGCTACAGTGTACTAAATGGCCGAAAATTTAAAAAATCGGACAATAACCACGTCCACATCCCATATAACGGTAATTTAGGGAAATACAAAATCTTCGATAAATCAGTAAATATTAAAGCTATTTTATTCAAAATTGAAGCTTGAAACAATTCTTTACCAAGAAATACGCTTATGGTAAAATTTTGGAAAATGGGCGTGGCACCGCCCACTTATAATCACATACATGTATATCGGTAACAGTTCTACCATTTTGTACCAAACGCGGCATTTTTATTGTGCTTGCCACATAAAAGCAAAACGTTGAAAATTATTGAAATCGGACTAAAATTACGGCCGCTTTTCATATAACGGTAAATTTCAGAAATGCTTGAAACTGCGATATTTCGAAATTTAAGGACGCTAATTTACTCAAAATTGATACACCCCGGATTACCATGCAGCGGTAAGCTTCGGAAAGGTGAAAAAACATTTATTTAATACTTGCGCCGGGTATTTAATGTTCGGCTTCGCCCGAACTTAGACTTTCTTACTTGTTAATTTTGAAATCAAAAAATATTTAGAGGTCGCTCAAAGCGCCTAAAGTTTTCCATGTATTTGATATGGAGAAATGGTACAGAATTTTTAAAAATCGATATTTTTCTATTGAAAAACTCTGATTCTCTGCAGAAGATTCCCAACAATAATACCCAATTGTTTTCTAAGCATTTTTTTCGCAACTATAATTTATAGGTCCACCAAAAGCCCACAAAAGCCCCAAAAAATGCAAATGGGGAACCAGTAAAAAATCGTTAGAATTAAAAAATGGTTAAATAAACAACTGGGTATTATTATTGAAAGTCTCCTGAAGAGAACCTGAGTTTTCCGATCAAAAAATATTTATTTTCAAGAATTCGGTAGGGGTACTTTTTCGATATGGAACAATCCTAGGGGGTGAGAGCATTACAATTCCGACTTTACTGTTTTGGATTACCCTAATGTACATACACACAAATGCATGGGTTTATTGTCTCTCTTTTTCCATAACTGTATATGTACATACCATACGTTCTCACACATCTATAGGCATTCACATAACCATACTTATTTAAAGAATGCGAGCAGGCAAACAAATCGCGGGCGAGCCATATTTTTTTCCACGTTAACTACATTTAGTTTTTAGCTTCTTCGTTAGTTCGCGAACGCAGCGAGAGCGACACAATCTTTTCAGCTCATTTTTACTTGCCGCCCGACGTTCAGTTTCGATTTGCCAGTGACGAGTTTAGTTCGGTGAGTTTTATAAAAACTTGTGCTCGCTGTTGAAATGGGTCGTATAAAGCAATTCGATTTGTACAATTATATTTCCTACGATGCGAAAAGAAATGTATCGGTTTGTGTGCTGTGTGAAAAAGCACTTGCTGGAAAAAGACTATGCAATATAAAGCGTCATTATTTGACTGTGCACGGGCAACAATTTCCAGACAACGAAAGCAGTGGCGACGTCAACGAAGCGTCGACTTTGGCAAGCACCAGCGTAGCTATAGCAAGAAAAGAGCCGAGTAACCGGTTAACAATATCCATGGACAAGAGCGATTTTATTACGTGCTGCGTCGGGCTTGTGACCGTAAAAAGGTTGCCATTCGGAATTTTCGATGACGAAAAATACTTCAGAAAGCTAATGCGCCCCTACGAGGATCAGTTCAAAATTAAGGTCGACTCGAAGAATATAGCAGACGAAGTCAACACTTTGGGCAACAAAACAAAGCAGAACATAGCGCAGGCAGTGCATAAGAAGATGATAAGCCTGAAGTTTGACTTCACCAGCCGTATGGGTCAAAACATACTCGTCGTACACATCCAATACATGTCGGATTCAAATTTGGAAATCTGCACTATTGGCGTGATTTCATTGGAGCGTGAGTGCACTTCAAATTTTCTGCGCGAAGAAATTGCTAATTATTTGACCGAATTCAATGTTGATACCGCTCAGGTGTATGCGTGCGTATCGGATAATGGAGCAAATTTTAAAGTGGTCATGAATTCACACGCAAACGAAGCAGCGAAAATATGCCAGCCGGGCGAAGAGTCAAACGGTGATGATGAGTATTATTTGGAGGTACACACTGCGCTGCAAGACGGTTTCGAAACGACACGTTGCTTTGCACATACAATCCAATTAGTCTCCCAAGACGTCATGGAAGCTATAGAACCACAAGTTGATGAATGTAGGCGGGTCATTGAATTTTTACGCAAAACTCACCCGAATTTACAGATTCTAGTACTAGATTTTGACTCAAGCTGGATATCGACATTCGATATGTTAAATAATCTACATAGTCTGAAAAGTTGTATACAAGTAGAAAGTATTACGGATTCTGTTGTTCCGGAAGTGGACTGGCATTTTCTGAGCACCTACCTAGAAGCATTCAAGCCTCTATGGAATTGTACGAGAAAGCTACAAAGTGAGCAGTATATTGTTGGCGACTTCTATAGAGATTTGATGTGCTGCGAATTGGAATTAGATGAATTAATGCAGAAGGGTAATTTTTATGCGCAATTGTTAGTAGAGGCGTTGAAGAATAGGAAAGAAGAACTCTTGAAGAGCGAAGCTTTTCTAGCAGCGCTTTATGTGGATCCCCGTTTCAATTTTATTGGATCACCGTTTTTAAATGACGATAATAAACAGATTGCAGTGGTGAGTAAATTCGACAGTATCCTTTAAATTTACTTAACTTCCTTACGAGTATTTAGAGGTACCTCGTTGCCTCTCGGGCCCAAAGTTCCTTTTTTATTAAAAAAAAAAATTTTTTTTTTTATATAATAAGCATAAATAACAAACAATTAGTTTAGAATACAAAAATATTTACAATTTAAATAACACAAAACTTATTAAATCCAGTCTTTATAAAATGGAACATTTGTATAACCCTTTGTTCCAATAAAATTCAGTTTCATGATTTTTTGTAAATTGATTCGACAACACAGTGCTATAAAAATGAATGGAGTGAAAATACTAAGGAAGTAATAGTTAGTAATAAACTGGCGCTTACACAATCGAGGGACTCACGTTGTAAAGTATTAAGCTTAAATTTTTTGTAAGTAAAATAACTTTTAAAATGGTTTTAGCGGGTGCTAATTATATATTTTTTATCAGTTTAAAAACATTTCCTCTAAAACAATTTTAATCATTATTTTACATAACAAATGTTAAGCTTAAGATTCTACTACGGTTAACACATCTGGTTAATCCCCTAGAGCACTGTTGCCAACTTGCTGCTTTTCGCAATAAATTTAATGATTTTCTTTATTCAAAACGAGGGTTTGAAGACACCAAATCTGTAAGCAAATTTTATAGTAATCGTAAGTTTGGTAAGCAACTTTACAAAAAGGGTTCTCCCATGGCACAATAACAATCAGAAGCAAGAGAGCATATGTTTGCCAACATAATATGTGACAGGTTTTTAATCACGCCAAAATTACGTTCGGTGATTTGCCATTGCCTGCCAAATTGCGAATGCTATCAGAAAAACCGTCCTGGTTGCTGGGACCAGGGCGCCAAATGAATTGAGATATCACGATCGAGTGTGCGAAAGTGTAGTCGTCATGTAAATGTTTCATCATGATTGTGACGAGGAGCAACTATGATTGCTTGATCGCCAATGTCCAGAAAGCCTTACTTCACATTTTCTTTTGATTAAAAAATTTTTTGCACATCTTAGGCAATGAAAAACCTCTTTTTCTTCATTTGGTTCTTGATTTATGATAAATTATCTGATTTCTATTTAATTTATTAACAGATTTTACAAAGTGAAATTACTTGATTTCAGCATGATTTGCTTATAAATGCAACATGCTTTTAACGATTGATGATTTATTTCGTTTCCACGTAAAAGCATGTTTTATCATTCTTGCGGCACTACTATGTATATATGTATGTAGGTAGCCCACGATGCAGAAAATTCTATCATTCTCGTAGGTAGCCGAGAAAAGCAAACTTCTCGTGGCTCACCCTCATTACAGCTGCAAGAGCATCGTTGGCAGTGGTGCATTGAATTGAAGTTTGGTTCACGCACTCGCGCGAACTCCACGTTTCTGCCTGCTCTGATAAACACATACAGACATACTTAAAAATTCTGGGATTTATCGTCTCTCTTTTCCCATAGTTACATACATACATCTGTACATATCGTTACCTTAATATAAAGAGCCAACTAAAAATCCCAAATTCAAAATTCATTGAATTATAAGTCCCCACATCGTTTTAGGCAATAAAAAATCTTAGTCAGTTACGGCTTTTTTTTGCATCTCAACGACGATGTGAGATTGGGGCTTTCTTTATTAAGGCAACTAGTATATGTACAATTTTTTTTTACATGCATATCCTTACGTATTTAAAAATTAACTTGTACTTTCTTAATAATATAAATATATTTCGCAATAGTTAGGAAATTTAGTTAAAAAAATGTTGTTTTATGAAAAATACGGTTCTTGGATTAAAAATTTAAAAAGGCATACAAATTAGGTACATACACTGAAAGATATATCAATTGTCTTTATTTTGACATGTATGCACATATGGCACATTTGCTGCAAGAGTGTCATAATCAAAAAAAAATTACATAGTTAAGAATGCAGAAATAATCGCTACCTGCTCTTCTATGTTGTGTAAAAATTTCGTACCTGTAAAGATCATCAATAGCTAATTTTTACTATGACCTTGTTACTATGTGAGTATACATATGTAAATCCAAAACTTTAAAGCTGTCTTCCTCTAGTGCTTGATTTTTTGGTTCATGACACTCTTGCAGCAAATGCGCGTTGTTTTTTTCTACCTTCGAAACGCCATGTTTTACGTCGGCATACTAACCCATTAAAACGATTCAAAAAGTGAGACTGCGTGCGTTAAACGCACTGCTCACCTACCGCTCTTCATATACGTGTGAAGCACATACATATCTGATCAGAGAGCGCTCTCTGAACTATGGCCTGCCCACCACTGTTTTATATCATATGTTTATGTGTCATGTGTTTAAAATTTCCGCAAAACATTTTTATATACAGAATTTTACTTAATTCAAAAACATCCCTAAATTGGCACGCCAAGCGCCAAGGAACTGTCACAAATTTTCATGCCCATACAAGTTGTAGCATCCCACAATAACGCGGCGCTAGCACCGGGAAAATGGAATTTTCGTTTTTGACAGGGATTTACGTGTTGCAGTTGGATACAGAAGAGAGAGAGCAAAAAAGTGAAAGAGGAAATGAGACAATGCCAAAAAATGTGCTGCGTTCAAGTCGCATCTATACAAGGTTGTTTTACAAGAACAGCTGATTTTATATTTTTGTATCTAGGCTAGTACAGAAGACTGACACCGAAGACGAAATGGCATAACTTTGGCGAAAATTATCTCCTATTTTCTTTCGTTTTGACATCCCGATGTACCAAAAAGCCATAACAAAATACAGGAGATTTTTACTTATATGCGCTTGCTACCACTTTATATGGATGCGCCTTGTCTTTTGCAGCTGATTTAGTGTATTTATTTTTGCCATTTAATGTGAGCACGCAAACAAATCGCAGATGAACCACAATTTTATTTTGTTTTGCTACGTAAACAGTAACCAGTCTCTGACTTCTTCGTTCCTTCGCGAGCATAGCGAGAGCGACAACATTTCTTCAATTCATTTCTACATACATACATACATATGTACTTTCTTGCTGCCTGCCATTCAGTTTCGATTTGCCAGTGACGAGTTCAGTTTTGTGTGTTTTATCAACGGTTGTGCTTTCTGTAAAAATGGGACGTATAAGGCAATTCAATTTGTACAATTATATTTCCTATGATTCGAAAAGAAATGTATCGGTTTGTTTTCTGTGTGGAAGAACTCTTGCTGGAAAAAAATTCAGCAATATAAAGCGCCATTATTTGGGTGTGCACGGGACACAATTGCCTGAATTACCAGACAGCGATTTGACAAGCAGCAGTAGCAATGCCCCTACAACAACAACAAGCAGCAGCACAACTATAGCATCGCAAGAGCTGAGTAACCGGTTTACTATATCGATGACAAAGGCCGATTTTATTACGTGCTGTGTCGGACTGGTTACCGTAAAAAAGTTGCCGTTCCGAATTTTCGATGACGAAAAACATTTCAAGAAGCTAATGCGTCCCTACGAAGAGTATTTCAAAATTAAAGTCGACTCGAAGAATATAGCAGACGAAGTGAATACTTTGGGCTACAAAATAAGGCAAAACATAGCACAAGCAGTGCATAAGAAAATGATAAGCGTAAAATTTGACTTCGTCAGCCGTATGGGGCAAAACATACTCGTCGTACACATCCAATACATGGCGGACTCAAATCTAGTGACCTGCACGATTGGCGTGATTCCTTTGGAGCGCGAGTGCACTTCGAGTTTCCTCTGTGAAGAAATATGTAATTGTTTGACCGAATTCAATATTGATACCGCTCAAGTGTATGCGTGCGTATCGGATAATGGTGCAAATTTTAAGGAGAGCACGAATTCGCACGCGGAGCAAGCAGAAGAATTGTGTCTGCTGGATGAAGAGTCAAACATTGATGATGAGTACTATTTGGAGGTACACACTGCACTGGAATGCGGTTTCGAAACGATTCGCTGCTTTGTGCATACAATACAACTTGTTTCTCAAGATGTTTCGGAGGCTATAGAGCCACAAGTTGATGAATGCAGGCAGATAATAGAATTTCTACGCAAAACGCACCCAAGTTTGCGGATTCCAATGTTGGACTATGACTCAAGCTGGATATCGACATTCGAGATGTTAAACAACCTAAATAACCTCAAAAGTTGTATACAAGTGGAAAGCATTACGGATTCTGTTGTGCCGGAAGTGGACTGGCATTTTCTGAGCACCTACCTGGAAGCATTCAAGCCTCTGCGGAATTGTTCGAGCAAGCTACAGAGTGAGCAGTATATTGTTGGCGACTTCTATAGAGATTTGATGTGCTGCGAATTGGAATTGGATGAACTCATGCAAAACGGTAATTTCTATGCGCAATTGTTAACAGAGGCGTTGAAGAATAGAAAAGAAGAACTCTTGAATAAGGAAGCTTTTCTAGCAGCGCTTTATGTGGATCCCCGTTTTAATTTTATTGGCTCGCCGTTTTTAACAGACGATAAGAAACAGATTGCAGCGGTAAGTAAATTCGGCTGTATTCTTTAAATGTACTTAACTTCTTTACGGCGAGTGTTACCACTTCTTTTCATCAAAAAGCGGAGATGTAACAAAAAGCTGTAGCGACAGAGTATTTAAAATATTGATTGTTTTATTTTACACATGAAGCATTAAAACAAAATTCATATTTTGATTCAATGATCTGGGAATCACAGTAATAAATACAAATAATATAAATTACACGTGGATGTATTTCATAAATATCTTAATAAATTTATCTTAGGATCATTTTAGCGAAAAACATACCACAAGTTATCATAGATCGATTTTTATCGTTTTAGTTTTCACTATTTTCTCTATTTGTATTATTACAAACGTAACCGTAGTGCGACTATCTCTCATATAGTATTTTCTTGCCAAGGCAATGCTCATGTATTTAGGTTGAGAATGCAAATAATAATTAGCACACCTCATGGACTTTAAAACAGTGCTGAGTTATTAGAAAAATAATATTACATATGGTGCGAAGTTGTCGTTTTTCAAAGAAATGCTTATTGGATGTCCCACCCGTCACAGCCAATTCTATTTATTTTTTTCCTGCCTTTGAAAATACTATACCTTCCCATAGTTTATATAAGGTAATTTTGTTAAAACTAAGGGCCTGTTCGAGGCACGTAATAAAAGCGGCATTACTGCCGTACTGATGAAAAATGGCAACATTGTTGCAACCGCCCAACTGATAATACATTGCTAGAAATTCACACAGAACGCGATACTTTAATAATTCGCGCAACACTGTGGTTGTTATTGCAACTCGAACAAGCCCTAATAAATATTCATACGAAATGAGTAGAGCTCATTTTATTCACGAACTTTGCATCCTCAATAAGACTCGTCCCACCCGTCACAAAATACTGTCCCACTTACCACATGCTAAAGGAGTTTTTATTTTTATTTTCAAATATGATAATTTAATTAAAAAACAAAATGGGCCTAAGTATCCTCTTAGCTACATACGAGAAAGGCGCGTTTGGTCGAAATATTTATAGCTTGTCTAAAATTGGAAAAAGAATCCATCAACTCAGATAGGCGGGTGTCATCGTTGTGCAACACGTCACTTTTGTAAAATGTCAATTTTCTGTGTAAATTATATAATTAAGTTTCTTACTTTATCAGTTTAGAAATAACCTGCTATCTGAATTCAAAAGTTCAAATTTTTAGACTTAGCCAATAAATGGTTAAAGAGAAATTACTTAAAGGTTGAGCAAAAACGACTAAAAAAACCCATCCGTCACTCCCGTCTAAAGCTATTAATTTCGCAGCTAAATTACACTTATTCACTGATCCTAGCACCTCGAAAAGTTGGCACGTGTTGAAAAGAAACAGGAATAAATTAGAAAATGGAATGCAAAAACTAGAGCCAATGTCGTATTCACAATTCACGATATTACACAAAATCAACAGAAAATTAATCATCCACATTGTAAAATGCTTACTGTGGATGTGGTAGAAACGCAATTTAGCAAAAAAGTGGTAGATCTAACACAAAAGTGGTATCCAGCGTTGCCAGGTGACGTTTTTAACGTCTTTTGGACGTTTTTTGTGTAAAAAATTACGTTTTTTAACTTCCCAATAATTTTTCTCTATGCACAATATATTCAATGTATAGCGTACTATTTGCTTGTAGAGTAAATACTTACGCTCACACTCTCGGCAAATTTGTTACTAAATCTTGTAAGTAGAACTGATTTTGAATTATTTTCTTAATAAGTCTTTACGAGCTTTGTTTTTTGCAGCAGGTGCCTCAAAAGATATTTATTCTTTGGACAAATATGACTTAAATATGTATGATGCAAACCAAGCGTACGCGCGTTTTTTTTATTCTTGGACTCGGCGTTCAAAGGCTGGTTGTGTAAACACTTGAGGTTACAAGGCTTATTACAATGTTTGTAATTACATATTAAAAGCCAAATCAGAAACAGCTGATCTATTGCAACACGCACGCTCGCAAAAGCACTATTTTTCTTGTTAGAAGAACGCAATTTAGCATTTTCGTCAACCGACCACTTAACCAAATGTCTACAAGAAAAAAGAAATTATTAAACATCAACGCGATTATTTAGCCCCTTTAAACTTGCATACTATTGCCCTGAAATTTGATGGGCTAAGAACTTCCATACTGAAAAAAAATTTTTAAAAATCTGAATAAAAAGATGAAAATCTAGCTGAAAATTTGCAGATTGTTTATAATTTTTGCACAGTTTTTGTGGATTTATATTTTGTTTGTTAATGAGCTTGGCTTTTATGGATAAATAATAAACATTAAATAAACGAAAGAGAAACTGCCAAAATCGATCAAAATGTTGATGACTTGATCAGCTGATCACAAGTGTATGTATAAAATGATTTTTATATTAACGATCTCAAACCAGTTTACGATAGTGGTATTCTCTAAATTGTTATCAACAGTCGTTGCGTGAGCTCATCTGCTGTTTTGCCAGAGTGCCAGGCCATTTGCTCACTTTGGTGAATACCACTAATGAATTTTAAATGTGCTCTGTCTAAATGACATTTTAATATACCTTACGTACATATGTACCTTTGTATACAATAAAAGTTTAATAAAGAACAATTCTGTGTGCATACATGGAACAGACGTTTTTGGTTTCGAAATGACGTTTTTTCAGACCAACAGGGACGTTTTCTCATGCTGAAAACCTGGCAACACTGGTGGTATCGTACGCACACTGGTCCATAGCTCACTGAGCGCTCTCTGCGCACATGTGTGTTTCGCGCATATACGAATAGCGGCAGCTGAGCAGTGGACTACTGCACACAGTCCTACTTATTGAATTATTTGAATGTGTTAGTATGCCGACCGCTGATGTAGTTCATTTGTGTTTTCCATTTGGCTCAGTTTCGATTTGCCAGTGACGAGTTCAGTTTAGTGTATTTTACCAACGCTTATGCTTTCTGTTGAAATGGGACGTATAAGGAAATTCAATTTGTACAATTATATTTCCTACGATGCGAAAAGAAATGTATCGGTGTGTTGTCTGTGTGGGAGAGCCCTTGCTGGAAAAAAATTTAGCAATATAAAGCGTCATTATTTGGGCGTGCACGGGAAAAAATTGCCTGGATTACCAAACAACGATTTGACAAGCGGCAGTAGTAATGTCACTACAACAACATCAAGCGCCAGCACAACTATAGTACACCAAGAGCCGAGTAACCGCTTTAATTTATCGATGACTAAGATCGATTTTATTACGTGCTGTGTCGGACTAGTGACCGTAGAAAAGTTGCCATTCAGAATTTTCGACGACGAAGATTATTTCAAAAAGCTTATGTGCCCCTACGAAGAGTATTTCAAAATTAAAGTCGACTCGAAGAACATAGCAGACGTAGTGAATACTTTGGGCAGTAAAAGAAAGCAAAACATAGCACAAGCAGTGCATAAGAAAATGATAAGCTTAAAATTTGACTTCGTCAGCCGTATGGGGCAAAACATACTCGTCGTACACATCCAATACATGGCGGACTCAAATCTAGTGACCTGCACGATTGGCGTGATTCCTTTGGAGCGCGAGTACACTTCGAGTTTCCTCTTTGAAGAAATAAGTAACTGTTTGACCGAATTCAATATTGATACCGCTCAAGTGTATGCGTGCGTATCGGATAATGGCGCAAATTTTAAGGAAGGCATGAATTCGAACGCTGAGCAAGCAGAAGAATTGTGTCTGCTGGATGAAGAGTCAAACAGTGATGATGAGTACTATTTGGAGGTACACACTGCACTGGAATGCGGCTTCGAAACGATTCGCTGCTTTGTGCATACAATACAACTTGTTTCTCAAGATGTTTCGGAGGCTATAGAGCCACAAGTTGATGAATGCAGGCAGATCATAGAATTTCTACGCAAAACGCACCCAAGTTTACGGATTCCAATGTTGGACTATGACTCAAGCTGGATTTCGACATTCGAGATGTTAAACAATCTACATAGAGTGAAAAGTTGTATACAAGTTGAAAGTATTACGGATTCTGTGGTGCCGGAAGTGGACTGGCAGTTTCTGAGCACCTACCTGGAAGCATTCAAGCCTCTGCGAAATTTTTCGAGCAAGCTTCAAAGTGAGCAGTATATTGTTGGCGACTTCTATAGAGATTTGATGTGCTGCGAATTGGAATTGGATGAACTCATGCAAAACGGTAATTTCTATGCGCAATTGTTAACAGAGGCGTTGAAGAATAGAAAAGAAGAACTCTTGAATAAGGAAGCTTTTCTAGCAGCGCTTTATGTGGATCCCCGTTTAAATTTTATTGGCACGCCGTTTTTGACTGACGATAAGAAACAGATTGCAGTGGTAAGTAAACTCGGCTGCATTCTTTTAATTTACTGAACTTCTTTAGGGCGAGTAGTTATAGGTACGTTGCGCAATAGAATCCGTGGCCCCAGTTACCCCTTGTTTTCTTCAAAAAACTGAGATATCCCAAAAGAACGACGGAGTTCTTAAAACAATTAATATTTTTATTCAATAATCTTGGAATTACAGTGTCAAATAGCATGATTTTATAAATTATAAATTGAAAAAAAATTCTCTAGTCATTTAAGATTGGTGAAAAATTCGAAAAACGCCCGTTCCACATCCGTAGATTTAGCTGGACAAAATTTAAACAAGTTTAATTCTGCTGGGAATTTCTTTGATAGATCCTAGTTGTGGAGCCAGGAAATGATACATTCTTTATATTAGCTATTGTGGTTCAGCCAGGGTTTCTGGCCAAAATGTTTTCAAGTTTTTTTTAATGTCAAACTTGTGCTCAAAAATTTCAATGTTAAACCTTTTGTTTGACGCTTTGTTATTCCTACCATGATTGAAGTTTGCCAACATTTTAAAATCATATAAAATTGAGAGTAGAAAAAAGGAATTGTTCAAAGTTGTTTTTGTTTAAGATTGAAAATAAGAATGTGTGTGTGAGTTTGTGTGTAAAATTTAAAAATTGAAATGCTTGCAAACGTCAAGAATATGAAAAATTCCTCTCAGCGGTTCTACATTCCTATTTTTTTTATCATGATACCTACTATCAAACAACTAAACTTTGCTAAATCTGTTCGGATTTCTTCAAGCTCTAGTAGTATGTAGTTATATATATTTATACAAATTGGTAGCAAAACATATATATATGTACATATATTAAGTGATTTCAAAAACCAAGAACACCATTTGAAAGGTATTTTAGTTTAGAGTAGAGCTGCCAAACTCTCGATAGTTGGACCCTTCGATATTTTCGATAGTTTTGGGCCTCACCAATCGATGGTATCGATACTATCGGTAAGAGATGGATAATCTTAAGAGAAAAAATAAAGGGTTTTTTTTTACATGTGGTTTTTAAGAAGAGATAAAACGCATATAGTTTAATGTTATGGCCAAGAATTTCCATTATGTTTTAAAAATGATATCGGACAAGTGACCGCCGTAGCTGGCTCGAATAAATTCCAGCCGAGAGGCCCAATTTTCGACCACTTTTTGCAGCAATTGGGGCCGTGTGTCAGCAATAACGCGCCTAATATTCTCTTCTAAGGCTTCAATCGTCTCGGGCTTATCTGCGTAGACAAGCGACTTCACATAACCCCACAAAAAACAGTCCAGCGGTGTTAAATCGCACGATCTTGGAGGCCACGCCACAGGCCCAATGCGCTCACCAAAAGTTTCCTTCAATAAATTGATTGTTTCTGTGGTTGTTTGACATGTAGCGCCGTCTTGTTGGAACTAAAGGTCGTCCACGTCAACATCCTCCAATTCAAGCACGAAAAAGTCAATAATCATCGCTCTATAGCCATTATTTTGGTCATAATTTTGCACGATTTGCAAATGTTATTCCGAAGTAAGTCTGTTCATTATGAAATGGCAAATAAATCAAGTAACAGCTGTCAAAAAGACCAACACCGAAAAAAGTATTGCCTCATTGAAAACCACACGTCTAAAAAAAAAACACACCCTTTATGAGATCCTTACTACGGCACTAATTATATTGAACGTGGTAGAATTAGTAGAAAAAATATGAAGGCTCGCTTTAAACGCCATTTTAGTGTGATTTATTAAACATAACAAAGTTAGATATTTTAAACAACAAAAACAATGTAATTCACTTCATTTCCTTTCATTAGAAAGTCAGTTGTAGCCCCGCGAAATTGTTTCAAAGTTTTTGAATTAGGAAAATTTAACTTTAGCTTGTAATTTCTAGGGAATGCGTTAACTTTTATAAACTAGACAATATATCAAGTGAAAGGTTATTAAATTTAGTATGTCACGTTCCTATATCATTTTTCAAGAAGACCACAAGTTTTCGAGATATTTAGAAAAACTAAGGTTGCAAACAGAGTGGAAGCGAAGCTGAAGACGAAAATGAAGACGAAGCCGAAGACGAAAAACAGTGCAGTAGTAAACATATGAAAGTGATCACAGTGCAAGCAAAGACGGAGACGAAGATGAAGACGTTGCGCAAGCGGTCAGCTTGAAACAGTGCGGTACTGTTTTCAAAGACGAATCGCTTGCTGTGATGAGTTGTTTACAATTTATTTAACTGTTTGCAATTGTGAAAACCGCGTTTTTTAAGAAATTGGCTAAATTTTTGGCAAAATGTAATCAAACGTATTAATTGGCATTCTTGTATATTCGAAAAATGTCTGTCCGTCTTGCCGTAACACATAATACAAGTGGCGAAATTCTCCAAAAATTGTCCTATACAAATTATTTCATGAATTGCTGTTTTTTCTTTATTTTCTTTTGATTTTATCTAAAAAAAAGGGTTTATTTAGAAACAAATCTTCATATCATTCATCTTCCACTATGTACACTCGCCAGCTTGGCCGCAACGGAAACAATTCGTCTTCGGATCCGTCTTCATCTCCATCTTCGGCTTCGCTTCCACTCTGTCTGCAACCTAACAAAAGCGATGACTTTCCCGTTCGAGTTTTAAATTTTTCATTACTTTAGTAACCAAGTGCTGGTTGCGTTGCTTTCCGTAATCGAACTATAAATAAAATTTATGTGAGCAACGCCCATTTTAAGTTCATTTACGTACGCTTGAAAATTGGAGCGGAATGGTTTCATTAGTCACCTAACTAGCACATTTTTCACGGTTTCTAAATTTACCATTATACGAAAGTAGGGGCGTGTAATAAGTATTTAGATATATGTAATTATTTTAGTTAATTTCATTATGTCAAAGATTGACCGTTGGTAAATGCACTATCCACTTGGGACTCTCCAATTGGAGATATATCTTTGTATTCAACTTGAACGAAGTCAATCCATGACTCCCTTTTCCGTAATTGTTTATTTTTATTTCAAAGTTATTTTTACAATTTGAGACACATTTTTGTTAAAAAAAGACAGAGAAGCATCTTTTTTCGACTTGACCAATTACCAAACTGAAGGCGAGACTTACTGTTATGTTAAAAATGCTGAACAAAAATTCCTATGAACTGAAATCAATTGCAATTTTAGTATTGTATGCATAATAATAAGTAAAGTAAGTAGAGTTTGCGCAATTTGTGCTAGTTTAGTGTTTCCATATTCATTTGCATAAATTAATTTTTTCCACGGCGAAGGAAAATAAAGGTTTTCGTACTTTAGCTCCCGAATTTGTAAAAATTCGTAAAGTAAAGCTAATACGAAAAACAGATAAGTATATTTGGAACCAACGACCTAAATACACCTCATAAATATGAATGCTGTTCTTTACATCTTTTGACTAAAGACCAGTGCAACTATCAACAGACCAATTACAATTTGGTTGAAACACAAATCAGTTTGAGAATTACCATAAATTAAAGGCCTGTCAGAGATGATATTTGACTTTTTCATTTGCGTTTTCATTTTTCGCTCAGTTTTTTTTTGCTGTATATTGTTATTGGATTTGATGCAGAATTTCACTGCTTGCTACCTATGCATGCTACTATTTTGCAATAGTGGGTTCTCGTACTCTTGCAAATTTGGAATAGTATTTTTACATTTCATACAATCCGTGCTACGTGCAAGATTTCGAGAATACCCGTAATAGGTTTTTACTATTACCAAAGCATTTAAGAAAAATTAAATTTTCGACCCCCCCTAGTACTCACCCTTATTTGTGTGGACAATTTTTGTGTATATTGAGTATAGCAGTGGTCGGCAGGCCATAGCTCACCGAGCGCTCTCTGAGCCCATGTGTGTTTCACACGTATACGAAGAGCGGCATCTGAGCAGTGCACTAACGCACACAGTCTGACTTATTGAATCATTTGAATGTGTTAGTTTGCCCACCACCGATGTAGATTTGGCTCAGTTTCGATTTGCCAGTGACGAGTTCAGTTTTGTGTGTTATATCAACGGTTGTGCTTGCTGTAAAAATGGGACGTAAAAGTCAATACAGTTTGTACAATTAATTTCCTATGATTCGAAAAGAAATGTATCGGTTTGTTGTTTGTGTGGAAGAACATTTACTGGAAAGAAATTTAGTAGTATAAAGCGTCATTATTTGTGTGTGCACGGGAAACAATTGCCTAAATTACCAACCAACGATTTGACAAGCAACAATAGTAATGCCGCTGCAACAACAACAACAACAAGCGCCAGCACAACTATAGTACGGCAAGAGCCGAGTAACCGCTTTAATTTATCGATGACTAAGGTCGATTTTATTACGTGCTGCGTCGGACTGGTGACCGTAGAAAAGTTGCCATTCGGAATTTTCGACGACGAAGATTATTTCAAAAAGCTTATGTGTCCCTACGAAGAGTATTTCAAAATTAAAGTTGACTCGAAGAACATAGCAGACGTAGTGAATACTTTGGGCAGCAAAATAAGGCAAAACATAGCACAAGCAGTGCATAAGAAAATGATAAGCTTAAAATTTGACTTCGTCAGCCGTATGGGGCAAAACATACTCGTCGTACACATCCAATACATGGCGGACTCAAATCTGGTGACCAGCACAATTGGCGTGATTCCTTTGGAGCGCGAGTGCACTTCGAGTTTCCTCTGTGAAGAAATAAGTAACTGTTTGACCGAATTCAATATTGATACCGCTCAAGTGTATGCGTGCGTATCGGATAATGGCGCAAATTTAAAGGAGAGTATGAATTCGAACCCTGAGCAACCAGAAGAAATGTGTCTGCTGGATGAGGAGTCAAACAGTGATGATGAATACTATTCGGAAGTACACACTGCACTGGAATGCGGCTTCGAAACGATTCGCTGCTTTGTGCATACAATACAATTTGTTTCTCAAGATGTTTCGGAGGCTATAGAGCCACAAGTTGATGAATGCAGGCAGATCATAGAATTTCTACGCAAAACGCACCCAAGTTTACGGATTCCAATGTTGGACTATGACTCAAGCTGGATTTCGACATTCGACAAGTTGAAAGTATTATGGATTCTGTGGTGCCGGAAGTGGACTGGCAGTTTCTGAGCACCTACCTGGAAGCATTCAAGCCTCTGCGAAATTTTTCGAGCAAGCTTCAGAGTGAGCAGTATATTGTTGGCGACTTCTATAGAGATTTGATGTGCTGCGAATTGGAATTGGATGAACTCATGCAGAACGGTAATTTCTATGCGCAATTGTTAACAGAGGCGTTGAAGAATAGAAAAGAAGAACTCTTGAATAAGGAAGCTTTTCTAGCAGCGCTTTATGTGGATCCCCGTTTAAATTTTATTGGCACGCCGTTTTTGACTGACGATAAGAAACAGATTGCAGTGGTAAGTAAACGCGACAGAACAGAGTGCGAACGACAGTGAAGGGGAAATTTTGCTAAGGGTTTTAGAAACAGAATAAACAAACTCCTTACCCAAAGAATTATAAGGGAGGTTTAAAGACAATATCCTTAGGAATGTTCTACAAAATTTTATGGCTATTAATACCGACACCGAAGGGTGATTATAGTTTTACGAGGAGCTCTTTTTCATGGTACACTCGGGAGGTCATCTGTTGCCATTGCGCAAACTTACCAAGTCAGTAACCACAGAATAAAAGATGGCGACGATTACATTTCTCAAGCCAAAACAAAGGCGAATAGGAGGAAAATAAACTTCAGTCAGATTAGTTAATTTTTTTAGTATTCAATTTTTCGATAGGAATCGTTGTTTAATTGTGTAAATTTTTTTTAAATATACGATTTATAAAAATAATTAATAAATAAATTGCTAAAAAGCGGTGATTGTGAAAGTATTAGTCAATTTCATTGCATTTAAAAGTTCTAAGGCGTGGTTTACTTTTACTTGAGAATTGTAAAAACTGAAGTGCCACCTCTTGGTCTCTTTGTGCTTACAATGTTCTTAATCTGCCTGGAAAATATCCTGTCAAAATCTACAAATATGCTGCCAACATGTTAAGCAGTGTGTTTAAATTAATGTTAAAAGAGACTAACGTGATAAAATAGACTTAAAATTTGCATTAAATTGTGATTTTTATGTGCATGACAGTTTTATATTTAAAGCATTTTGGTCACATACTCTTAAATTTTTTTACAGATATTGAGTTCACACTTATGCTGGTATTCAGGAAGTCAATCTCATCAGAAGTCACTAAATTTTAAACTATCAAACTATTTAAACTATTTTTAGTGGCTGTCTGTATCAGTAAGTTCACTGAAAATGTGTGGTGAAATCAACAGAGACAGTCAACCGATAACATACAAGCATGCCATTTTGCTCGAGCCACTCCAACTGCCGCAATGGGAGGCTGAGCAGAGTGCCACTTCAGAGAACTGAGTTCACGTCCTCGGGAAGCCGATTTTTTTTAAATTTTGTTTTTATTTTGATTCTTTCTAACATTTCGATGTTAAAAAAATGTCTTTACATAGAATTGTTAGATGTTAGATACATGTTTATTTCCTAATGAAATTGTTGTTAAACAATTTTTCACCATTTTAAATAAAGTAGAAAGTAGTTATGTTTCTTTTATTGAGACCAAAGACGTCAGGCAACTTCCTGAATACCAAACAGTCGCAAAATCGATGTTCATGCAGTGACTAGTAACTGCTTACTGAATACCAGGGTTAGAAAGCTTGTTTAAAAAATTATTTAACTTTAATTTATGTTACCTAGTTTTTTATTTGATTTCATTAAAATATTTACTTTTTTGTTTGTTTTGTGTTTTCATATGCATGTTTTTTGATTATATCTTTATTTTATACTATTATGTTTTTATTTTTTGATACAACCCAGCAAACATTTGGAGTCATAAATGAGTCTTAAAGGAGTCCTATTTCGGAGCATTTACGCTCATAATGAGCTCATTTAAGAGTCCGGAATGAGGGTGTTTCCCTTCCTGCAAAGGTCGACATATATGAGCTTAAATTCATACATCAAATGAGCGTCAATATGAGCCATATTTGACTCTTACTGTTATTATATACGGCTCATTTCGGACTCTTACTCAAGACTCTTTTATGACTCTTATTTGCCTCATAAACGACTCTTTTAGGATTCTTTTTAGACTCTTTTATGACACACATTGGCCTCATATGCATCTCATTTCGGACTCTTACTCTGGACTCTTTTATGCCTCTTATTGCAACTTTACCTAACTTTGCAAATTTATTACAACTTTACCTAATTAAAAGCTCTAAAAAAGTTATTTTCAATAAACAGCTTTATTATCTACATATGTGTTTGCTGTGTGTTGTATAATACTATATGTACGCAGTATACTAACACGTTGCTATAAATGAATTTATAGTTTGATTTGTTTTGCTTTATAGTTAACACCATGATACAATAATTTTTAGAAGGTAGTTTCACTTCTTCTTCTTATCCGCCATCTTAGCTATCTGACACAAAACGTGATTCGTATTTTTTGTGTTACCAATTTATTTAAAAAAAATACACCTTTTTGGCGTTGGAAAAAAATAAAACTAAGCAAAGCCAAACATATCACTTCAAAATTATTAAAAAATATTCATAATAAAATAAAATTAAATAAGAAATGAGCTGCTGCTTCCGGGGATGTTTCAACACGCGGAATAGCTGTAGGAATATAGCTGTAAAACATTTCAAATTTCCTGTTGTGCCGTATTTATGGGAAAAGTGGATGAAGGCTTGCGGATTAAGCGAGCAGCAATTGCCAAGGGCACCGTTTGTGTGTTCCAATCATTTTTGAAGTACAGATTTGATTGCGCGGAACGGTCGTGCACTGCTAAGCCGAGGTGCCATCCCCGGAGCCGAAGTGTAAGTCAATAAAAAACAAACAAAATTTGAATGTTGAAAGTATGTATGTACATATTTCATAACTTTTGCAGCGATCAGCAAGCAAGCGGCATGGACGATGACAATAAATATTGTATAGACGACGCCAGCGAATCCCCTTTCGTTGGGATATCTAGAAAAAGAGCCAGGAAAGGATACGTCAGCGTTTCAACGCAAACTGAGTAAGTTTTTTTATGGCGATACCAACGAACGTGTACGTGTAATGTATTAAACACGGTAACACACTATACGTAACGGCTCTCAGAAGCGGTGAAGTAAATACAGCATGGCTTTCAGCGACGATGAAATGATTGGTTATGGCAATCGATGCATTCAGACGGAAATCTAAGGAGACTTGTACCGCGGTTCTCGTAGTCGCATTACATTAAAAGGGGCTGGTAAGGACGGTAGTGTCAGCTTAAGCCGTGAAGGCCGGAGGATGTCGGCAGGGAAGAGGGGTCAAAGCTTAAGGAGGAACCTTGTGTTCTAACAGCTTAACCAGGAAGAGGACGTTTAACATACTTTAGGTAAAGTTAAAAACCAATAATTTTTAACAAAAAGAGAGAAGTGTGATAAATAGAATTAATTATTGAATTAATTAAGCTTGTTCGTTATGTTATGTTGTTATGTTACGTATACTGCTTGTATTTATAATAATAAAAAATAAATTTGAAAAATCCTCAAAAAGAGATATATTGTACTCTTGCATTTTCGTTTATATGATTTTTATTGATGCGATTAGCAGTGGCAAGTATGTATTAAATATATATTAAAAATAAAGTGATCAGTTATAAAATATATAAATGTTTACATGAGTAAAAAAAATACCCAAAACAATAAGTTGAAATATCCAAGTTCAATATCTTAACAGTGGCATCATCGCGTGTTTGTCACAGACACGGTTTATGTCAAAAATTTTCAAGTGAAACTACCTTCTAAAAATTATTGTATCATGGTTAACACGGTCCCGTGCAGTTTGAAACCATTTTGTTGTAAATTTCTTAAAATCCGCTTCGTTAGAAAATTTTCTGCAATAGGCTTCTATAAAGATATAATACAAAATACCTAAATTAAAACAATAAAACATCATTTCTGAAGAGAAATACCTTTAAACGCAGCAGTTATGGCTAAATTTTAAAGCGAAATTTTATTATCAACATTTTTCCATGTTGTTTGGCAAGCAACTTCATCGATGACTAAACGTTTCCAAACAGCTCTCACAAATTTTCCGCACTCGGGGATGCCAATCAAAAAGATTTCGGTTCAGAAAAGTCTAATTTCATAGGCCTATGTTGACAAAAAATTTATAACAAAATTTTCGATACAAATTGCAAAGATTTAATGTTTTTTTTATTTCCACAAAGTGCCGGCTCATGATTTGGTTCATATATG
>NW_023458557.1:69569581-69574837 GCF_013731165.1 Rhagoletis pomonella
TCTTTTCGGACTCATAAATTCTGAGTGCTCCGAATATGTTTGCGGGGAAACTCTTATTTTTTACTTTGTTTGTCTGTGTATTTAATTAAGGTGGCAATACACTTTGTAGGAAAAATTAGAAATCCATTACGAAATTGTGGGATCTGCTGCATATTAAGAAATAACTATAGAAAAATGTTGTTCAAACACTATCTCAATCACGATGTAAAAAAATCTAACGGCCAACATTTTTATGAGAGGTGGCAATACTTGAAAATCTGGTCCAAGTTACAAAAAAGAAGTTTATTTAAGTTGCCGGTATATAAAATTTAAAGAAATTTCAGTTGTTGGTAGTTTATTTGTGCTCACTTGGCTTTTATCGACTCAAAAATTCGTTTGCTAATGTTTATACATAGAATTTCAAACAAATTGTAGTCTACATTTCCGCATTCCTTTAAAATCTCTGGTTTAAACGTTTCGGGGTTTTTGGCATAGATTCGTCTAAATAATATACCTCACACCTTCTCAATGGGGTTAAGGTTAGGTAAGCAAGCTGGGTGTTGGTTTTATTGCAGCCATTTTCCGTTTTAGTTGCTGGTATGGATTGCTGCAGTAGTTCCAGTTATACATAGCTCCCAGGCCAATACATTTCCACTGCCGAAGTTTCCATTTAATACATCTGGACTGTCCAAATTAAAATATTTCTCAATCGAAAATATGTACATATGTCTGTGGTCATAAGCAATAACCGCCTAAGTCGACTTAAGAACGAATCGAGTTATATATGCTATCGTTTGTTGCAACTACTATTCCATGTGTATGTGAAAGTCCCATCTCGTTAGCTAGGCTATTTAAAAAGTTATAGATTAAAATATTTTGGTTAACATTACAATCCAAATCTTAAAAGTGATTTTTCTCGAATTCAGGTTTTTCGACTTAGGTGATTATTTCTTATGACCACAGATGTACAACACATATATAACTAAAAGCAAAACCGCGTATGTGAATTATGTATAGTATTTTCTAGAGCAATCGCATTTCTGGCTAGAAATCTCAAGACGAGTGGGTAAGGATTGAGCCAAGAGCTTGTGTGAGCAAATCCAATTGTTGGCAGTAAATGTCAGCTATCCTATTTTGCAGAATGTCAGCTACGCGGTTTTGTACTTTAAACGACGATATGTTTTATATTTATGCTGTTAATAAAGGAAAAAATGTCTACAAGTTTGCGTTGATTTTTGAGAATTTTTTGCTGACGGCCCTCCGCGTTTTTTTTCATATAAAGTATTTCCAGAATTTTTTGCCATACATTATACATATATATAAAAATTTAACAGTATTTTAAAAAAAAGTCCTCTTAACAACGTAATTTAAATTTATTTCTTCTTCTTTTTCATTTCAGAAACATCTATTAAAAACTTATGGCACTATTGAAAGTTTTACCACCACCGTTGTTGATGATAAGAGCAACGCTTACGTAGTACCTCAACAGATGACTACTGATTCATCAGGCCCATATTTAAAATTGGAACAGAAAATGAGTTTATTAATCGAAAAAAGTTATAAGTCCGATATAACAATGGAAGAAAAACTGACGAGTTTTTGCGTTGCCGAACGATTGCCGTTTGAAGCAAACATTCTGGAGTACTGGCGTAGCAAAAAATACAAAGATTTGGAGTTGGGAAAATTGGTCGATGCTGTTTTGTCAATTCCAACCACACAATACTCGGCTGGCAGGGCACTTAAAGCCCTCTCAATGATTTCAGAAAATAGACAACAGAGTCTATCTAAAGATACGCTGAAGAATTTATTGCTTATTAACCTTAATAATACGTTAGTTTAGAACTTAGTTATAAGATTAAATCAGACTTGTGCCGATTTAAGCACTTTGTAGAAAGCTTTAAATGTCTAAGTTATATTATATTTTATATGTTTAGTATACTACAAATATATGTACATAAATATATAACTTTTCGAGGAATATTACTTATATTCTATGTACTTTTAGTTTATGATTTGTGATAAGATTTGGTACCCATTTTTTGTTTTTTTCTTTTTGCTTTGTTAATGTGTAGTACAAATAATGAAATACCATTTCTATTCAATTATTTTTATCTCGAGCCGAAATACACTGACAGTAATTTGAATAGCAAACCCTTTTAATTTTCAGTATGTACATTTTTACTTTAGTTTATTTAATTTTCATACATTCAAAAAAAAATGTAGCTTATTCTACCTATAAATCCGATTTTAAAATTTTATACAAACTAAAAATAAAATGTCATGCTTTTTAAATGACCTGCAGTGTATAAGTTAATAATATTTTGTTTAGAAAAAGTTCGGGTATACAGTTTGTAGTCCATTCAATTCTAGTATAAAAACAGTGTAATGACAGTGTCATGCATTTTCTTCCATACAAAGTCTGCTCGACATAATAATTTTTACCTGGAAGAAAATGCGTATCACCGTCAACAAAAAAAAATAAATAAATAAATAAATGGTATTTTGTAGCTACTTGAAGCTTGCACTGCATTTCGAAAAATATTATTAACTCATGCACTGCAGGCCATTTTTTTTTAAATTTGTATAAATTTTTATAATCGGATTTATTGGTAGAATAAGCTTTGGTGCCATATTTTTTTTAGTTTGTAGAGAATTTTAAAATCAATATTTATAAAAGAACTATTGAATATGAACAAACAAAAGGAAAGCTGTCCATACTGAGGATCAAAAGGGTGTGCTATTCAAATGACTGGGAGCTCATATAGATTCTTTAATTTTAACTATGTAGCTAGTTATGTAAGCAGAAGAGATGTTAAAATACAAATAAATGAATCTATTATTGTTTCGATTTGAACAGTATAAATTAAAAAGGTCGTTGGCACTAATTTGGCTGATTCTCTCTATATTCTAATCGTAGTTTTAAGCTGTTGTGAATTAAATGAAAGATTTTAAGTAAGATTTTAAATGGCTTTAGCGTGTTTTCAATTTTTTTCAACAAGATGTTTGTTATAAGGGATTCCTTTACCTGTGCGATTATGTTTTTAGGAGAAATTTAGCAAAATAGCTTAAAAAATTCAAAGGAACACTCTAAGGCCGAGGCCACGCAATGAGCGGCTTTTATTCCTGAGCGCCGCCTCCCATCCATTCAAAAATTCCGCAGGCATGGCCACTGCAATAGGAGGTATATCAATGGCCACATTATACGTATGGCGACTGGTGTCTAGGTGCTGGTCTAGTAGCCTTGGCTACCAGTATCGTACTTTGTATCATGTATAGCGATTAATCTCAGTAAACAGAAAAACGCAGACACATCCGAATTTACTTTTTTGACATGTACATTTCGAAGTAGATAATTGGCAACTTTGCTCCAATGGGTTTAACAATTTATGTAAACAAATAACAATATCGTCGTAATAAAACTATAAATAAAAAATTGCGCGACTAGACTCAGTAGTCGACAGTCAGTAGCCAGTTGCCAGTTGCCATACGTAAGGCGAATTTTAGTACATATATGGATGGCCATCGCACATACCGGTATTTTGATAATCTAGGCGGCCAAAACTATTTTAACGTTTTTTATAGTCTTTAATACTTTTATTCATCATCATTCAGACAATGGACTTTTTTTTATTAAACTATTATATTATTAACCCTTAAATGACCGTGGTATTTTAAAAGACACAACCATTTTGTACTAGAATAAATAGAAAATGAAATTTTTTTTGGGTATTTATAGGTTAAATTATATAAAATAGACATCATTATTAATGTTTTAATTATTTATTTATCAAATGCCAAGTTTCATGGAAAGTTAATGCAAGACCACAGAAGGTGTCAAACAAAATACATTATTTGAACCAAAAAAAAATATATAAATATATTTAATTCAATCAATAATCTTACGTCAATAAGAACTAAAGCAAAATGAAACAAATTAAAGGAAAAAATTACAAATTTTCATTATCTGATGAATCAGATTCGTTAGGTTGGGCCGGAATGAGTAAACTTAACGTTTCAGGTAAATATGATTTTAATTTTCCTCTTTTCACATTTCTAGTGCTGCTAAATAAAGGGTCTGAACATAAAAAAAGTCGATTAAAAATGTCTCTATTGCAGTTTTCTCGGGAAAATTTTCTTGCGAAGTCTTGGCGGTAAAATGTTTATTCCTTGCTTCTGCAGCCTCCTCCGAAAGTTGCCCAATAGGCACCAATGCATTTTTTATGATTAATGCACCATGCACAAGTTAATAAGCGTTTCACTGTAACATCGACCAAGGGCTGTAAATCACATTCAGCACTAGTGCATGTAATTCTGATAGATTCAGTAGGCGGATACAATTCATTTTTTGCTTTTTGAATAAGTGTGTAGCAGGGATAAATTGTTTTACATGTGTTCCTTATAACTTCGTACTGAGCACTTGTTAGATCAGCATCAATTATCATTTTCAACGCTTCCATTGGTGATAAAGGGTGGATTTCTTTTTTCCCAGTGTTTGCAAATGCCTTTTTGTATTTTGTCGCACGTGTCGGAGAGTTTTGAATGTCTTTTAATACTTTAGAAGCATCTCTCTTTCCACTTTTGATTAACTCTACTGAAGCAGCATGCATAATCAAGTCTTTGTCCTTTTCTGTAGACCTGAGTTCTGCAGTTTTGCGTCTTTTAGATCTTTCACCTGAGTCACTAAAATGTTTCTGAGGACGGCCACATCGTTTCGGTTTTGCTGCAACAGTTAATTCAAAACCTCCTTCCAACCAAGACTTGTACTTTGATAGGAAAACATCTTCCTTTTTATGTACTTGCAGCCACTTTTTCTTGATTTGTGATTTAAGATGTGAAAAATTGTGCTTAAGAGCTGATATCTGTTCGTTAGAGTATTTTTCACTTGACAAAAGCTCCTGTTGTAAAGAGTTTAATTTTTCGTCCAAATTTGGTGAATTCTGAGTTTGCATGCGGTCGAATAGGTATTTTCGAGTCACATTTCGAACCCCTGAAGTGCCTTGAGAACCTTAAACAAACCAAAAAATAACAAGTATAGAAAACGCTTTTAAAAAAAATTTTACAATGAAACTTTTGAAATTCCACAATTAATTAATCTGCGGTTTTCTGCGGCTAATTCTACTTTATTCTACATCTCAAAGCATATGTACACAATCTGTTGAGTTCGCTTACGCTCATTGTAAAGTTGTAATATGTATATCATTAACATAAAGGTTAAGGCAGTAGTGTTTAGAAGGGTTAACTTTGCGACTCTAAACAAGAGTTAATACCAGTTGTTAT
>NW_023458557.1:69574847-69692276 GCF_013731165.1 Rhagoletis pomonella
TTTTATATACGTTAATCCGCCTTGGATAATTCCGCATAAAAACCTATTGAATCTATTAAGTTAAGTATATACCAAATAAAGGAAAGTGAATTCCGAATAAACCGCTTTTTACTTAATTCGCATTGGTCGCTTAGCTTTGATGCAACCATATATACGCAAGTAATCCGCCGCAACACAATCTGAAAAAAAAAATCAAGCTTGGACGGACTTGGAAGTATAACTTTCAGCTTAACAAATAAAAAAAAAATATGTGTAAAAAATGCACTATTTCTCCTTATACAGAATTCGATAAATTACGTTATTAATGAACAAAATCTATAAAATATTTATTAAATTTGGAAAAAACATACCTGAAGCTTCAATTTCCATCATTAAAACGAGACATATAACTTTAATAAGTTAACTTTACTTTTTTTAAGATTTGTTGTTTGCCGAACGCCGAACGAGATATGTGTAGTGTGATAAGCAATGAACTTTTGACTGCCAATAAGGCGGTAGCGCACGCGACGAAAACGAGCGAGAGGGGGTGGAGTGAATACTCTATTGTGTTCTCTTTCAATTTTATTCATTATTAAAATCAATTAATGCATTTTACAAAATTGACTTTTGGCCGCCTAGATTATCAAAATACCGGTATGTGCATCGGCTATCAGTCGCCATACAAAATAGGGTCACACATGTTTTAATTTTAAGTCGCTCACCGCCCAGCCGCTTTACCGCTAATTTCGTGGCCTCGGGCTAAGGGATGCGTGTAGTAGTCCTTTTGAAGTAGAAAAAGCTATGTAAGTAATACAGAAACAGTTTTCATGGTGACTTATGTGTGTAGAGATCGTCTGATCACTTAACAGAAGCTCAGCACGCAAGACAGAATTTCTGGAAGATTTCTACGAAAATCTCACGGAAGGTATGCCATTACTTAACTTTCACAATAGTTAGATCGCCAGAGAGAGGAGCGGCACTCAGTGAGCGATCGGAACACTCCGCGCGCTCATTGGATGGCGCTGCCCCTCTCTGCTGATCTAATTATTACTTCTTAGGAACAAAGCTCAATTACGGTTTCAGTTCAACCATGAATATTTATTAATTTATTTCATTTATATGATTTATATGATTTCAACTACATATTATTAGTTTGTATACCAAGAATAAATTATAATATCACTCGAACAACACTTTGAGTATTTACTTGACATTCATGGCAATTTGCAATTTTTGAAGGTTTGTGACAGAATTCGCATAATATTAAATGACCACACGGAATAAATAAAATTTCGCATGGATTTATTTTACAGTTTATACAGATTAAGAGACTTCCAGAGTTTGGAACTCCTTGAGGCTCGTCAGAAATACGTTCGTATTTTCCTTAGCAAAATCAATCAGGTCATTATACAATTCGTCCTTAATTTCAATGTCCAATTCGTCTTATTTATCGTTTTCTAATAAGGTTTTCTCGATTACCTTTTGTTAAGCCTTCAGTAAAAATTGTTCGATATTTATTTGGTCCTCTAACAACAATTTGGAGGCCTTATCGATTTCAGAATCCCGCCTCAGAGTTTGTTTGTTTTCTTGACCGGTGGCTGATAACTATAATTCATCGCTCGCAAAATTTGGGTAGGAATTTGGCTAATACGCGGAAGTAGAAAAAGACAAAATGTTAAAGCTGTCTTTGATAGACTTGTTTGTGCTGATTACGAATCCATAAGTATAAAGTTTCCATCGGCTCCAAATTTTGAGAAAAACGAGTTCAAAGTGTAAAAGAATCACGTTTTTTGCAATATTTGAGAAGCTCTAGCAAAGGAAAGAAAGGTGACATAACCTTCCACTTACGCTTAAATTAAAGCTAGGACTCTCGACTACACTGACCTGTGATGGCCGCTTTTAGTCATTTATTGAACTGCAAAAACTGATTTTGGCGAAGTTTGAGTACCTACTGCAATTAAAGAAAGATGATAGAACCTTCCACTTAGGCTTACATTAAGCCTTGAACTTTTGACTAAAATCCCTAAGAATACCATCCCTGCACCTTGACGCTAAGGTCACTTATAGTCATTTATTGTACAGAAAAATCTGATTTTGACAAAATTTGTTTTTCAGCAGCACAATTTTCCAGTATTTTTTTTATTGTTCAATAAGTGACGATCAGATCAAGGTGCTGGGATAGTATTTTTACAGACATTGGTCGATAGCTCTAGCTCTAACTTTTATTTCTTTGCTGGAGCTTCTCAAATATTGCAAAAACGAGAGTTTTTGACACTTTTTTCGCAAAGGGCCCGTTTGGCTTTGAGTCACATCCGACAGGAAAATTCGGGGTTAGAAAACCGTGAACCGACAGTTCATTCAACGATTTCAAAAGCTAAAGCACAAAATTAAAAAAGTAAGTCAAGAAAAAGTTCCACTAATCGGTTTTAAACAACAGCTTCTGTTCGAATGGATCTCCAGTGAAAAATATACAGCAGGAACTTGCAGGAGTGTAACGAACGATTATTTCTCAAATTTTTAAATATCCAAAAAAGTACGCGAACGCAAAATCAGCAAAAACTTGCAAGTTGTTAGTACAGCTGATCGAAATTTAGTTTACATACAAAAGCATAAAACAGAAAACATGAAAAGAGAAAACATGAATTATAAGTCTGCCTAAAACAATTTGCTAAGCAAACTTAAATTAATAGGCATTTGCTTTTTTGAAACATTTGCAGTTCTGATAAGTTATTTTAAACTTAAAAACCATCAAAACAAATTTCACTACTTTCGTAATTGCCAAAGGCCTCTATTATGAGTTGCATTCGATCTTCGACTGTGGTCGCAAATGCTGATCGAACGAATTTTCATTTGGTATTATGGCGCTCATTCGATGAAGAATAGCGCTGTTGTGAATTTCGCTCGTTTAGGTTGTTCACTATAGTATATTTTTCACTGCTGATAAGCTTTGTTTACAAATCGAGCAAACTAAATAGTGTGCTTACACATATGTACATATGTAAATTGGTGCAAATTAACCCTGGAAGGTCATCGTTATTTTTATAACGCAAAGGTCATCCTTCGTCGTTTCGACGACGGCATTTCTTAAAGGCGTTATTAAATTAACCTGTGTATCAAAATGCTCAAAATTATTATTTTCACATTATTTTGTTTATATTTTTTTTTAAATAAAACAATATCAAGTATTTTTTCTTTAGTCTTTTGATTGAAATTCAAGATTTCACAGCTCTGATTCATTTGGCTTTTTGTACAAAACATTAATTGGAAAATATAAAGAATAAATAACTTAAAGTACATATAATTCATTTAAAGTGTTTTTTTCTTAAAAATAATACTATGAACTAAAAAAGGAAAACATTTTCAGATACGACAGTTCTCATTTTGTGCAAGAGGCGCAAAGCTTTATTTTATGCTCTCCACAGAGACTTTTTTGACATTTTGCACAGGATGATTTGTTAAGCATCGCTTAGAAGGGGGCCAAATTGCGCAATTTTCTTTTTCGTCGATATAACTTTTGGTTGCATTCATCGTGTGTTATAACTGCACAAGAAAAATATATAAACAAATACAAAAAAAAAACTTAAGAAAATTACTTTGAAAACATGAACGTAAAACATACACAAAGTTCATCCTTCGTCGTTTCGACTACGCACATTTAAAAAATAAGTACTTACACGAAGCGCATGAATCTAAGTAACCAGCCCAACGAATCTTCAAGATGTAAGGAGTGGTTTGCGCAAAAATATAAAATACCTGGAGGTAGGAAGAGGCGTTCTAATGAAATGCGTAGTGAATCCAATATTTTTCCTTTTAGTGGTTGGATGCGTAGACGGAACACAGATTGGATTACAAAAGCCAATTAGAGACGAGCACATGTACTTCAACCATAGTCTTAACGTTATGCTAGTAAGTTTCTTTTCTTTCATTTTAACATTTTATTGTCAATATTCCGTTTGCCAGATTTGTGCCCACACTTGCAAGATTCTTGCCACAAATTGTCAATATGGAGGTGCAGCCCATGACTCCTGAAACATGTAATTGTTTGGTGAGGTTTTCCCACCAACGGTTGGCCGTTGCTTTTCCCTGCGAGCAGTTTAGGAGTAAATTCTTTGCCAAGTCAGGGTGTTCGGCCATGAACTCCGCCATGAGTTCCATCTGCGTAGAGTTTAAGTTATTGTAGTTGGTCCTAAAATAAGAAAAATAGCTATAAACTTGTATATGTTTGCACAAATTTTATAATTACTTACATTTTTCAAAAAATTGTATCAAATTTTGCGCGCGTACGTTCGTCAAATATTAATCGAATGACAGTTCCAACGAACGGCTCAAGTAGCACACTGGTGTATAAATTGGTGTAAATTTATGGATTTTGGTACAAATCTGATTAGATTGAATAAAAAAGAATGTTTTGGTGTATTTGTTATTCCACCAGTATTTCTTTCAAATCAAAATTCTACCTTTAACATTTTGGTACTATTTATTCATTGAGATTAGTACGAAAACTACACCAGCTCCTAAAATGCGCCACTTTTTTCATTTGGTTCACAAATAGCTCCCTCCACGTTAACAAATGTCATTAAAATTATTCAGGCGACATTCTGAGTAGTGATGTGCTGAATTCTCGGTACCCAATACTTGAAAAAAATTTCGGTACCCAATACTTTGAAATTGTTTTATATTTTAATTAAGATTCTATTATAGGGGCATCTTGAACTACATCTTTGGCTAGTTAAACGTTAAAATATTTTTTGGGAGTCCAATGAAATGGGGCTTTAAAGGGAAAAGGAGCTATCTCGACATAGGCTACTTTTGGGGGTAAAAATTATTGATATTTTATAAGACATCGCCTAAAAACCCAAAATGTACAAATAAGACGTTCCTTTCTCAAGAGATGAGCAATGTGTTTGTATGTATGTAGTTAAGTGAAGCAAAGTATAATGTGTGCGTCGAACAAGGCAGGCAATTAAATCTGCACAATAATGATCAAAGCGAATTTAATAAGGTGGTGTTAGCCGTATATAAGTAAAAAATTACACTAACAAATTATACGCAGATATTCATACTGTCATTAGTATGAACTACAACAAACACGTAATTTTGATGTAATGTCCTCCACGGCGAAAAATTCAGATACTCCTGTAACACCACCTTATTAAATTCGCCCTGATACTGATGTCGCAAAACACACTCTCGCCTTCTTTTACTTATCGCAACCGTCTTTCCAATTGCAATAATTCTGGTGGCAATATTATTTATTTTTAATAGCTGACACTATATGTATGTGTACATATAACTCATATTTTTGGCTGTTGCGCGCTTTTATTAGAAATTCCAAGATCTCGGTACCGAGCTTCGAAAATATTTGATACTTTTTAAATCGGTACCGAGTATCGATCAATACTTAAAAGTAGCGACTCAGCACATCACAAATTCTGAGAGCAATTGACAGGGGACCAAAGAATTCACCAAAAAATGAATATTGAATACACCACAAGGTAGCTTTGTTTCTTTACAGATAGGCGCATTTACACAAGGTAGTGTTAGCCGAATATAAGTAAAAAATTACAAAAGCAAATTACAAGAAACACATAATTTTCACGTTATGCGGTGAAAAATTCAGCTGTTGCTCCAACATTAGAGAGATTAGGCACAGCTACTTTGATTTGCTTATTTTACATATTTTTGTATTTTTTGATCAAAATGGGCGATTTATTAAATTTGATAAAGTGTGGCAAAACCTGAGTATTTGTGAACAATTTTTAAACATAAAATGCGATTAAAAATTCGCAGCAAGTACATATGTTCAGTTGTCAAAAGCATCGGTCAGGTGTTTACTAGCTAGTTTCTGCTAGTTTGCGTTTCTTGACTTTTTCTATATTTCACTCGCTGTGAGCGTAATTCTGTAATTCTTCCCATTCTTCTTCCTGATAAAGATCTGCTAGGAAAGTAAAGAAACAAAGCTAGTGTGTGTGCACATAATACGCTGCCTGTTTCAATATGAGCTTATACATACACCAAGTAGAGCTGCTATCAGTGTTACCGTTTTGATAAATTGGTAGTTTCATTTCAGGGCTGTTCTGGTTGCGTTCGAAATTGATTTCTCATCGATTTGGATTTCCGGTTCCAAATTTTAAAGATGTTTTGCAATCCTATCAAAGTTTTGAAGTTATAATAGAAAATAAATCCTATTCGAAATGTCAAAAATGCATTGAGCTGTTGTTGCATAGTATTCGTTTATTAGAACATTTGTAAAAATTTTAAATAAATTTTTTTGAATGGCGGTAATACAATGGTGATGTGAAAGTAGAAAAGCGTACTGAAAGCGTGCTAAAATGGCTTAAAACTCGTAACGAAATATTAAGATTATGTTGCTGACATTCCGTAATTTTATTGCATCATGGTTAAATGAAAACAGATAAGTAAAAATAAAATTGCGCGAGCACAGTAATACATTTTTTTTGTTACCAAATATAAAATGTTTATATCGATTGTATTTTTTTTTACATTTTAGACATAAAATAATTGATATAAATTTAATTAATATCAAAGATTCATACTTTTGCATGAAGTAAAATCAGGAACGAAATAAAATATCAATATCTGATGATTAAAAAAAATTGGTAGTTTGGAAACTGATTTGGTAGGATTTTTTGTTCCTAAAAATATTGTCGAGTGGTAACACTGGTTGGTATATTTAATACACCAGTGGTGAAATATGCATCAATAAGGCACCCCTACACGCTTAAAGTTTGTTTGGGTACTAATGATTCAACATCATGCCTTCACAAATGCAGCTATAAGTTGCATAGTATATATGAGTACGAACAACAGCGACAATTTTTTTTACATAACATAGGCGTACGTTAACAAAACATGTTGAAATGTATACGTTCGCGTTTGCGTTCGAATAATGGACGTGTGGTAGGCGCTTAAACTTCTGTCAACTGTGTTCATTTGGCAAGAAACATTTTTTATACCAAATTCTCAAACTGAATTGTGTCTAGGGAAAAATAAATACACCGTTCTTGGCTTGGTAAATATTTTTGTACCAAACTCAAGAATCTGTGTAAGTTTTCAACGACGACCATATTTTCAAAGTATTATAAAAGTAAGGCTAAGTTCACAACCTAGAGTAATAGCGTTACGCGATGCAATGGAAATCGCTCAATCCAAAGAAACTTCTTCGCCAGCATAATCGCCAGCAGCTTAAAAAGTAGCTAGTGTTTAAATTGCAGCAAAATTATACACAACTAATTTTTTATAATAGGGGAGTTTACGATGAGTAACATTTTAGATTTAAAGTTGCTACGTACCAATCTAGCACATATTTTGATGTTGGGAAAGCAACAAAACGTGTGATACATTGCTACGTAGGGATTCCCCTAATATATTTTTTTTGTTTCCACAACCCTTTGACAATTTATACCGAAACTTAAGCATATTGTATTGTATATAATAGCAGTAGAAGAGATGTTTAATTTATTATATAAATATGTACATATGTATATTTTTTATTTATTTGGGCTTTAAGTATGAGAAAAAGCTTTTTTAACAAACTGCATAATTTTTATTTGCTTGCACAGCGATAAACACCAAAGACTGTGTAAATGTTGGTTAGAAGCGATTTTTATGTATTCTCGCTACGCTAATACGTTAGGTTGTAAACTTAGCCTAATACTGAAACTCAGCTGGACGCCATATTAAAGCTGTATGACTATTATTTAACTAATTTAACAATTT
Source organism: Rhagoletis pomonella (assembly GCF_013731165.1). NCBI lineage: Eukaryota > Metazoa > Arthropoda > Insecta > Diptera > Tephritidae > Rhagoletis > Rhagoletis pomonella. Next base: position 69,582,567 of record NW_023458557.1, read on the forward strand.
CATAATGTACATTGGCTCAACTATGCCATTTTATGTGTATTTTCGAACCTTTTTTAAACAGCGCATCTCTTAAAAATTTAATAATGGAGAAAAATTTATTGCTTTCAAAATATAAGTTTTTCCTGATTTATTTAAAAATCTTCAAATCCTTATAAATTTTAAGGCGCTCGAGTTTTAGAGGGGGTAGTACCGAAATTCACTCGACAGAATGTACCTCGTTTTTAAATTAGGAACTCACATTCATATATATTCGCGATTTTCTTGCCTGCATATTACGAAAAGGAATGCTGAGATTTATAAAAAGAATTCCAAGTCGCGCAGATTAAAAAAGAGCTTCGGTGTAAATTTTATGTCTGAGTTAATTTTAAATTTGATTAGTAGTAAATTTTATTCCTCGAATCCTTTTGTACTCTTCACACTCATGAAAATATATTTATGCTAGAATATGATGTAAATTCTTTACCATTATGGTGTATGATTTGAGCCAATACCAATACGTATTTTACACCAACGGAGTTTATATTATGTTCTAGAAACAAGAAAACTTGTATACCACTGGCATCATATATATGCCGAAAATCAGTAAAAAAAATTTACGGTAGGTGTAAATAATGCACGAAAAAGCGGTATAACCTTTGCACTGAATCGAAATAAACTGTTCAAAAACTGCGCTTATAAATAGCATATTTTTTATATTGAAAATGTATATCACGCCGATGTAAAAAATACACAAAATATTTTGGTGTATTTTTGACTTTTGTGCTACTTGAGGAGTACGTTCATTCGCTCGTTCACGCCTGTCATAATACCGAATTACGATATGAGAAGTTCGTTCACGTCTGTCACAATCCGATTCTGTCATTTTTACTTGACGATTTTCTCGTTCACGACTGTTACGATTCGAGCCCTGGTTGAACGATTCGTAAGAGGATGAGAGCTTAGAAAACTGGCCAGGATCTGAATATATATTTTGACACAATATATATACAGCTCTATGATTTTCTTCTCAGAGATCGTGCCAACAGCGTATTGGGATTTTCTTTCATAAGTAAAACCAGACTTTCGAGCTTGTGTTTAGTATTCACGACGTTAGAATTGCATGGAAATAATAAAATTTTTTTGAAATCAGTATCTACCCGCCAAAAGTAAGAAAACAAATGCAAAATTTTTCACAATTTTCTAAAACTTCGCTACACCAACGAAAGCAAAGTTCTGTTCGTCAGAAAATTCGATACTCAACGAAAATTTCGACACGCTTGCATAGCTCATAATACGAATTTCACTTTCGATCTTCGATCTTCGCTGGCTATCGAATGCAACTCATAATAAGGGCCAAACACATAACTTTAATCAGCTGTTTTTCTTGTGGGCAAATTGCTGCTGGCAAACATTTTTCCAGCAGGAATTAGCAACTTCCCCTCCAAGCAGGGAAGCCAACTCGTGGGGAATTCTCCGATTTGCGGGACTTGCGGGGAATTTCAGTTTGCGTGGGGAATCGGGGAGTGGACCGTTTTTGTGGGGAATTCAAGACGCTGTGACATAAGAAACTATGTACATATTATTTAAGTTTTTTTGTTAATTTTGAATTGAATTTTATAAGTTCATGCTTTAACAAAAACCGTGTAAATCTAAGTTTCAAACTTTGTGCAATATTTAGAAAACAAATTCAACAAACTTTCGTTAACATTTCGATTTTTTAGAAGGATTTTGAGTATGCAGTTTTGTAGCTTATTCTATTCTAGTATAATACGGTTTCAAATGGCGAAAAATTACCGTTAATTTTTTTAGAATTTTCTTTGTCGCATTCGGTTTCATATAACGAATAAACACAATTTATTTTTATATGGAAGAAAACCGCTACACCTTCGGTAAAAAATTGTAAAACCAAAATTTTTTAGAAACTTGAACATTAATACACCAGAATTGAGTGGGCCACAAAACTCTACACTCAACATCCTACTAGAAAATTTAATTATAAAGCTCGAAATTTTTACGAAAGTCCGTTGAGTTTGTTTTTTAAATGTTGCACAAAGTTTGAAACTTAGATTTATATGGTTTTTAGTTTTTGGGGGTCAAGGTTCTTGGTGCTGTTATCACACGTGATGCAGTGCTCTGGATCAGGGGCTGTCGATGGCTCAAGACCGACCATACGTGGCGAAGAGTCACACCCTGCGAGAGGTGCCCCTGCTTTTTACTGAATATGGCGGATCTAGAGAGAACAACTCGATAAAATCCGTAAGTCCAGGTGTTAATCGGACCGTGCCTGCGGACTGAATGGCACTACGTTAGTGTGTCTTTTTACGGTGTACTCCAGTCACGTGGCGCCGTCTGGTTTTATTTAGTCTTTCCGGGGTCTTCCCCCTTCAGTGTTGCCATAAGTTTTTGGATGAACCGGCTAAATTAGCAAATAAATCCGGCTAAAAACGGCTAAAATGTTTCAACTAAATTTCACATGTTTTATTTAAATAAATCACGAGTAAAAAGACTATTTCTTGGAGAGAAGTCACAAATTCGAGTCGGAAAAAATTTTGCCAGCAAGAATTTGCAATTAGGAAAAATATATGATTGTGACACATGGTTGGATTTTTTGTCGACGATAATTTAAATAAACAAGTTCGTTAAATTTAAAAATTTACAAACTGGAGCGATTTTAAAATGAAAAATGTAAGTTAATACTTGTTTACTTAATTAATTTAGTTAATTCCAATGATTTGAAAGGTACCCGGAAAAAAAACTATTTATTACTATTACTATCTGCTATTTTGAGTGATAATTCTCAAACAAACAAACAAACCTATTATCTTCCCTACAAGGCCTTTTCAGACTGACCGATTCTCAATACACTCAAATAGAAACCAATACACATAAAAAACGCTGTAAAAATTTGCCTTCAATTTTAAGACAGTAAAACAACGACCTCAAGTTAATATCAACCGAGGCCATATGTTGACAAGGGATGCAAAATCACAGTTACACAAAAGAACTGGTCAGATTTTTCAGAAATCCCTTCAATTCTGATGTAAAGTATGATGCTAAAAGACTGCAGATCTCCCATTTAGATAACCGGTCGGAAGATGTCTCGTAGAATTCCCAGCGAGTTTTGCTTTACATAAAAATTTGTGCTCTTTTATTTTCATTTTGACTCACTTCAGTGTTGGTTCCTTTAATTCAAGTAGGCATTCGGTTTTTGGAATTTGAATAAGTTCTCAGCAAACAGTAACAATAAGTTCTCTCCCTTCTAAGTTGGCGAATAAAACTTCACACTTAAAATTAAGACATTTATAACAAACATTTTATGAAGAAAATCCCTTCTTCGTTTAAAATAAAAATAAGCGAAATCGGCCCAATTTCATATAATCCTGCCTGACATGAAAATTTGGGGTCGCTTAGTCAAAAATGGAAACATATATGCATATTTGAAATTTAAGAAAACAAGGCAAATAGCAAAATCGGCTAAAAACGGCTAATTTTTTTCTGCAAAACGGCTAACAAATCGGCTGCCGGCTAAATCGAAACTTCTCCGGCTGTTTGCTGTCGCAACCGGCTAAATCTAGCCGGAAAACGGCTAAAATGGCAACACTGTCCCCCTTACTCGTGGGATTCTATGGAAGTAAAACAAATTAATAAAAAAAACAACAAAAGCTCTGTGCCCTCTAACAGTGGGCAACAGTCAGCAGTCTCAGAGGTGCACGCGATGCCCAACGAGATTGCTGAACAAATGGCGATTGCGGCGGACGAACTGGGTGCAAATCCAAACGGCCAAGGCGCTCAACCCTCTCGGGACGCTGTAATGGACGAAATGGACTTTGATCCAAACGGCCTTTTCAGCAACCCGGTGGCCATGGATGTCGATACTGCCAAAATGGACTCTGGTTCAAATGGCAACGACATCCAAATACCCACAGACGAGGAGGAGGCGCTCTTATCGTCACAGCAGGAGGAAGCTAGTACTCCTAAAAGAAAACTCTCTGGAGCAGGTAAAAAGCGCTACAAATTCTACCTCTCCAGAGGTGTCAGCGAAAGCGAGGCCAAACGGCTAGCCATTATTCCGATGGCAAAATGAAAAGCCGAACTGGCTTTGCTGGCTGGCACAAAGCTTAAGAGGAACCGATCGGTCAACCTCACATGTTCCCCGGTGGAGAACTCTCCCAAACGGAAACCAGGTCCAGCTGACAAAAGGGCCCATATGGGACCAAAGGTACCTAGTGTTAAGGCAACTTTTTCCGATGTCACAAAGGCGCCGACCTGTCAGGCGGACACTGGTAATGGGGTTAAGTTAGGGTTACTCCCCAAAGGGTACCCTAAGGCACTTTGGCCCTTAGACCAACTACAGGCCATTCAGACGGCCATCCTGGAGGAGGTGAGGCGGCAGCGAAAGGGCTCTGTGAAGCCCAAGTTTAGCGGTTGCACCTTCCGTCCGGGATGGATGTCCATTGGCTGCGGAGACGCTATAACGCTGGAATGGCTGCGCAAGGTATCCCAAACCCTGAAGCCTTGGAAGGGCGCGGAAATTGTGGCAATGAATGCCACTGACGTGCCCAAACCCAGTGTGTACGTTGGGTACTTTCCGGAGCCATCAACCACTCCAGTGGACAGTATCCTTGGCCTTGTCGAGGGTCAGAACGAAGGGCTGCGGGTAGGTAGCTGGAGGGTGCTCAACAGGGTACAGAAGGGACCCACCACTGAGCTCACTCTAGCGGTTGACCCGCACTCAGCGGAGACACTCGACAGGCTGGGATACTTAGTCAATTATGGATATGGCAGGGTGCGCATCCATAAAAAAGGGAAGACGACTGAGTCGTCAGACCCGAAGGGTGCACAGCCTGCTATAGCCAGTTCCTCCTCCACTGCACAAAGTGCGTGCTTCAAAGAGGGACCTTGCGGTTCCAAGGACGTACCCAAGGGACTGCAAAGGTTACCTTCAGAGCAGCCAGGGGCAGCGGAGAAGGAAAAAGCACCTGTCCAGGAGTCCATAGAGCGGCCCTGCTGCTCAGAAGACACTCCTGGCACAGAAAAGAGGGTACCTTCCAGCCCAGAGAGATCAAAGGCCCCTTTCGTCCAAAATCCCTTCCGTCCTCCGCTAAATGCGAATCGGAGACAAGGTCGAGGGGAGATTTCAATGGAGGAGAAGACCCTGATGGCCACCAATAGGGGGAAAAAGATGGCCAAGCGGGCTTCAAGGCCGAAAAATGGCAAACCCCCTAAGCGATAGGCCTAGGCACATCAAGTGCCTGCAAGTGAACCTCCATCATGCAAAGGCGGCCTCTGACGTCTTATGCAGGAGGTTCAAAACAGAACTCTTGGATGTCGCATTCATCCAAGAACCGTGGGTTTTCGCCGGGGCTATTAAAGGCCTAAACGACTGTGATGGTAAGATAATTTACGATACCACACACTGCAGGCCCAGAGCGGCCATATTACTACGTAATAACATGACTTTTGTTCCCATTTCAGAGTTGACACAACAGGACTTAGCTGCTGTATGGACTAAAGTGCCCACTCAAATGCGAGAACAAGAGGTCGTTCTCGCTTCAGCTTACCTCCCAGGCGACAGCTGTGAGATGCCCACAAGGGAAGTAATAGCCCTAGAGGAGTACTGTAGAAGGAGAAAGCTGAAACTAATAATGAGCTGTGACGCCAATGCCCATCACTGTGTTTGGGGCAGCTCGGACACCAATTCTAGAGGTGAGTCATTTCTTGAATTTATCACTAAGAACAATTTATTTATTCTTAACCGGGGTAATGAGCCGACCTTTGTCAATGCTATAAGAGGGGAGGTTCTAGACTTGACAATTTCCTCAACTAGCTTGTCGACCTTTATCTCAAACTGGCATGTCTCAAATGAGGTATCTATGTCGGACCACCGGCATATTCGATTCGATATAGAAGCCCAAAGAGTAACAAACCATGTTTACGGAAATCCCAGAAAAACAAACTGGGAACTCTTTCGCCTCCACATAGAGCGGGAAGTGAATGGTTCTACCGCACCAATTTCATCCGTCTATGAACTTGAGGACGAGGCGAGAAAGTTCCAAGATGTTCTTAAACAAGGTTTTGAAGAGAGCTGGGCACTGAGAACCAAGAAGTCTCAAAGGGATGTCCCTTGGTGGAGCGATTCTCTCGGAAAACTAAGGAAAAGAGCCAGGAAACTTTTCAATAGGGCAAAGTCAACAGGTGACTGGACCGCCTACAAGTCAGCCCTAACCGCTTACAACTGTGAGCTCAGAAGGTCTAAAAGGGCTACGTGGCGTGAGCACTGCGGAAGTATTTCCTCTCTTCCAGAGGTGCATCGCCTTCAGAAGGCCCTTAAACTAGATCATCTGAAAGTCCTATGCACTTTGAAAAGACCAGATGGTACCTACACTGGCACCCCGGAAGAAACCAGCAGGCTTCTGCTAGAAACCCACTTCCCGGGATGTATTCCACAAGGCACATGTCCTTCGACAAACACGGCGAACGCTGTGTGCGCAAACAGGAGGACTAGAGGCCTAGCAGGAAGAATCGTCAGTGTGGAAAAGATATCGTGGGCCATTTCAACCTTTAGTGCATATAAATCCCCTGGTCCAGATGGTATCTTCCCATGCCTGCTGCAGCAGAGCTTGGGCTTAATATCTGGGCCACTAGTCAGATTGCTGAGAGCAAGTCTCTTACTTGCTCACATACCAACAACATGGAGTGAAGTCAAAGTGGTCTTTATACCCAAAGTGGGGAAAAACTCAGCACAACTCCCAAAGGCGTATAGGCCAATTAGCCTCAGTTCCTTTCTAGTAAAGACACTAGAAAAACTTATTGACTTTCACATAAGGGATAACTTTCTCAGGAATAAGCCTCTGTGTCAGAGTCAGCACGCATACCAGGCAGGCAAATCTACTATTACTGCAATACATAGCCTAACTCAAGTCATTGAAAAGGCATTGCGGTATAAACAGATAGCTTTGTGTGCATTCCTGGACATATCAGGTGCTTTCGACAATACGTCTTATGAAGCAATATCGACAGCTATGATACGAAAGGATATTCCTGTCCTTCTAACGGATTGGATCATAAGCATGTTGAGGTCCAGAACCATAATAGCGGAACTAGGAGACAACAGGCAAGCAGTAAATACCACCCGTGGCTGTCCTCAAGGGGGAGTCTTATCGCCCCTACTTTGGACACTGGTTGTTGACGAACTTCTTGAAAAGCTAAATGGCAATGGATTCAAGGCATATGGATATGCAGATGATCTAGTCATCTACGTTGTCGGCTGGCATGAGGACACAGTTTGTTCCAGAGTGCAAGCTGCGCTCAGTCTAACGGAAGACTGGTGTGCTTCAAAGGGATTGTCAATAAACCCGCAGAAGTCCACCGTTGTCCCATTTACCAATAGAAGGAAAGTCAACTTGACTAAACCCACTTTGGCAGGGACAGAAATTGAGTTCTCAGAATAGGCGAAGTATCTAGGGGTAACTCTGGACAAAAGGCTCAATTGGAACTCACATCTCCTTAACATTACCAACAAGGCTACAAGGGCGTTTTATGGCTGCCAGAGACTCCATGGTAAAACTTGGGGAATATCACCCAAACTAACGTATTGGTCTTTCAATACGGTCGTGAAACCTGTTGTCACATATGCGGCACTGGCCTGGTGGCCAAAAGCAAAGAAAGCTAGTGCGTGTGCCACCTTGAGCAAGCTACACCGCTTGATCTGTGTGGCCATCACAGGAGCTATGCGCACCTGTCAAACGGATGCCCTCGGTATAATTACAGGCATTCCTCCTCTATCTATTCTGATAGAAAAGGAGGCCTGCTGGAGCTCCATACGGCTGCCCAATGTAATCAGCATGAAGAGTGGAGATCTTTGGGGTCACTTGGAGGTTCTCAAGCCTTTTCTGGATGATCCCGCTATCAAGCTCACAGATATCATGCTACCGAAATTATCCTTTGATAAGCCCTACAAGGTCAGAATTCCTGAAAGGGACTGCTGTAAAGCGATAATATCTATGATTGACAAAGGGTCCCAAGTATGGTATACCGATGGATCAAAGATGGAAGACGGGAGTACTGGGGCAGGCGTGCTTGGACCAAGGTTCCAGAAAAGTCTGCCAATGGGCTCATACCCAACCATATTCCAGGCGGAGATCTTCGCAATCGAAGTCTGTGTTCGAGAATGTCTTCGGAGAAGGACAAACGGGGCCAGAATAAATATTATGTCGGATAGCCAGGCAGCACTAAGGGCCTTAGACTCATTTAAAACGACATCTAGGCTTGTGGACAGTTGTAAAACTCTTCTGAATAGCCTAGGAGCCCATAATAGAGTTACGCTGTGGTGGGTCCCTGGGCATGAAGGGTTTGAAGGCAATGAAAGGGCTGACTATCTCGCAAAACGTGGGGCCCAAACGCGAATGCATGGTCCCGAGCCTTTCTGTGGTACATCTATAGGATACACTGCAGAACTACTTAGGAGTTGGGAGGAATCTCAGATTGCTGCCCACTGGCGTAAGTCAAAGGGAATGAGACAATCAAAGAAATTCATAACTCCTTCCAAGAGGAACTCAGAAAGACTCCGTGAACTCAGCCGGGAGGGTCTTAGGACTATTACAGGCTACCTGACAGGACACTGCAAGTTAAGGTACCATCTAAACAAAATGGGGCTTTCTGTAGAGACGGACTGCAGGTTCTGTGGGCTGGCGGAGGAAACCTCGGAGCACATTCTGTGTGACTGCCCGCGTATCATGAATAGCAGACTGATGCACCTTGGGGAACGATTGTCTTCTCCATCCAAGATTTGGAACACGGCACCCTCCAATGTGCTTAATTTCTTGAATAGCCTAAGGTTGGAGTGACTACAATCAGGGTTTAGCACAATAGATCTTTTAGGTCGCAGCGCGAGTATACCCGACGTACTAATAATAATAATGGTTTTTAGTTAAGGATGAACTATACTTTTATATAAAAAGACTCAAATTAAGTAACAAATATAAATAATATTTAATAGTTGTGAAATCTTGTCGAAATTTGGTGCGACTAAAATTTTTTTTGACCACTGTATGCATGTTAATATTATATGTTCATTTTTTATTCATTATTTGTTAGCTAGCTTTATAAATATTTGGTTTGGTTTATGAATACATAGGGGGTATTCCATCGTCACGGGTGGGACATTTGTACAGCAAAAATAGTTTTTCTTTTTTAATTTAAGTATAAAGTACTAAGCAATTCTACATTTTGATAAAGCTACACCTAGTTCACTAATATACGAGTTATTACCAAATACGAAAAATATTCCAACTTGATTTTATATTGGAAAATTCTGAGCTGTTTCTTCCGTCACGGGTAGGACAAAGAAAAGACACTGCTTTTTGGAGAACATATATTTTAAGGAAAGTCTGTGAATTTACTTAACATTTCTATCTGGATTAGATGTTTTACTATACAGAAAAGAACCAGCAATCCCAACAAAGCACAAACCATAATAAGAATTATTTGTTTATTATTAAAAAATTCAAAATTCTCCTGTCACGGGTGGGACAACTTTTGTCACGGGTGGGACACGTACGATTTTCTTCATGAAAGGAAGCTTCTAGTGAGATCCATATCAAAGAGATTAGGTATGATAAATGTTAGAGGTCAAATACAAGATCAATTGACCTACTTTTATGACAGTGGAGTCATTGTAAGACGCACGATATACTGCTGACCCCAGGATCTATTTTAGGGGCAATAGTTATACCAAACGAAAGCTAGAAGTCGCCAGATTGATGTATTAAAATGCATGGAAGAAAGGATTATTTGCAAACGCATGAAATTTTATATGCATTTTCCTAATGCACTTCTGCACGGTGCATTTGATTGCAACGAAATTTCGAATGTGCCTTAATGATTTTCAAGTTTGTTTAGAATAGCTATGTATGTCTGACTAATACTAACTACAGGCTAAACATGTATATCGACTACTGTTATCACGTCGATAGAGATGTCTAACCTGCTGTTAGTGTTGACCAGACATTGAGTAACCGGCTTAAGAGTGGCTCGAGTTGAGTTATTTTTGGAAACTGATTTCATGGACAAATCATGCTCAAATTTAGCTATTCCTTAAAACCATAGAACGTCAGAAAAGATCTTGTGTATCGATGTCTAATCCGAAAAGTTATCTGCATTAGAATACTTGTAAGCAGATACATATGTATATATTTGTCACTTAAAGGCTATTTATTGGATTGAATTTATAAGTTTCGCGAACTTCTAGATTTTCTTGGTTGGAACTTTTCAGGTAATTGTTAATATTGACTTTTAATTGTTGTTAAGCAACCATCATCATAGAATTCTCTGGCGTCTCTAAGATAGTAATGCTTATCTTGACTTTTCGAGCTGGCCACGCGAAATTTTTTACTACATCGCTTAGCCCACCAACAGTATTATGGTGTTTAGTCAACCTGTACTTCAGAGTTTTGTGGCATTAAACATAGGTTTGAAACGTTAAACTTATTTTTTTATTGTTAGGCATCATTAGAAAAAAATTATAAATGATTGTCACGGGCGGGACACGATAAAACGTTTCAAAATCTCTTAAGTAGGTACTTATAATATAATAAAAGAAATGAAATAGGGCTGCTTAGTATAAACACACTCTAGTTATGAAATTATAGAAAACTCCCTAAAGTAGTAACTAAGCAATACGAAGTTTAAAACTTTTTAGTCACGGGTTGGACATGCTAAACCGTAGTGATTTTATCCTATTATATAATTTAAATGCCTATTTTTCTTCAATGCCATATTGCTTCTTCGGGGCGCAGAAAGATCGAGACATTTATTCCCCCCTTCAAAAAAATAATAACTTTGTGAATACTTGATTTTGCAGAGCCTTCTATATTAAAATATGTTGTCGTATTCAACTACTTTTCTAATGTTGAAGTTTTGAGTGTATTTACAGTGTAATAAAATAATATAACTAAATTTTTTTTCGAAAAAACGTTAATTTCAGGTATTTAGCATTGATTCATCAAGCATTCCATGTTCAATAAGCTACTCTACAATTGGACACAAAGTTTCACTTACTCATGGAATACCCCATAGATGAAATATATTTAAAAATAAAATAAACAGAAAGACCAGTAATATATCAAAATGCATAATTTTTTTTTTTAACAAGGACATAAATATGGGTGGGGAATTTTACGAAATTTAGGGCAAAATCGGGGAATTTCATTATCGAAATCGGGGAATTTTCAAAAATGAGTTGGCTACCCTGCCTCCAAGTCAACGCGAACGCCAAAACCAGATAATTTGTGATAATTTGTAACAATTATCAGCCATGACCATTTTCAAAAGCATTTAAGCGATAATACCTAATTTTGCGCCGGACTTCTAGCCTCGACACTAAAATTTAATATAAAAAAAAAAACAGTTTACCAATTAGTTTAGTAAGCGGCTCATTTAATATTCCAATATGGTGACCAAATTTTATCATTTTTTCTTTTTCACCAATGACTTATATATAATAAAGGGGGTTCGGATCCAATATGGCGTTATCGCAAAAAAATTTTAGTCTAAAAAACAACTGCTTCAATTAAAACCTTTTTCCCTTAAATAAAAGCTTATATTTGTATTTAGTTGAAGGGACATTAGCACAACAAGTATATTACTAATATTAGGCTAGATATAAAGTGGAAAAAATAACGTAACATACAAGTTAAAAAAAAAAATAAAATACAAGAATGCAGGAACGTATGTATGTACTTGCATATCATTCTTGCTATTTTCTTTATGTAGTTGTTATATTCTTCGGATGTTCTCCGTCTAATAATATTTCGCAGCAAAATTTTTAAAACAGCATCTTTGTTGACTGCTGCTTTTCAAACATCGAAAAGCAAGGCAAAACACACCTAATGAAAAAGCTCTAAATTGAACATTTTTATTGCCCACAAAGCTTGAAGACGGCCAAAGAAAACCAATTTATTATAGCTCTACTTAAAGTGGAATATTATTACCCAAATTAGAGTCCATTTTGAAATTGAGTTTTATCTTATTTTATATGTTAGTTTTTTTTTTTTGTAATCACACAAATATTCATTTTCATTCTCTTTTTTGAAGTATCTTTCTCACTCGAAGATTTATACCATTTCGAACTACATTTCGATTTATCGATACTCTAAAAAATTACTTTTGGCCAGCAAATAGTAGCATAGTGGAGTATTTTAATCTAGTAGTCAAAGTTCATAGGGGCATATTGTATTTCAAAAAAGTAATTTTAGTTTAGTTTTCCATAAATCGAGAGGATTTTCACCGATATAAGTTCTTTTTATTTCCGTTTAGCGCCTTAGGCTGCACCCTGGTTAGACAGACTTTTGAGCCATTTCAAAAATATTAGACTCTCTGCCCATGTACGCGTTCGCATTCGCAAAACATTCGTATCATTTGATGCGAATGCGAACGTCGAATGCGAATGTGTAAAATGATGAGAATCATTCGCATAACGAATGCGAATGCAAATATTCGCAACATCCCTGGTCGAAAGTGCTGATCGAACGACTTTTAATTTGTTATTATAACGCTCATTCGATGAAGAATAGCGCTGTTGTGAATTTCGCTCGTTTAGGTTGTTCAAAGTAGTATGTTTTTCACCGCTGAGAAGCTTTGTTTGCAAATCGCGCAAACTAAATAGTGTTTATGCAAATTAAAAAGAATTAAAAAATAAAGCTAGCTTATAAAAACGTGGTAAAAATGAGTACAACGGAGTTCTGGTTCAACGATTCGTCAAAGAATGAGAGCTTAGTAAACTGGCCAGAATTAGAAAATGTTTAAAAGAGTTTAACAGCCCTATTCGCGTGCAATGACAAAACTCGCCGCTGTAACTATTGTCATGCTCATAATCAATTGTCACGTTTAGGTAAGTAGGGAGCAATTTGAAAGCTCTAACGGTGATAATTGCTATTATTTTTGCGATAACCTATTGAGTACGTCACAATGCAACAAAACATATGTTAATATTTTCAGTTGTATTAATTTTGTAGAAAAAATTTAAAAATTTTTATAAAATAAAAACTTTGGAACCATTTTATTTGCCTAAATTGGTGTTTTTAAAAGTTATCATTCGCGTTTGCATATCATAATAGTAGAATTGTGGAAAACTTCTGAGGGAACTCCGAGACAACAGTTTTTTGAACAGTTTTTACCCCTTTTGTAGTTCGGGGTGGTCTTTACAAAACTGCAGCTGCTCTTCCGTGGTGCGTTCATATTTTCCACGCCTGTTAATGCACGAAGGAATGTTCCGTATGCAGAAGTCCATGTAAGTGGGAAAAACTTTTGACTTCCATTCACCTGGGAGTGGGCAGAAGTGGTTCTTATGCATACGCTTCAAATCGCAGCTCAAAACGTTCGGATATATATATCCACGTATCCTCTGGGTAGCGACCAAACACCTGCTTGAGAGCGAGATAAAGTGAGGAGGCGTAAATCTTGGCGTGCGCTGGGTTTGGGTCCCGTCACGTTAAAATCCCGCCCAATGAAAACGAATAGACAACCTCGCATGCGACTCCCCTTTTCTGATGACGACCACGGCAAACGTATATTTGGCTATGATTTGAGGGTATGCACCTGGAATATCCGGACCCTTAATGGGGAATGTGCCTCTGCCCGGCTGGTTGATGTCCTCGGGAAGACAAAGGCTCACATCACCGCCATCCTTGCGGGGCAAGGCAAGGTAAGCATGAAGCCTTGCTACGTCTACTACAGTTGCCACGTAAAGGAGCGCCAATTCGGTGTTGGTTTTGTGGGAGGAGAGAGACTCCATCGCCCAGTACTGGCGTTCACCTCGGTGGACGAGCGTCTAGCCACAATCGGCATAAAAGCGAGATTCTTCAACATCTCGCTCATCTACACCCATGCCCCGACGGAATAGAAGGACGAGGCGTGCAAGATATATTCTATGAGCGCTTGGAGCGTGCATATGGGCGCTGCCCCCGACACGATGTCAAAATTGTCCTCGGCGATTTTAATGCCAAGGTGAGCAAGGAAGGGATCTTTGGCACCAGTGTCGGAAAACTCAGTCTCCACGACGAAATGTCCGATGGCTGATCGACTTCGCCGGGGCCCGAAGCATGGTAGGGCCAAACATCGACTCAGATCACTATCTTGTTGCAGCCAATTTGCGCCCAACAATAGCTGCAATAGTTTGTTTTTGAGGAATTTGGTAATATTTTTGTGGCAACACTGGTTGTAACAGTTTTTATAAATAATTGTATGATCTACTCTTTCTTCTCCCCTGTTTTTTGATAATCCTTACCGTTTTGCTGAAAAATTCACAAAATCAATTTAAGTGACCTTTGACCTTGAATAAATTTTTTTGCAGACGTCATTTGGCTTGTTTAGTTTTCATAGAGAAATCATCTGTTTCGAATTTGAATAGTATCGCACGAATTGCAGAATACACAAAAGAAAATCTTGCGAATTGTCATTTCGGTTTCGATTTTAAATAGCGCGATTTTCAGAACTTGCCTCCATATGCTAGGTCTTTTACGATTTCCCACTTATTATCAAAGCAGAATTGCAGAGTATTAAAATATGTACATATGTGTATGTACGTAGTTCCTGGAAGGTTTTAAGTATACATAGGATTTAGAATTTTAGAGGGTTACCTCTAGCATAGCAATTAGCGTACAGTTTGACTAACGGGCTAACGGACATTCCAATATACGTACATAAGTACAGAGTTACACAATTTTTCAATCGGCCTTACGACAGTTTTTTTTTCTTATATCCGCCTTAAATGCGTAAAGCGCGCAGAGGGTTATTTTTAACTGTCGGAATATTTTTGTTTTGATTTTTATTTTATTTGATTTTTTATCTACAGCGACGGGCAACACTGTAACATGGGGTCATCGCTATTTTTCCAATTTGTTACGACTTCCATACTTTTGTTGTACATTTTTATTGGTACACCTATACTTCCGCTCTCATAATGATTTGAAGTCAATCCAACAACAGCAACCAGCAGACAAAAATGTAAATTAATGCAAATGTTACAGTTTGGCACTCTTATATTTTTAAGACCTTTTTAACAAGTTTCACGAAAAAAAGAACTGTAAACACAATGGTCAGTACCCTTTTGCTTTTTTTTAGTTCCTGGATGCGATTTGGCATACCTTATTTGTATCTCTGTAAAAATTCTGGAGGTATATCCTCCCATATATCCTTAGTTTGCTTTCACAGCTCATGTACTCCACTGGGCAGACTTGGATACTTAGTAAGCTGTGCTTTTAGTTGATTTGGCAAATTCTTGATGAGGTCATTGGAGGTCATTTCAAATTAGCAAATTTTTGCTTTTGTATCCAGTCAGTAAACGAGCAATTCTTGTATATATATATATATATATATATCCATAGGGTTCTTGGAAACGGCTCTGACGATTTTTATGAAATTTGGTACACAGATAATGTTTTGGATTTTAAGGTTACCTGAATAGGCATTATCTCCGAGAGGACTCGTATAAGCTTGCCACCTATTCGAAATTTGTTACAAATCAATTAAAACATCATAATATGGGTATCAAATGGAAGGTATTTTAAAGATCTCTAATTCATAAATATTTTAATAGGGTTGCCACCTATTTTGAATAGCATATTTATTTAATTTTTTGTTAAAAAAGTGTGAAATATTACTATTTATGGGTATCAAGAGAAGATCCTTAAACAATGCTTTTCCTATATACAAAATCTTATCCCTTAGGATAATAGTGTAAGGTTGCCACTTGTTTTTAATTCTACTCAATTTATCTGAAACATCGCAATATGGATATCAAATGAAAGGTATTGTTGAGAACTTTGGTCAAAAAATATTTTCCATCAGGGTTGCCACGCTTCTATTTGATACAAAATTTGATCTTGTTAATTTCAATCAACATTTTTTTATGTATACACAGTACATATGCGCTCAAGATATGTACCATTTATTGCCTCCTATTTCGGGATAGGGTTGCCACCTAAATTTTAAAATAAGGAATTTACTTAATAGATATGGAAATCCAATTTTTTTTTCCAAAATATTTTTTTAAAGCCATCCAAATCTTGAAAACTTTAAAAAGTATATGCACTCCGGACAAAGCTCGGTCAACCTGGTACTGCGTACTAACGGACCAACAAAATTTTTTAAATACAACCCCAAACTATTATTGACCGACCACTGTGATTCACAGTTTGCCTTACTTGATGCGCATAGGTTTAATTTGGGTCTTTGATCCAATACCATGCCCGGCCATCTGATTGAAAGCGATTAATTTAGTCTTGTCAGACCAAATAACCTTCGATTGAAACTTAAAAATAAGTTTTTTATTGCATTCTGAAAGGCCCAACATATCCCAATAGACAACGGCCCGGTTTTCGTGCGATGCAGCAAAATGCTGCCACACTCGCACATGTGTGTTCATCAAGTTTGCTTTTTTTCTTCTTTTATGATGCCTTTGAGCTCAATTTGCTAATTCTTCGCCTCGCTGTCTACTGATTTGCATTAAAGTTTAATACCTTAAGCGCTTCTGTAATAGTGGCTGCCTAGCTACTTGCTGCTAAGTTCACAAGATATCGGACCGCAATATTTTCTGACATACTTCCTTTGTCCTTGGGAACACTTTAGGCCAACTGTTTCTCAGTCTTAACATTTTCAAGTACCAAACTTCAAAATTTTTTGCCACTTTACCATGCGGTCCCTTCTTTCCGCAGTAAATCAATTATTTACATTTATGGTTCGCGATTAACCATATTATTTACTAGTGATCACTTCTTCAATAAATTACAATACAGAAAAAAGTCATCTGACTTCCAACTAAGTAAAAGATAACTGTAAAATGCAAAATTGATAGTGAGTGCAAAACTGTAATGTTTGCCTTAATTTACATTTTTGTCTGCTGGCTTTTTTATTGTTGTTGTATTGACTTCAAATCATTATGAGAGCGGAAGTATAGGTGTACCAACAAGAATATACAACAAAAGGATGAATGTCGTTAAAACTTGGAGATATAGCGGCGACTGAAATAAAAAGTGTTACACCATGTTACAGTTTTGCCCGTCGCTGTATGTTACCGCATAACTTTGGACCACTTTAAGCGATTTTGATAATTCACCAATTTTGATCAGAACACCTGTCCTGTTAATCCGGATCAACGTTGCCGTATGTATATGTCTTTATTTACAGATAATGAAAACAAAAACGCCAGGACTTCCTCTTTGAAAACCCCGCGCAATATTCCTTTTCGGTTTCCATTATTTCAGCCAATATTTCGTAATGCTCTGGTGTTGTTTTTTTGAACTTTTAAACCTTATAAAAAACATTGCGAAACTCACGAAAATAACAAGTGAAACGTTCTCCGTCAACAAATTTTCAACTTAGAAAAACGGAACTACGATCGAAATGTAGAATTGGTATAGTCGTAAATTTCGAAGCTTAATTGAAACGAAACGGAACGCAGAATACCAAAGTTGCCAAACGCAGAAAACTTTGCTCCGAGTCGAAATGTAGAATAGAGCTGATTGTCTTCAAAAATATGGACTCCGTAGTTGTAGACGCCATCTGCTTTTAATTATTCAATCCACTGTACTTAGCATCGGAAAAATCCTTAGGCCATCCTATATCCATATATCCTATTGGCATTTGATATTCCGGCGCTTATTATTAGGAGTTGATGGCTAATTGTAAACATCAGGTTCCAAACCGGTTTTGACCCGGATTAATCGCATTTTTCTACTAATTAACTGAACCATTAACCGAACCGAAATTTTCCAGAAATGTTTGAATCGAACCGAAAACCGAACCTCTTTTTATAAAGATTTAATGTTGGCTTCGAATGTCGACTTTAGTTTTATGAAAAAAGTTTTTTTGTGATTTTGGTTTCGTTTACCTCCAAAATACCGTTATAGCGCGAAAGCGCTGTTTTTCATACGTTTCACCTCGGTAGAAATCAAATGCATTTGTATATATGTAAATCTTTCCAAATCAGCCATCAGAATCAAAACTCCTCTAAATTTGGTTTAATTTTTTTAAGTTTCCAAACTGGAACTTTATCAATCTTTATTTATGTTTACTTTTAATTAATTAGTTCGTGTATTAGATACTACAATTTTTTTTATTACTTTTTCTTGTGTTGCCTTGGTCTTAAGATCTAAAAATGCATTTTGATGTAATTTTCAAAAATATATAATATTAAATAAATTAAACAATTCCTCTTTTGCATACACATTTCAATGCAGATATCTTGGTAAAAATTTTTATTCGTCATATTTGAATATTGGAAGTTTTTTTACACACGTGTTTTGTGTTATAGTACCTAGAGGAAATTTATACATATATGATTGATGCCTATGTATATACACACGTATTTGTATTTTTTATATAATTTTGAAAAATTGTATATCTAAATTTTTGTGTAAGTCTAAAAGACGCACAGTGATGTGTTTAAAGCAAACAGCTAGCGAAAAAAAGGGCAGTACAGTGTCGATAAAATAGATTTTAATGCGTACCTACTACAGTTACATATATTTCATTTTCGATTGTTCTAGAATTTGGAAAATGCGCTAACAAAGGATGAACCTAGAGCCTACCGAGTGCAAATTAACACCTGTAAGTACTCGGCTATGATGATGTTTTGCACTAGGGAAAAAGATAGTATGTTCAGTAGAATCACATACTGCGAAACCTATTGGTAGTTGAAAAACGGACATGCGACAACAAAAATTTTATTGCATTGGATCTCTCTACCATGGCATCTATGTTACCAGACACCACCGTAAAAAGGGCAACACCTGACTGACCATACATACAGCCATTCACATAACCGGCATTACATTTATAATAATTTCTACAGCACCAATACAAATGTAAAAGCAGAAATTTCCTTTTAAACTTACCTGAAATTCGAAAAGCGATCTGAGAAGTATACATTTTTCGTGAGCTTAGGCTATGCAAGCACAGTCTACCTTCAAGAGTTTACTTACCGACCTAACCTAGGTTCAAGAAAAAATAAGGTGCGCATTTGAAAACGCAGTTTTCTCCCGTGCCGCGTTCACAAAGTAAAATGAGTGTGGGGATCTTTTACGTTCTCAGTTCTGTCTTATTAGGGTAGATGTGAGACCGCTGTTAGTCACCCAATTAGTGTGTCTAGAAATCTGGTCTTCACCATAAGGGTCACGGGGTGTACAAAGGTAATTACCCTACGGCTCCCGCTCAACCAAAGCGGCCACTATCCAAGAGACGGGTTTGTTCTTCGGCATTAGTTCAGGCGCAAAACATTTCTGTTCGGTGGTCGTCCATTTATCTGGTAACACTATGGAGGCATTAATTCGATGTGAAGCAGTTTAGGATTGGCACCTTTGCTAACAAACTTTCTATTAATCATATGAGCAGCGCTGTGAAACGACACTTGAATCGAATCAAAAAACTGCTTCACTGTAGATATAGTCGTAAAATTGGTAAAGATGTTTGCTCAGCTGCTTGGCTCTAATTGAATCACTGTGCATATGTATTTAGATGTTCGTGTGCTTTCCAGCTGCTTTTGCGAATTGGGTCATTATTTTGAACTTAATTTAAGTTAATACTGGTTAAATTTTTTTTTTAGTTTTTTCAATAAATTTGTAACGCTTTTTTATTTATTTTTGGAAAATTTTTAAATTATGTTATTACTCGTATATGTTTTCTAAAACACAATAGATACATGCGCGTAGTTTTAATTTGAGATTTTATTGTTTTACTTCTTATATATGTATGTATGTCACACTAGATTTTTGTTGCTTTTTAACTATGTATGTCTTTTTTATATTAAGGGTTTTGTAAATTTTCGTAAAAAAATTGACGCATTAAAATTGATTTCGAGGGTTAATTGTAAATTTTTGTCTTTTAGCCAAAATGTGTGTGTAATTGCTGGAACATATTTCCGTACATATGTATGTATATGCACAGGATGTATGTATGTATATAGATGCACGTATGCCTTATTTTAATACATACATACATATTAGTATTGACTTAGCGCAGCTTTGTCAACCGCCGACACCACACAACAATCGGGTAAACATTTTTGTTTTATTTACATATGAATTCATGTATATATGTATGTAGCATGTACGTAGTACAACTAACTTTTCTATCGGAGTTTGCAAGTGGATATTTTGCAGTTCAGTTTTTCTATTAGATATAAATGCATACGATTAAATGCTTATAAATAGTTGTTATTTGTATATACACAGTTTAAAAAAAGTTCGTCTGTTTTTTTTTGTATGATTATTAAATTCTTTTCTTTTTATAGATTTAACTATTTAACAGTGTTTCGCTTATACTATTTATAAATGTGTAATATTCTTCTAATCTAATGCACAGTTTTTATTATTGTTATTACTATTTTTTTCTAAAAGATTTTTTCACTACCCATTGCCAAAAAGGAATCAACTCATGTGGATACTGATATCAATTCCTTACATTAAAAAATTACAAGTCTAAAAATGTGAAATGTGATAAGCTCAGCGCTTATGAAGTTCTCATTGCAGCAACTGTCCTTACTGGAAATTTCTTCGCATGCCCACTGAACCCCACCCTACTGACGCCGCTGTCCCTATGGACAGTCCCCATCGAGGCCGCACGCTTCCTGGGAGTGCCGCTAGTAGAGCTTGACGACAACGATTGTGGGACTAACCGATCTGGGCGGGGTTGTTGTAGCCGCCAAATACAACAACAACAACTGGGCATTGCTTGATACACGTCAACTGTTTCAGAGTGAGTAATCCTCGGAATGACTTCAGCAAAAGCTGCCAGAACGAGGAGAAGACGACCATCTATTACCTAATTAGTCGTTGACCGATTTCCGCAGGCGAAGAGTTTATTTTTATTTAGGTATTTTTTTGTCCACATGTTTTCCTATTTAGAGGCCAGTGAATCGTGATGTTTGCTACAATTCTTCTACAATAATTGTGTTCTTGATGTATTCAGCAGGTCCAAAATCTTGATATCTTACAGGTCTCTATATCTGACTACCTGTTTATAAATAGTCCAGTGAAATGTAGATAGAATACCTTATCCAGTAAAAAATATTTGTTCGGGAAGATTTTTATTAGGGCGACAAACCGCTAGAATTGGGCGTGGCCGATGGCGGATTTCAGCAGAATAGCTTTAAAACGACGTTAAGATGTAGTCCCTGCGATGAGAATAACCCGAGATATAACGAATTGAAGAAGTGCATGATTAAGTCTGAATCACGAAAAAATTCTAACTTCGACAGATCATATTTCCGAAGGAAAAAAAATACTCGAATAAGTGGCTTGTTTCATCGGAGACATGATATCATTTTTTTTGAGAAATCCGCGCGACTTAAAAAAGAATGCCTTATATTCGAACGTATGCACTCTTCTTAATATCAGTAAGAAATACACACTTATGTATATATGGATGCATTTTCCTGGATTATATTAGACTTTCTATACTCTTCCTGTAATAAGAAAAAACAGTCATACCATTCCAAAGACGCGTAAAGTTGCAAGGCCTAATTTGGTTGAAATTCTAGGAGCACGTATAACAAATATTTTGTGTGACTATGGGAGGTTGTCACTTTATTTTAATAGTTATGATAGCATTCTCAATACTGGACGTCAATTCGAAAATTCGGAATATTGATTTAAAGAATGAATAAGATACGAATTTTCTTATCAGTCAAACAATTTTTGAAAAGCAATGGGCAAGTTAAAACTTACATCGATGCATCGTCAATTTAGCGATGAAGGAAAATTCTAAACATTGATGGCAAACATCGAACTTTGAACCGATATTTACAATATCTCAAAAACATCGATGCATCGTTTGCATCTCTAATTCACTGCCATCGCTTCGGATTCATCCTAAGAGGCTTTCGTCAATTCATCAGCCTTCTCTTTGCCTTCGATGTTTCTATGATATTCCCAATAGCTCCGCCTAGCTGTCAGAATATATGTTTTTTTTTATTCTTGTACCTGAGGCCATTACCTGAAATTTTATAGCCTTCAGGGGTACCTAGAGACAGATCAATCCATTTTGGGTACGTCGATATATGGAGAGATGACCTCTCTATAGGAAGCTCGGGAATAGCACTTGCACGCAGCGTTGCCAGGTTGACGTTTTTAACGTCATTTGGACGTTTTTGTATCCTGTTGACGATTGGACGTTTTTTGTGTAAAAAATGACGTTTTCTAACTTTCCAGTAATTTTTCTCTATGCACAACGTCGCACGTTTAATAATATAACGTATAAGTATTTCAAAATTCCAATTTTGTTGGAAAACGCAATCAATTCATACAGTTGATATACATAAAGACAGATGGGATCACACATACACTCACTCACACTTTCTGCAAATTTGTTACTAATTTTGAATTATTTTCTTAATAAATCTTTACAAGCTTTGTTTTTTTGCACCAGCTGATTCAAAAGATATTTATTCTTTGGACACAGATGACTTAAATATGATACAAACCAAGCGTATGCGCAATTTTTTTTTATTCTTCGAGTAAGGATCCCGCTTTCAAAGGCTGGTGTGTAAACACTTGAGGTTACGAGGCTTATTGCAATGTTTGCAATTGCACATTAAAAGCCAAATCAGGAAGAGTTGATCTATTGCAACACGCACGCTCGCAAAAGTGCCAAAAAAGCTGTAGCAGCATAAAAAATTAGAAAAAAGTAGGCGACTTTTTTAAGACTTCCGTGAAAATGTAACCGACCACCTACCAAATGTCTACGAGAATAAAAAAAGAAAATTATTAAAAATCAACGCGATTCATTAGCAACTTAAAACTTGCACATTATTGCCCTGAAATTTAGTATGCTATCAAACTGCATACTCAAACAAAAATACTAAAAGATCTGCAGGTGACAGGTAATAAGGTCAATGGAAATAAGGTCAATTGACTTTATTTCCCACCCTGGTGCGAAATAAAGTCAATTGACATTATTACCTTTTCAAAAGCGAAATAAAGTCAACAAAAATTTGGAAATAAAGTCATTGACGCTATTTCCTCATTCAAATGGAAATAGCGTCAACAATGCTTAAAGTATGTCGATTCATAGAAAAAAAATGTTGTTCTTACAATAAACATTGCCCCGTAAGTGTTGTTTTTTAATAGATGAAAAAGGCTTTTGCCAAATCCTCGGTGTTGTGATATTAATCCACACACAATCATGAACTACCTCCAATTGATTCTATTAAAAAAAGAATATAAATTACGAATATGTAAAAACACGATGCGAAAAACTAAACGCCTGCGTACAGCTGGAATACGAGAAATATTTGAAGAAAGAGTGGAGAAATGATCCATAACATGCAAAACATTTTTCGTTTCTACAAAAATAAAGCGAACACTATTAAATTGAAGAAACAGTACATGTCCAAAAACCCCGGAGGAGCACTGAAAGAATTCTGTGTTTTAAATTAGCATATTTTGAACGAATTCGGAATGTCTAAGGTGGAAAAGAACCCAACCTTTCTATAAGGAAACAATTCTAGAAAAAGAACTTTCTTACACTGTATTTATGTCTCCGCCAGCAGTCATTTAAAAGCAGCTAAGGAGAACGACGACACTATTTATTAGATGGCACATTCAACCAGCCAATGTGCCAAAATGCGGGTATAAACAATTATTGATTATTTAATATCGGAACCGAGATCATATAAGTTAATGGATTGGTTTTCACACACTTTTGAAACACAAATTATATGCTTTTTTACTGCAGACAAGTTGTTGCCTCAAAACACAGCAGAAATCTTCCAATCAGGGCTGCCAACTCTCCTTAGTTTTGAGGTGCCATATTGAGGATAAAAAAAGTGCCAAAATGTGCCAAATAGAAAAATAAAAGTGCCAAAAAAGGTGTAATTCCTTTTAATCATTCACATTTAGCAATAAAATAAAGCCTCATTTTCAAAACAAAAGTGCAATGATAAAATAAGATAAACCAGTTGAATAGCCTTTATAAATTAGAAAATTTTATTTGAGAAAAAGAAGTGCACGCAAAGGATTTCACAAAAATGTATTGAAATGTTATTTTTTTACAAAAGTGCCATTTTGGCATTTTGTGCCAAATTGAAAAATTAAGTGCCATTTGAAATAAAATAGGAACAAATGGCACGGTTTGAGGCAAGTTGGCATCCCTGCTTCCAATAACTTACAAATATAAAAATGTGAAATATCGAGGGCTTGAATTCATTAATACCCTCTATCTGCAATTTGCACAAAAACTAATTTCTGATTTTAGAAACCATCTGGGACTTATTACCTGTCGTTATATAAGGTAGCATTAATATCACCGATGACAGTTAAAGCTTAGGTGGATTTTTATATCAGAATCTCATCTTTGTGAAAAGTGTGCAGATAGGGGGTATTATTGAATATAAGCCCTCGATGCGGCCCGCCGCGAAGCTAAGCAAATTTAATGTTTGAAAGAGAAATAATGTCAATTGATTTTCTTTCGTTTTTAAAAAGGTAATAATGTCAATTGACTTTATTTCGCACCAAGGTGGGAAATAAAGTCAATTGACCTTATTTCCGTTGATCTTATTACCTGTCACCGATCTGCATAACAAGTTGAAAATCTAGCTGAAACTTTGCAGATTTTTTATAATTTTTGCACAAAGTTTGAAATGCGAATTTATATTGTGTTTGTTTTATGATGAGCTAGGCTTTTACGGAAAAATAATAAACATTAAATAAACAAAAGAAAAAGAACCAAAATCGATCAAAATGTTTATGACATAATCAGCACACAATCACAAGTGTATGTATAAAGTGATTTTTATATTAACGATCTCAAACCAGTTTACAATAGTGGTATTCACCATATTGATCAATTATAATGAATTCGATACTATGTGATGTGTCGAAATGACATTTTAATATACCTTACGTACATATGTATGTACCTTTGTATACAATAAAAGTTTAATAATAACAATTCTGTGTGCATACATTTGGAAAAGATGTTTTTTGGGTAAGAAATGACGTTTTATTCAGACCAAGTTTTTTTTTCATGCCGAAGACCTGGCAACACTGGTCTACACGGCCTCTCATATGATCTGTCGCTCTTCCTAATTGTATTTTGTTAATGACCAAATCATTTTTAAAGTACCTGGCCCCCCAAAGGCTTGACATTCTGAATCTGACCGCTGATTTCGTAGCCACTTCTTTCAGGTGAAGATCGATAGGTTGAGGATAGCATTTAGGGCTCTTGTTAGGCAGAGTTTTATTGCCTCCCATATGTTGAAAATTGTACAAATACATACATACATTTTTGCCGATTAATCTAATTAAATGCAAATAAGTTCAAATACTTCATTGAAGTTTTTTTCATATGATATTCCTACACCGCTTTCTCACTTATCTTCAGTTACTTTCCAAGTGCCTTGGGACCATTCCATAACGAAAAAAATGTTTAACTTTTACACCTAATTAATTTAACTATGCGTTACTTACGTTAAGTGCAATGAGTATTTGTTATAAATTTACATAGATAGTCTAAGTAGTACATACAAACATAACCATTTACATATATATTTTTAGTATCTACACTAGTTTAATTTGTGGTTTAAATGGTCTACGCAAGACTACTACTGCAATAACGCTTTTTTGTTGGATTTTTTTTTGTGAATTTCATGTAAAATCACACCAGTCATTTAATTTTAAATATATGTACCCATATCCTCACATATGTACTTGTAATTTGACTTAAATAGTTATGCACAAAATTTGTTAGTTTGTTTGTTGTTGTTGTAATTTTCAAGATTATATTTCCGCTGTTTTAAATGCTTCAATAAAGTCTTAAATTTCTTTTCGCTTATTTAGTTGACTCCTTTCCCATTTTTTTCTATGCATTAAATCGGCGCACAGTGGTCGGAGAAACCATGTTTTACGCGAAAAAGGCATATTTTAAAACTGTGGTAAATTAACCGGAATAAAGCTATGTATTCTTATTCAGAAATGTCCAACGAACTCAAAACCGGTTAGTTCAACGAATTCGATCGTGGCGCATTCTAACAGTTATGAGTTGATAGCTTTCTCAAAAATTTTTTTTATGGAAACATTCAATTATAACCGTAATTGCTGGTTTGGTCTTAGTTCTTAAACATGGAAAATAATAATTTCATATAAAACATTACATAATAAAACTTGGTTGCTAAATTATCAACACGGCTTATTTTTCTAGCAATATTTTCTTCAGAAAGATGTAACTAATTTGTAGGGCCGAGTAAGATCTTCATTCCTTTAACAAAAAAAAATGCAAAGGTCCCTTTAAGGATCTGCGAAAAGAAAGATCGCGCATACTCGCGCCAAGAAGAGTGGCGTTAATTTTTATTTCACTGGACCAACTTTAGCAGTTTTTCCAAATAACATTAAGTGTATTAAAATATTAAAGATTAATGTAATTTATTCTATATTTGGCATCATATTATTTATAAGATGTGTCTTCACAAAGCTGAAGTAAATTTTAAAAAATCCAATAACGAATCCAATATGGCGTCCAAGAATTAAAAAATTACTGAATTTTCTTGAAATTTGGTATTTAGAGGTTCTTAAGTTTGCTCACTACGATTTTGCTAAACAAAAATATCTATTGTGTTACTTAACTGAAAATGACAGTTGATTTGACAGTTGTCAATTGAAAAAGTGTTCATGTGATACATAACTCGAGATGAGTGAGCCTTAAAACATAGTACGTTTAATTTGTGGGAAATTTTCCTTATTTCTAGAGAAATTGACAGCCCCTTCGACAGTTGTAAACTCTGAGGATTTTAACTTGACACGCAATTCCTTATCAGCATGTCTAAAAACCTATTCAGTGACATTTCTAAAAATATTCTATTATTTTTAGAAACATTCATAGTTCATTTGACAGCTGTCAACTGTCTGGGGTTTAATTTGACATAAAATTCGTGATCAGCATGTCAAAAAACGTAATCAGTGGTATTTTCAAAAAGATTTTCTTAATTTTAGAGAAATTGACAGTTGATTTGACAGTTCTCAAACGTCAAACCGTAAATTGTATGGCATATTCGGATTAAGCAGTACAACAATACTACGATCAAGTATTTTTTTTTTTTTTATAATCATAGCAGCCCTTCTAATTTCGCGCGTAAAACATGGCATCTCCGACCACTGTGCGGCGCAATCCCAGTGTCTAACTACAACGCCACTCTATATTTAATTCTTTATGCTTGATATGCAGAATTCTTCAGTTCTTCGATTACGTTATTGAATGCTTTTGATATGATCTTCATTGACTGCTTGACTTATCGCCGCCCAAAGAAATTAGACTTTACTCTTTGGTAGACAGCTGTTGTTATCACTGAACGCTGAAGGTGGACTTAGATTTTTCTCGCTGATTATATTGTGGAATTCATCAGCAATGGCTGTGCTGCTGCTGCTGCTCTGCGTGGACTCTCCATAGTTGTTCGCGTTCAAACACGATGATATGCTGCTGTCGTATGCCTTGCCCTTGATGTGTGCATGACCCGAGAGGCTGCTGCCTATAGCTAGCGTATCGGCATTGCTCAGCGTCTCCATGGCGCGATAGTCGAAGAAAGTGGACATATTGTCGTTGGGTATGCCTAGTAGATGTAGCGGCTCAATGCTGGTGGGTAGATGATGGCGATAGTTGTCTTGATTGCTGCCATCGAGTGCGCCACCAACACCACCATGCTTGTCACCATAGCTGGACGAAAGCAATTTGCCTTTGCGCCGTGGTGTAATGGTTAGAAAGTCACCATAGCTTTTATTGTGACAAGCCAGCGCAGCGCCACCTATGACGGCATTAGTACCAGCGCCGCCACTTGATCCGCCACGTTTAGTGTTCGGCGCTTGTGTTGCTGCTGGTTGTTGATGTTGTTGTTGCTGTACAATATTGGTCATATTTGTGGAGTGGGGTGTGGCGTGCTTCAGAATTTCGACATATGAACCCGACTGGACAATATGCGGGGCGGGGACGCTGTTAGTTGAGTATTGGTACTCGCCAGCGAGGAGGAGGCTACTGCCGCTGTTGGAATTAGTATCGGAAGTTTTTGATCGTACTTTGCCACCGGATAGACCGCTGGGCATATTTGTATGGTTGGTTGAATTTTGGGTAGATGTGGATGTGGAAGTTGATGTGGATGATGTTTGTCGTTGGTGGTGGTGGTGGAGATGCGACTGTGACTGTGCACCACAGGCAATTGTTGGTTTCGGTTGTTTTGCTGGCGCGTCAAAGAGCCGGTAGTCGAAGGGCACGGGGTCCATGCTGCTGTTGAAGGTAAACGAAAATACAGTTAGGTGTTTCAAATATATGTATGTATGTATGTATATTTTGAAACAAGCGAAATAAATGAAAGCCAATGTGAATTCTATACTACATGGATAGGGGTGATCGTTAGTAGTGAAGCATGCAAGTTATCAAATGCGGGAAAATACGTAAAGTTCAAACATAAATATTTAGAAACATGCTTTGTGGAAATAATAATGCACAGAGACGAGTTTTGAGAATTCTTGCGCTATAAGAGGATATTGTGCTGCACACAAATGTTCTACTACACAATCGATTAACCAAATTCGGGCGTTGCTATTTCCAACGGAAACGCTGTTGTGGACGAATATTCAAATTTTCCGTTTCTTTGATATTTTCGGGAATTCTATGCTATGGCCGCATTATAACTAACTTTTTTGGTTTAAAATTAAGGGCTATTACTTGAGCAATATCGTATTTGAACAAGAAGGTAGAAGCTCGTATTTCGAGCGAAATTTAATGCCTAAAATATTCCCAAGGCACGTAATAGATGGGAATTTCTTTCATGACAATGAACACAAAGCCATATTAATGCGTATCAACCTCATAAACTGGACCACTTAAAAAACAACATTTAAAACATAACATATAGCCTAGTCCTTGTTTTGAAGTCGGTTAAAAAATATAACTTGGTACTAATAATAGGCTACCTATATGGGATAGAACACCTCGGAAGGTATGATGACACCTCCACAACAGTAACTCTGTGAATGTGAAGTACTTACATGAAATGCAAGTAACAAAGGTTTTCCAGAGTGCGACATGGTTTAGGTAGAGTGGACGGTGGAGTCTTTGAATCGCTCAAGTCTGCAGGTAGTAATAGAATCCTTCCAGTACCAACTCAAAGAATCATTGGTGATATTATCATCGATCCGATCTGTATATTTGAAGTTAATTAGTACTTGGGCATACATACCGGGTACTTGATGGAAGATATCTGACACTTCTAAATCTTGTAACCGTCCACGTGACCTTTGTTCCTAGGACTGTTCGAAAAACTGTTAAATTAGGGAAAAACTGCGACTTTCAACTTCATTATACCATATGAAGTTAGCTTATGTCAGAGGAAAATCAACTGGGTTAGTAGATCAAAAGTGCACTCAAATTTGTTCCGTGCGCTTTCTTAGGCAAAGAGGGCATTCATGCAAAGAGGCATAGAGCTACATATTTACAGTCTACTCCAAGTGCTTTAAGGAACGTTTTGACACTTCTCAACTCTTTCAAGCGACAAACACAATAGCACTGTGCTGGGTACCAGGATACTGTTAGATCGTAGCAAACGAGGTCAGCGATGAAGTGGAGAGTTTTTCCGCTCTGATTTGGTCTTCATCGGGACTTACAATTACTGCGTGAGTGAACTGAGAGGGCCAGGTTATTTGATAATCTTTTGCAAAAACAAGAAGAACCTTTTGAATAGAGCCAACAATAAGATTCTCACAGGATAACCAACTCTCACATACACCGGATTGGTCTAGCCAGGTAGAGGGTATGCTGCTTTGGCTTAATGTGGCAAAGACGTCGGAGCACATTCTGTCGGATTGTGTGGCGGTAACCAGACTAACACTAAAATACTTAAACTTCGTCCACTTAGCATTTATTAGGAAAGTTGAAAATATTTTTTTAAATCGCAGTTTCCCATATTATGTTATACACAACTCATTTACTAACTAAGTGTGTACGTAAGGTTGCAAAACACAAACAAGACATTCGAATGCATTTTGGCCTCGTCTGCTTTTGATTACTAATTCCTTGAATTTTTCCTAAGTACAATAAAAACTTAATTTACGCTCTAAATCGGCGAAGGTGAAATTAATATATGTATATGTGGAAAAAAATTTTGGACCGCCCTAATGTTCATATAAGTACACGTAAATGATCAAAATCTAGCTAATTTTAAAACAAAATATTCGTTTTTTGAAACATATGTACATACAGTCCTTTAATACGTAAATACGTGTACAAGTATGTGTGTATTTGTTGGTGCAGATACATTTTAAAAAAATCACATCGACTACAACAAATTGGCTTGCCTATTGGAAAGCGAGCGCTTGTGATATCCGATGCTATCGCTACTACTACTACCACTGCGTGAATTTGGCGGCTTCATAGCGTTGTTGGTGATATTGGTTGGGGTGTTCTGGGTGGTAGTGCTAATCAATGCTGGGGGACTTGTACGTAATGTAGTTGGAATACTGCATGCGATTGCTTCGAGATTGTTGCTGGACGTGGTGGTGGTATTAGGAGGAGTATTGGTGTTGGTGACACGTTCGCGCTTGGATGAAGTCGAAGTTGATGAAGTGGATGAAGCGAAACGATATGGTGGCGAAGGTGAGAGTGGACGAGCAGGTGTACTGATCAGCTGTGCATTACGTGGCATGAGCTGATGAAATTGTTTGGGAGATGTCACTGAAGAACGCTGTGGCATTAGTTGATGTAATTGACGCGATTGTGTGGGTTGTGGGCCATGAAGTTTTTGCTTTTTATTGTTGCCTACTTTAGCTGCTGCCGCCACTGCTGCTGCGGCGGCAAGTGAACTGCACTGCTTGGTCGTAATTGGTGCTTCCACATACTGAGAGGTGCTGGAGGGGTCTGATGGAGGAGGTTGGCGTTCGGGTGGTGCATGCATGGCGTTAGAAATGATGCGGGTGGGTATTATGGATTGGAAAAAGGTGCGTGTAGATTTGATTGCAGTAGGCGTAGCTGTAGTCGGTTTACTTGTTGTTGTTGTTGTTGCCGGTTTTGGTGATTTAGAAGTGCGTGAGATCTCTTTCTTGGAGTCTTTCTTGGGAATCGGCGTAATATTTTCTGGACATACATATACATATGTATTTATGCAAAATTACTTAAAACACTGTAAAACACAAGGTTGACTAAAAGTCTACACATTTGGGCAGTTGTGTGGGTGTGCTCGCAGGTGTTGGTGTATATTGTTTGGGTGTGCTGATTTGGTTATTGGATTCGTATCAAATGCAAGTGTTAGTAATAAGTAAAACTGACTGTGGCGTGATGGTTTTGCTGACGGTGGTAGTGGCTGATTTACTACAGGTCAGTGAAGGGTTAGTATTTGAATGCTTGCAAAATCTCAAAAAGTGTTAATTAGTTAAAACAGGTACTAACTTACTATGAAGTTGAGGCCTACTGAATACGGAAAGGCGTTCCTTATTGCCTCCTGCGTTTCCACCACCGCAAGGACTATGGCCGTGAGCTGTAAGTGAAAGAAAACAAAGCAGTTATACTTTATATAGTATATATTAATAACGAAATTCACAAAAAGAGTAAAGAAGAAAGGACTAGAACATTCTCATCTTCACATATTTCTATTCATATACTCATATTCATATTCGTTTGAATATGCGAATTCATATCTATATTCACATTAATATTCATACTCAGAGTTTTACTCATAACCATATTCATATTCATAGATATTCATATTCATATTCGTAGCTATATTCGTATTCATATTCTTCTTCATATTCATATTCGTATTCATATTCATACATATGTACAGTGACGAGCAAAACTGTAACATGGTTTAACACTTTTTGTTTCAGCCACCACTATATTTCCAAGTTCTAACGACTTTCATACTTTTGCTGTATATTCTTGTTGGTACATCCCTACTCCCTCTCTCATAATGATTTGAAGTCAATACAACAACAATAAAAAAAACAGCAGACAAAAATGTAAATTAAGGCAGATGTTACAGTTTTGCACTCATATATTTTTAAGAGCTTTTTAACAATTTTCACGAAAAAAAAGAACTACTAACACAATGTTCAGTACTCTTTTGCCTGTTTCAGTTCCTGGATGTGATTTGGCATACCTTATTTGTATCTTTGTAAAAATTCTGGAGGTATATCCTTAGTTTGCTTTCACAGCTCATGTACTCGATTTTACGGACTTTGATACTTATTAGCTGTGCTTTTAGTTGATTTCGCAAATTCTCGATGAGATTCATGTCCGCGGTTTGTGGAGGTCATTTCAAATTAGCAAATTTTTTCTTTTGTATCCAGTCTTTGCGAACATATGCAGTATGTTTTGGGTGATTTTTCAGCAGAAACTCTAATTTTTCGACTACATCTTGCAAATTTTGTTGAAATATGAACAGATACTGTTCCTTACGCATAATGCGTACTAACAGACCAACAAAATTTTTGAAATACAACCCCAAACAATTAAGATCCTACCACTGTGATTCACAGTTTGCCGTACATGATGCGCTGAGGCTTAATTTGGGTCTTTGATCCAATACCATGCCCGGCCATCTGATTGAAAGCGATTAATTTAGTCTTGTCAGACCAAATAACCTTCAATTGAAACTTAAAAATATGTTTTTTATTGCATTCTGAACGGCCTAACATATCCCAATAGGCAACGGTTCGGTTTTCGTGCGATGCTGCGAAAAGCTGCCACACTCGCACATGTATTATGATCAAATTTGCTTTTTTCTTCTTTATGATGCCTTTGCGCTCAATTTGGCAATTCTTCGCCTCGCTGTCTATTGATTTGCATTAAAGTTGAATACCTTAAGCGCTTCTGTAATAGTGGCTGCATCGCTACTTGCTTCTAAGTTCACAAGATATCGTACCGTAATATTTTTCTTCCTCTGTCCTTGGGAGCACTTTAGGCTATATTTTTTCTAAGTCTTAATCTTAACATTTTTAAATAGCAAATTCCAAAATTTTTGCCACTTTTCGTGCGGTTCCGCCTTTCCGCAGTAAATCTATTATTTACATTTATGGTTCCTGATTAACTATGTTATTTACTGGTGATCACTTCTTCAATAAATTACAATATAGAAAAAAGTCATCTGACTTCCAACTAAGTAAAAGATAACTGTCAAATGCAAAACTGAGAGTGAGTGCAAAACTGTAACATCTGCCTTAATTTACATTTTGGTCTGCTGGTTTTTTTATTGTTGTTTTATTGACTTCAAATCATTATGAGAGAGGGAGTAGGGATGTACCAACAAGAATATTCAACAAAAGGATGAAAGTCGTTATAACTTAGAAATATAGCGGTGGCTGAAACAAAAAGTGTTAAACCATGTTACAGTTTTGCTCGTCACTGTATATTCACGTTCGAGTTCATTTTCCTATTTCCCTTTAATAAGTTAAGCGGCTGTCACTGACCGGATTTTGGTACTGTTACGTTCACACCTGAACTCATTGTCCTCCTCATTTAAAATTAATCAGAACTCAGTAGAAATGTGGACAGACAGCTAATGCCTGTACACTAAGCCATATCGCGACATATGAAAGAACAAGTAATTATTAAGCAAAAAACAAAACCGACTTCAATTCTCATACAAAAATTTAAGGATATCATTAATTTCTTCACGATCTAATTATCGGATCTAAACAAAATTAGTATGGGTCCCGCTGAGGTACCAGAATGACTCTTTTTAAGTAAAATAAAAAACTTTGTAGAGTACGCTCCTAGAACCGTTTCTGGTTCATCAGAAAATAAAATGGACACATATTAACGACCCAGAAAAGACCAGATGTCATTTCGTATTTGCGATTGCATACAAAAACCAATATAAATTTCTTATAATGTAAATTTTACTTACGATTGTAGCCACCATCGTCCAGATGTGACGAGGATTCTCGGCCGCTACGACTTTCTTCGCGTTCTCGCTCACGTATGCGTTCGCCACTCAAATCACTGTCGCTGTTCAAGCTATCGTACTCCTCTGACTCGGATTTTATCGCTTTAGAGCGTCGTTTATGCCGTTTCTCAGTATTCGTATGACTACACTCGCCCGATGGTGCACCCGGTCCACCGGATAAGTTCGCATTTGAGTTGCTGCTGCCAATACCAGCTGAGACAGAACGTTTCACCTTGGCGCCGGTGCTGGAGAGTGTGTTGTCATCTATGACACCGCCACCGACGCTGCCACCGCGCGGATCGTACATAGCCGGTAGGCCTCCTTTGCGGCTGAGTGGTATGTTAGCCGATTGATTTTCATGTTCTGGTA
The DNA here is from genome assembly GCF_013731165.1 of Rhagoletis pomonella. Classification (NCBI taxonomy): domain Eukaryota; kingdom Metazoa; phylum Arthropoda; class Insecta; order Diptera; family Tephritidae; genus Rhagoletis; species Rhagoletis pomonella. Next base: position 69,616,831 of record NW_023458557.1, read on the forward strand.
AATGGAATGTAGCGTAAGGATAGATATCTTCAGAGTATTCAGGTATGCGTTCAAGCCCAGCAACCGATTCAGGTGGTGATTGCTGGCATGATTTGCGTACCGTACCGTAGTATTGTTCGCGATGTTGGATATCCTTGCCGTCAGCGCCATGTGGCCGCATTGAGTCGACATTCCGTGCAAATAGCTGGCGGGGATCTGGGGAAAAGTAAAAAATGCGACTTGTAGAATAACTTGATCATAGAAGAGTTGAGTATCTTTATACTAACAGTTCTTGAAGCAAATGCAAGCGCCAATTATAGCCAAGATCGTGCCGAACACAGATGTAATAATAACCGCTATCAGGTGTACGTCTCGGAAGAGTGTCCGTACCTCAGGTAAGTCGCTGTGATCCAGTTCGGCAGAAAGACCATTGAAGTGTAAAGTTTCAAAATAGTATTCCTTAATTGTGGATCCTGCGTTGTTATGCGCCGAAACGCGCAAATTATAAGCAGCACCAGGCTCCAAGTCACCAATTGTATAGCGTGTCTGCAAGCAGAGTTAATTATATATAAGCTATATCCTATAGCAAAGATACATACGTGTGTCTCTATGCGACTAGAGACGATGATCCAATCGCTGGAAATGCCATAGCGCCTAAACTCAATGCTGAAATACTGTATTGGACAACCACCATCTTGCCAAGATGATAGCTCCAACAATGCGGATGTTATATTTGAACGTATAAGACTTTGCTTGTGTGGCGAGATGGGTTTATTACCTACAAAGATTGGCCTAGTAAATAATTTGGAGGCGAATTTATCTGCGTTACCTACCTTTTGTTTTTGCCGTCTCGATGGCGCTTGTTTCACTGGTGCCAATTTTGTTGAAAGTTACCATTGTAAATTGGTATCGTGTGCCACAATCCAGACTTTCAATCAGATGGGAGTTAACGCGTCGATCGAGTTGTACCTCTTCCCAGTCACCGAACTCCTTGCGGTAAGTCATTGTAAAACCACGCAGCGGGGCACCACCAATGTCTTCCACACGCCACTGCAGCGATACGGAATTGGTGGTGCTGCCGATCACGGAAAGGACGGGTGCAGATGGTGGTACTATAGGAATAAAGCGGAAAATTAAAAATTAATTAATGAATTTAGCTATTTTGAATGAAGTACTTAAAAGCAGCGAATGCGAAAATTGTTTAGCAGATATTTGTGGTGCAAGGATTTTTTTCAGCAAATAGAAGCCGAGTGAGCAAAGCACAGGCGTGCCATTCGAGTTCGAGTCCTCGGCAGCGGATTTTTGGTTTATTTTTGATTTTAAGAATTTTTTCTTTTATTTTTTATATTAATGAATTTTATATTTTTGTGTTTTAAAAAGAAAAAAAAATAACTTTTTAGTAATGTTATTGTGACTTATTAACATTTTATTTTTAATATTGTTATTGAGCTTTGTACCACGATTATGTTTATTAGGTGGTTAATGCTTCTGACTTTGCACATCGATGATGCGGGTTCGATCCAAAACTCAAAAACAATATTAAAAATTAATTTTTTACTTTCACTTAATTTTTGAAATATTTTTAATTATTTTTGCTTTCTTTTATTTTTCTTATATTTTTTTAAACGTTTATTTATTCATTAGTTTTTGTTGTTTGAAAAATTTTTTTTTTTTATTTAATTTCATTTTTAAAAAGAAAAATATAAATTTTTTTTAATTCAATTTAATTTTTAAAAACTTATTGCTAAAAGGCGATCAGTATACATACAGCTAAGATCTCCGCGTTAGCAGATCTTTCTATTAGTCTTTCGAAAGACAGTAAAGAGTTTTCAAGATTGTTGCCAGAATTGACAATTGCCAGTATTGCCCTGAGGCGAAGGCAACTGAGATTGTGGAAAGAAAATTTTTATGGACACTTCCTGCATTCCTTCAATAAGTTAAATTTATAACCTACAACCTGTATTATAAGTATGTACTAAAACCCCTTTAACTATTTCTTCTACTCACCTTGTACATATACTTGATAGACAATATGGTCCGAGCCAATCGAATTTCGCACCACACACGAATAGTTGCCCTCATGCGATCGCTGTATATTACGCAAAGTTAACGTATTATCATTGCTCACCTCCAAGCGAAAATGCTTTTTTGATCGCGCATTTAAAACCTTCCACTCAGGGTTGGGTTTTGGGTTGCCCACGAAAACACAAGCCAACTTAAGATCCACACGCCAGCTGATGCTCAATGTTTGACTAAATGAAATTATGGCCGCTGGTACCGAATTACTCGGTACCAATTTAATAACTGGCGTGCTGGGTCCTTGCCCGACACGTGTCGCTGCAGTAACCCAAGCTTCGTAAGTTTCACGCGCCATCAAATCTTTAGCTTCGAAGTGTCGATTGTTAGCTGGCAGCACTTCTTTGAGAATTTTCAATTCTTGGCCCTTATCCAGTATACGTATGTAAACATTGTATTTAGTGACAATACCATTTGGTCTGCGCGGTGGCAACCAGCTGATTATAACCGAGGATTCGCTGCTAACGACTGACTTAACGCGCTCAGGTGCATCTGGTACTGCCTCCTCTGTGGTGCAAGATACAGTAGAACTGAGCACGCCTTCACCAGCTCTGGTAAATGCCAATACTTGCACGCTATAATTGGTGAAGGGTTGCAGGCCATGGAGTACAGTACTCAGCGCAGAAGTGATCTTAGTTTCGCGTGTGCCATACTCGGATTCGATGTTGCCGGGTTCGTAGAGTAGCTTATAACCTTGTATGATGCCATGATTGGACTCTTTGGGTGGCGCTTGCCAGGATATTTGTATATTTTGTGCGGTCAGAGCAATGCATGTGACGCCTTGTGGTGGCGCAGATGGCACATCTTCTAAAGTATGACCCATAGTCACTTCACTTGGTGGACCATCGCCTTTCACATTAAAGGCAGATACGGTTATGGCATACTGAGTGTATTTCTCCAAGCCCGTAAGTCGAAAATCGTTTAGTCCCTCACCACCTAAACTACTGACTTTTGTGAAGTTTTGTACACTATCCGCAGCGCCATGCCGCTGATAGGCAATTGTGTAACCCAACAGTTCACCATTCCATGTGTCACGTTCTGGCGGCCTCCAAGTGATGAGCAGTTGTTGGGGCCCGAGCGGTTCGGCTGAAACGTCCTGCGGTCGACCACTTGGCACTTCAGCATCAGTTTGTACGAGTAATATGTCACTCGGAGCACTTGTGCCCAAGTGATTCTCGGCATAGAGGCGGAAGTGGTAAGCCTGCGCGGGACGTAGCGAACCTATTTGGGCAGTTGTCTTATCGCCGGGCAACAACTTTTGGTTGTTGTGCTCATGCCAGACATCTAAACACATGTGAAAGTAATTCTTACATAAGTAAATACTGATTACCAGTGACCTACTTACCTCCAGCTTTCTTGTACTGCAAAATATAATTCGATATCGGTTGTGAGTCCCGATTATTACCTCCATTACTCATGAATATGGAATCTTGATCATTGGGTGACCACGCCAGCGTCACCGAACGACTGCCTAAATCGGTCACATGCAGATTAACAGGGAAATTCGGGGGTTCCTGCACCTGTAGATGAATTCCTGCACGATCGTGACCATAATTATTGGTAGCAACACAAGTATATTCGCCACGATCGTTGAGAATCGTCTGAAGAATTGTCATTTCCGAAACCGTGCCACGACTAAGCGGTGAATCTTTGATATGATAGCGTATATCATAGGATGGATCAATGTGATTGGCTTTGGCACGCCATGTGATATTCAACGGCTGATCGCCATCAGCTTCACAGCGCAATGTGACACGATCACCGCGGCGCACGGATACTTGCTTCTTTGAAACTGTCACTGACGGGCCAACTGCGAAGAAGAATAAAGAGTGAGTGAAAGTAGAAAATTCTAAAGTGTTAGACACATTCAATAAAAACAAAATGTACAAATTTGCTGTAGTTTGAACTCACCATGCACAGTTAGTTTTATAAGCGTACTCAAACCTGCACCAATACCATTACTCGCTTGACACAGATAACTGCCTTCGTGTTCACGTCCGACTTTGGGGATGATCAGCGAACCGTTGTTATAGGTTTCAATTACCGATTGCGAGTTGCCGTTTCCTATGCCATAACTAAGTTCACGATATTCGCCAGAGTCGCCTGGGGATAGAAAGCGTAGGTTTGCTTAAAAGATTTGGACCGAAAGTTATAAAAGCGAAAGTTTTCAATCCTCGTTAGATTTGTAATGTCTACATGCACAAATGGGCAATTCTCACAAACTTCGAATTTTTTTTTTCAAAATTTTTTTTTTTTCTAAATCGTAAGCACATGTCTGAAATTTTTAGTATACGTTCCTTCAGCTCCTAGAATACAAAATCGAACATGATGCAACGTTTTAAAGCAACGCGCCATACGTTTTTAAAATTTTTTGTAACAGTTTTAGGAACGCACCAGCTAGAGTATACTATAAAAGCCGCGATTGGCAGAATTAAAAAAAAGGAGTTACGCCACTCTTGACTCTTCATAACTACTCTTTTCCTGTTGCAAGCACGTACTTCTAACGAGCTACTTTCGACTCTCCTCTCATGAGCGATCAACGCACCAACGTGGACGTTTTTTTGCATTAACATAATCTACGCAACATATGTATGTTACCGGATTTAGTTAATAAGCCAGCAAAAATTATGTGTCCGAATAAAAACTGGCGAAAGTTCGAACTAATTGAAATTGCCCAAATATGTTTCCATGTAAGCTAAAAAGGTGTCCTTATGGAAAGGAAAATTTAAACAGTTTCCCAAAAAAAGATAAGTTTAAAAAAAAATTTACGTATCACTTTCTACAGGACCTCTTTCTAGCTAGTTTGCTTTTCGAAAAGAGCTTCCTTTAAAATGTAGTATACAACGGTCTTGAAACCTTTGGTCGGATAAAATTGGTGTGGATCCTTTAACAGCTTCAAATCGCCCCGTACGGATGGTGTGATACACGAAAAAGGTGTTGGACTTCTGTTGGCGGCCTTGAAAAAGAATTTCACTTATCTTTATACCACAATCATGGAGACTAGCTGCATTCATCCCTAAGGTTGGAAAGGATGATACTAGCCCGAAGAAAAGCCTCACCATTTTTAGCATGATGTTCTTCATGAAATCAATGGTGTAACTGATTAAGCTGTGTATTCGAAAGGAAGCGCTTTTATGCACCCTTTGCCTTGGGATAAACACGCCTATCAGTCGCGATAATCTTGTAAGACGGCTCTGCGAAATCTAGCTTCTGGTATAAGCAATGCCATCACTAAGAAAGCCCTCGCTTTGGACATTTTTTTTGGGCAATGAGAATGGGTTACTGGGCAGACAAAACTAGTGTTCTTCACTTAAAGGGGACGGTTGAATGGTTTTATTTCTCACCACACTTAAATGAGTCACAATTCAGATTCCAGATTTTTTCCGAAGTTAAGTAAGTATCTCGACCCTATTAAGCTGGCATTTCAGGGTACTATTTTATATATATATATAAGGAAAATTTGAAAGTTAGGGGGAGGGCTCGAGCACCCCCTTGGCCCTACCTGCATACGTAGATGTGTTGAGAATCCTTATGTTGATTCTGCCAGTAGAAAGTATAGAGTTAAAAGAAAAACGTTTCACTTACCAATCGACTGTTTCCATTGTACCGTCGGTATGGGAAATCCATCAGCTTTACATGTAATCGATACAGAATTTCCGAGTATGGCATCCTGATCGGTGGGTTTAAGTATCCAACGTGGTGGGACTAAATGTTTCAAAGGACGCGTTGGGGAAATCGAGAAAAATAATTCATTATTACTATGTTTCTAATTTAGTTAGCAGAATTTTGTATGGCCTTAGTGAAGTGAAGCTGATTATATTTCGTATATTTTGTGCTAAAATCATGCAAATCTATCAACAGTGACGTGCAAACTACCACTAAAAATCTTATTTATATATATGATGATATATTATGATGATATATGTATATGTACATATATTTTTGATTATGTGAATATATGTATGCAGTTCTTAAAACTAGCAGACTCACCTGGGAATAGTACGCTTTCAAACCTTGTCCTTCAATTAAGCACACACAACCCAAAGTGCTGTGAGACATTTTGGCAAAAATAAATAATGAAAAGATTGAAACGCAATTGAAGTTTCTGATTTGCGAGGAAGTAAATTGATGCCCATTTGCGCCTTTGTGGATTTTTAAATTTATACCAATATTCTTACATACATACCCTGTCGGAAAAATTAGAAAAATATGCCTTCTATGTAGAAGACCTTCATTTTGATCTTTGGAGAAGATAGGCTTTCCGTGCTCGATCCTTTACTCCTTTTATTTTTTTTTTATTGAATGACCGGAATTTAAAGGCTTCTAACTCAGCTTTCCATAGATGCGAAAAAATTAAAATGCGAAATCGAAAGTCTATTTCCCATATAAACAGCCAGAAAGTCCTTTTTGCAGATTTGCAGAAATCACTTTCGGAAATAAAAATTGCAAGCTGTAACTGCAGCTGAAATTACGCAAATCACTTTCGAGAAATAATTTCCGCTTGCCCGTGCTGCAGCAGCAATTTTAATTTTTGCTGCAAGTGCTGTAAAACCAATCGAGTGTTGAAGTGTAACGTGTTTTTTGGCGAATTTGTAAAAAAAAATATAAAAATTTTGAATAAAATATGAAAAATTCGTGTAATTAATTTATTCTACTGATATGGGGTATGTGTTTAAGTATTAATATTTTAGACATTTTATGACTGTAAACTTTAGTAAAACTTTCAGATTATTAATTTTGTTGTAAGCATAAAAATGTCTGATAACACAGTTGAAAGTGGACTTGTCTGCTTAGTTTTGTTTCAGATGAAACGGAGTCGTCGTTGCCTGACTTTACATGAAATATAAAATCTTCACTTAGCTTTGGTTCCTTAATATTGTTAACGGCTGATATCTCTAAGAAGAGAGCAACACTTACGCGTGGCCTATCTAGAGGCACTTAAACCGATGATTTGAAAATAGAGAGCGCCGAAAGCATTCTCATCCGGTGCTTCTATTTAGCCCCCAGTTTTACTTAAAACCCGGTAGGACCGTCCTGCATTTCGCTCCCACGGTACATTGCATCTGAAGGAAGTACGATACAATTCTTGGCTTCTTATGAAATTTTGCACACACAGCGCCAGATTTCTGAGAGTATAAGGCTACTAATCAGCGTTGCCATTTTGATAGAATTGTATAATTTTCGATACCTTTCTAGATTTTAAGATTTGACACTTTGATAATTTTTTGTTCAATACTTTTGGCTGGCAGAAATGAATTGTTGAAAACTATGAATTACTAGTTTAAAAGCAAATAATTTTTTTCTTGTTATTTAAAGTCTTATGGCCTGATTCATAAAAAATATAATAGGTTTAAAGAGCTTTATAAATTGACATTTTCATACATGTTTCAACTTATAAACCTTTTATAAAGCTACTTTATTTTTTTCGAATAAGGCAATTAAAATTTTATCTATATTTGTAAATTCGATTTGGTCACTCTTAGGTCGAGGCTACGCAATGAGCGGCGCCACACAAAAAAGCCGCTCAGTGCGTGTCCACTTCAATAGTATTTCATACGTTTTAATTTTAAGCCACTCAGCCACCCAGCTGCTCGCCGCTTTGCCTATGAATACGTGGCCATGGCCTTATAAGGGAAATACAACCCGGAGTTTCTTTGCACACGCCACTTTTATAGGGCCCCTAAAGCACACAAAAGCATTGCGCAATGTCGGGCTTGCGTTGGTCCTTTTTGTGGTGTATGGGGGTGTTTGTACTAAATTGCACAGTTATTGCGCTGAAATCAAAATAAATTTGATATTTTGCTCATGCTTGTGTTATTGTAATATAATTTGTGTTGCGTACGGTGACAACTAAAGAGTTTTGTTTGGAGAATACACCCAAGTACAAGCCGGGAATTATGACGTACGAGCTAACTTCTGCAGGCATGCAATCTCTATTGAGCCTCAGTAAAAATATCCCTTTATTAAAAATTACAGTGCACTGCTTAATGCATTTATATGCAGCCAAACTAGGAACCCCTTATGAAGATTTCTGTAAAAGCAGTCGGGAGGAAATTATATCACATCCAATTTGTTAATGTCCGGTACTAATCGGCCGGAAAGCTTGAAGGCTATGCGGATACACACCTTTGTGGAAAGCTAAATGAGTCTTATCTATAACTAGAAACTTGGAAACTGGTTTTAGGGGAAGTATGAAACCTAAACCCGTTTCTCTTATCAGAAAGAGCCCACAACCTAAGATCGTGCGGTTAGTAATTAGAACTTTTAGCGGAAATACATACGTATGTACAGAGAAAATTATTTAGGTGCTCCAAGCAAGTAAATACATAACTTCGGTTTTCTCTTTCCTCTGCCAAGCTTAAAAAAACAATGGCTAATATAAAGCCAATCATAAGTTACCGCGGTGAGCCCAGTATCAGGTAAGTATATCTACTGGAAGCAACGTCAACTATTCGTATGTCAGAAAACGATTAAGTATCTGAAAATATCTTATTTATAGGCTAGGCATTATCCAAACTGTGATCGTTTTTCTACTACTCTTAAATATTTATGAGCTTAAAGCGCTGATAACTTATTTATGTATGTATTATGTGATTTTAATCTTTAATAAGGTAAAGGCTAAAGTTATCATGGACTCTCAGAGCTAAAAACTCCAAAGCGCATAACAAAATTTCACATTGTTCGCAGTGGGTAGCCATGTCGTAGCTTCCATCTATCTCTTCATGCAGTTCCCTATCTATGTAAATTAAAAAAAAAAAAAGTTTCGGTGTCCCTTTTGGAAGCTTTCTTTAATAAAATTATATTGAGTTCAATTATGTGACCACAAAAATGTGCTTGGCAGCCATATTTCATACCTACACTCGCTCGCACATATTGCACCAGTACATAACCAATGGCTTCTACCATCTGCTTGGCAGAGCTTTGCATGATTTGTGCGCAAAAAGAGAAAACATAAAATAAAAACGCATTCATCAGAAAATTGCCTCATGCAAGGGAAATGTAAATGGCATACATTCCTGTACATATACAAGCGCTGCGATCGAGCAATGGGAGCAATCGAGCATTGTCCCTGCTGTTGCAATTTGTACGCCACAAACCCAAGCACACATACATACATATCAACCATCAGCCTCACTTGCAGGACGCTGCACGTTGTACGCTGGTACGAAAAGCAGGTGCTACAGCCATCATTCACCATTTTGTGAGTTGATGCGGAAATTCAACTGACAAAGGCAAGAGCTCAGCTACAATCATACAAACTTACGCATTCATTGTCATGCATACTGGTCTATATACTCGTATCTATGTACGTGGACACTGCATGCATGCAACTCGTTTGCCTATCCCCCACATACATTCATACTAGAGATGGACGCAAGATATCGGGACCCGCGGGACCCACGGAACTGATTTCAAAATGGCCGGGATGGGCGGTATCGGGAAAGTCTTTAAAAATTTTGCGGGCGGGGCGTGATTAAAATCCTTTCCCGACACTCTCGATAAAACGTTTTATGAAATAATGACTTTTTTATGTTTTACTGACACGAAAACGAAAGCAAGGAAAACAATTAAATAACCGGAAGATGCCAGATTTTTATTATTTAAAATTAAATTGAAAGACATGAGAATTAATTATAGTGATAGATTTCGGGACCCACGGGACCCGCGGTACAATTCGGAAAAACGTCGGGATGGGCGGGATCGGAATTGAAATTTTTGTCCCGTGCCCATCTCTAATTCAGACATACATATTACACTTGTCAGTGTGAGTAATTCATTGCCATTCACCAGGTGACTGTTCGGCTACAGACAAACCAAGCAGCCAGGCGAGCAAGCAAATGGGCAAGCAATGCATTCTTTATAGTTGGCCATACTCGCTCCATCCTTTTTTACATTCATAATTTGGCTGCCATCGCTGTCCGACAAGCGTTGACATGGTAATTTAAAAATGTCACACGACCTCGTAAAACTTTTGTTCGCCAAATATTTCTTGCAGCTCTACGTCATCTTGACATCAACCACAATATGTTTGCCAACCGAACCGCTCGCTGGAGGCCTTCCAAATTCGTAAGCCCAACCAGTAGCAAGTACCGGAGCATGTCTGCATTCATATTCACTGTGGCTTGCTACACACCTACTCTACTCTGTCTTGCCGTTCTATTTTCCTTCCACCTTGCCACATATTCATTCTAGCCATTCTGTAATTCACTTGTAAGAGTACTTTTTCTTTTTTGCTATACATTTACGAGTATTGTACTTCATACAGTCCATTCATTTATTGGCCCACGCTGCCGATTTGTAATTTGCATGGAAATTTTTTTATTTTACGCAATTATCGCATTCGACACTTTTCATTGAGCACGTAATTTGAAACGTTTGCTTTTATTACATTTGCTTCAGTGAATTTTGTTTTTATTGTTGTTATTGAGACACGTGTACAGTGCCTTGAATAAATATGGCACCCAAGTGATGATATACAAATTTTCCAGCCGACTTTTTTTCAAATGGAATGTTTTGGGTCAGTGTTGCAGTTTTTAATACTTTCTTACACAAATCTACAGGAATTTTATACTAAGAACCGAATTCTCGAGATAACTCAAATCCTGCCTAAAGAAGCAGCCTAAATAAAGCCGCGATGTGGTCAGTGTTAGAGTATGGCTCGGATTATCGGTACTGTGGAAAACGAAAGCCTTTGGGTCTAGTTTAATCTTGATAGTACATTCCCACTGCACTGAAATCAAAGATATATTTAAACCTCGAAATCTCCAAATCTTCTTTCTTGCGATTTCGTTGACACATCTAGCACGTGTAGCTATGAATATCTGATTTGATTTCACAATAAAAATGGTGGTAGGTATACATATCGGCACACAATTTTTTCGTAATTTTAGTTATGACTTTGATGGAATTTTGTTGAAATCTGATTGAAATTCAAGAAATCGAAATTGGGAACATATATGAGAAACTCTCCTGGATTTTGAAAGATTTCAGAGCAGCGGGAATGCACTATAAGCAACAGTCCGACAGCAAAGCATAGATTTTGGACGTATAGATATGCTTGTCTTTTTGCCTTTAGAGTAACTAGGATTTTGTTGCGAGACGCTTCCTACCGTACCAACGCGCCATGGATGATAATAGTCAATTATTTGCCACCACAGCCACCAGTCTTTCCCAATCGTACTTTTGCAGGAGTAGAGCACATTAAGGGCTTTTATTCTCCGCTCTTAAGTTTTCATTACCAGCAAAGTTTAAGAGGAAGAATAACATCCAAGAACTTTGCATCTCTTCTTAGTGGAAGATTTGCGTCATTGAATCATGGAGTTCGATTCATCTATCGAATATTGCTTTGTGAAAAGAAAACCTTCACTATTGGAGGGATACACCCAAAGTGAATATCTGGATATATGTGTGTGAACCCTGTACAATACAAAAAACTTACGTTCACAGGAAAAATAGAGCGGAAGTTTACTCAAATACCCAGGCAGCACTTTTGGCTATATCATTGACTGAAATGAAATCAAAGCTATTTAGTCAAATAATGCAACATGGAGCTACGCTCGGTGTCTCTGTGCATGCGCGTCACTCTTGGCTAAGTTCCCGATCATTGAAATATAGAAATTAACGATAGAGCAGAGTAATTGGCCAGTGGCAGGTCGTTTGGGTGAATCTGTAGCGGTGGTACTGGGTTACCCTCTTAGATAAATACAAACAGAAATCCAATTGCACGTTCTGAAAGAAGCAAGGAAGATGTAACCACAGATTATAGATGGAGAATAACCGTGGACCCTTGGCCATTATGAAAGCATGCTTCTAGAATGGGGATTCCCTACAGTATACTTAATATGCCAAAGCAAGGAAACGGTATTTAGTTTCTTATATGAATGCCCAAATCGGATTTCCTTAAGACTGGGGATGAAACGATACGAGTAAATACAAGTACATACTCGATACTTTTCGTTCGATACCAAGCAATTTCAGTATTGATACTTTTGAACCCAGTAGTAGATATAAAAAAACAAGCATCGAAGCCTAATACCAAGGAAAATTTTCGGATTTTTTTCTCCACTAATATGAATCGCCCAATGCTTTACGGCTGTTTAAACGGCCTTCAAATATTGAAGATGTTATTTTTTTCCCTGAAACCAGTATGCGAAGACCCTTTTTTAAATATATGTTTGCTGTTCTTGCATCAGGGAATCCATTCCCGCGGTCGCAAAAACCAAGAAATCGTTTAAAGTTCATTGCACGCTGCTCTTAAGTCCAAAGAATAAAAATCAAAAGATTTTCCTTTTGATGGTCGGTCTAGGAATTCAAGTAATTTTTCATTTAATGAGACCTTAAAAATTACTTTCGAAAGTAAAATTTTAGATTTTTTTGTGTTTTTTTTATCTAAAAGCAGCTTGTAATAAACTTTTTAAAAACAATTTAAAATGAAATGCTTTTAGGATTCGTGCGACAAAGGAAATTTCATTTTTTTAATGTCATTTTAAAGGTCAAGGTAATTATTCTACCAAAAGACACAATTTTTCTTGGATTCCCCTTCTCAAAAGCTTTGAAACACCGTTGCACTTATTTCGCCATCTCTTCTCGTTTGATTTTGTCCTTGTGTTCCAACGTACAGAGCAACTCTATTATTCTTCGCGCTGAAAACATTATTGGACAATATTAAAGGTGGTGGAGACCAGAGTGTCAAGATTGGGCGATTTAGCGGCAATTTGGCGATTTTTTTGGGATATTTGCGCATATAAATTTAGGACATCGCCTTGGCGATTTTTGGCGATTCTTTCCCTTCACGTAAATTTTTTGTGCGCTATCATTTAAATTTGTCAAAACACGTGATAAGTAGGTTATGGAGATAGAGCTTTAATTTTGATGTGACAACACTTATTATTGTTATCAAATTTTTTTAGCATATCGAACATTTGCCAATATTAAACCACAATTTGTGACAACTCCCGATGAATGTGAAATTTGCTATTTCATTTGTGGAACTAGCTGATCTCGCGTTATTATAGCTTTTATTTTATTTTTAGCGCCGAGCGCTTGAAAGCGGATTGTGCGATTAATCAATTAATCAATTAATATGAGTTATAATTTATTAATTGCGCAGTCCTATTGGTCCTATGAATATTTTTAAAGACAACTGTTTGAGTATCACTATCATATAAGCGATTCGTGTTATTTATTATTAACCTGAAAGCACTATATTCGTTATTGGTCTGACAAAATATGATACTTGCACTAATCGATTCGATACAAGTACTTTTCTTTCGATAACAAGTAGGTATCGAAAGAACGATTCGAGTAAAAAAAGTAGTTGGTATCGAAACAAAAGTATCGAGTACATACTCGTACTTACTAGTATCGGAACATCCCTATAAATTACTCCTTCGAGTAAATTCCCAGTTTAGTCCCGTGATAGTTAAGCCTACAATATCCTGTCAGGACTCCTGTAAGAATTCTAAAGTTACTCTTGGATAAGCTCATACATTCCGTAAAGTAACTCAGGTTATATTTTCCTGAAAGTACTTTGGACTGCTCTGGGCCTGTTAGATTATACCAGTAGCGATTTCTTTTCTTATGCCATACAAGGGTTCTGGGCCGATGAAAGGAGTTGATGCTCCTTTCTTTGCAACATTACCGGCAATCTCGTTTCCTTCAATACTAATATGTCCCGGAATCAGAGAACCCAAACTCGATTGGTCAGACCAAAAGTATTAAACTTAGCAAGGCACCCCTAGTGATGTTCCGATACCATTACTTAGAAGTATATTCCCGAGTACCTCTACCAAGTACCGAGTATGTTTTTTAATTCGATAAGCGCGCGCAACTACAAAGTGCAAGTATTTACTTGTTTGATAAATTTGGGAAAATCAACTGAAAATCGGTCAGAGTTGTAGTTAAAAAAACGATTCAAGATGTGAAGATGTGTGATTTCGCAAGGGTTAAAACTAAAAGAACGCTTGAAAATGGAAACAAAAGTCGTCATTAGAGCAGGATGTGGACCCAGCGTGTGATTTTCGGAAACATCGTCTAGAATTCGTTCTGAAACAGAATAATCAAACACAAGTAAGCGATTAGCTTTTTCATTACTTAATGACTCCTGTTTCAGCACTTTCAAGTAACATTTCAAAACAGGAGTATATCAAAAGGTATTTTTCCGCTCATCAGAAGCCTTTCTCCAATGTATGCTGTTACATTATATCTTATCCTCGGCACAACTACACCTACCCCGCTACCTTCTTCAGTCATTGAGCCATCAGTGTACCAGGTTATCATGTTTTGGTGTACCCGATATGTTAATCAGAGCTTGAGGTTAATTTTAAAGTTAACTATTTTTGTAAAAGATAATTTGTAAAAAGTGGAATGAAAATACTTTAAGCCAATACTATATATGCTAATACTATATGTTATTATTCATACAAATTTAATGCTGCTTCTACAATGAATCCAATTTTATTTTAATTTAAAGTATAAATGTCCAAATATTAAAAAAAATACATTCGGCGGGAAGAAGTAGTCGTTTTATTAGAAATAGAGCAGGTGAGTTTAGCATTAACATGGTGTGGAAAAAGATTAAAATACAGCTTGGGCATGTCGAACGAATGGACAGAAACGCTTCAGCTCTGAAAGTATTTAACGCGGGCAGCTGGAGAAAGGCTTGGCTCCACTTGGCATTTCCAATTGGCGTCAGTGCGCGCAGAAAAGTAACGACTGGCGTGCTTTGTTGGGCTCCGGTAGAATCACTAAGGCGGTTATAGCCCCAACCAATAAGAATAACAACTAAGTTGAGTATTTTTTACAAACCATTTGGTCTCTGTGTGCTCTATATAAAATTATAAGTTTTATATTCACTCCATCTATATATAACATATCTCCACTATCATCTTTTTTTAAAGTTAATTCCTTTAAAACCCACAAGTTTATTTTTCATTCAAATTATTTTCATGAAATTCAATCATTTATATATGTACATTAAAGTGGTCCAAAAATGTATGTAAAAAAAATAAGGTCGGATTTTTAATGCCGGCACCCCCTAGGATTGTCCTATATCGAAAGAAATATACACCTATTTTTTTATTTTGAAATCAAAAAAAAAAATAGGGGGTACTCAAAGCGCTCAAAGTTTTTTATGTATTTTATATGGAGAAAAAACCATTTTTGGTAGAAATGGTATAAAACTCTTAAACTCTTAAAACTTAATTTTTTTGGACCACTCTAATGTACATACATAAGTACTATTTCAAATATTCGTGGAAAAAAAACAGTAAAAACATTTTGTATATGTTTAATCGTATGAACAAAATATGCTACAGTTAAATAGCAGCCGCAGCGCTAATGCCGATTTCAATAAATATCCGTAAACGTTTTGTGATTAAGTAAATAAACCAAATACATTGCAGTACAAATAATTGGATAACGCCGCATAAATATTTTCGCAATAGCCGCAAAAGGTATGCAAATTAAGGTGGAAATGGAAATGTGTTAAGAGAATAAATCGTTTAAATGATAATTGAAATGGAAATCAAACGCAAATAAGTAGGATACAGACCAATATTTGTATGTATGATAGGGGTTAGTAAATAATAGCGTTATCTTAGCGGTTAATGTAAACGAAGATGATGGTGCCAACTAAATAATATGTAAGAGTATTGGTGCGCTTGCTGGTTTTTAGTAGTGATGCTTATGCTGTGTTGTTTGATTATATGGTGCGTAATAGTGACACTACTGTCAACACTAAAGTGCTTTTTTCTTTTATTTATTTATTTTTTTTTTTACTTTATCAGTTGGTTCTTCACCTTTTTTTGTGTAATTTTTTGTTGGAATTCTTATATCATAATGGTTTATTTATTTCACTTTTTTTGCATTTTTTTTTTGCTACGGTGCCATTGATTGCGAATTGCTTTTAAAAATGCTTGGTGCGTCGTGTCTCAAGTGCCGATGTTATCATGCCATTTTGTGATTTTGTGCCGCTATGTTCCACCAAAATTCAAGATGCAGATGCGCCATTTCACAATTTAATTACTTTGTGCATATCAATTGATGATTTTATGTTTATATCTTTGTGGTTGATAGTTAAAAAAATTTGTATGCGCACCACATTGTAGGAGCACTTTACCCTTAAGCCCGTTTACGCGTTGTCGCAGTGCCCTTACAAGTTCGGTCGCGTACTATGTATTGTACTTTGATATGATTTGTGAGGACTCTATAATATATATATAGTAATAAGCGAAATTCGAAATATTGCAAGTAAAAGTTAATTGAACTGAGTTCAATTCCAGCCTTTTCACTTTTTCCCTAGACGTTTTGAACTGGAATGGAAAAGAGGGTACACAGTTGCTGCCTAAATAATCTGAATTTAAAGACAAATTTAACAGATGATAAATACTAATAGATACACATGTTTCTAACTAAGATTTCTAAACAGAAATGGAAACAAATTTTTGGGCTTCTTGCAGGAAATATAGTATGACTTTGATGTACCTTGGAAAAAGACAGCTTCTCAGCAACGAAAAAACACCCAAAGGGGCAGTGATATCGCCTCTATTGTGGTCGACCGTAGGGGGCGAAGTGCTCTGGTTATTGAGCGACAAGTGCTAAGCGGAAAACATTGCTATATTAAACAGAGGTCGGCTTGAAGACTGTCTCAAATCTCCTAGAGAGTGTGCTGAACACTGACGCCAAATGATGCAGTCAAAGAACACTAACATATTTGATTTCTACAGTAAAGGAAAAAACTGTTAGAGCCATGTCTTCAGGGATAAAAAATACACTTCTATTAAAAAACCAAATAGCCCGGAACTGTACTTTGTGAAAAGATCTTATGGAGCTCGCACCTAGATAAAGCTATACAAGGGGCCAAGACCTTCAATTTGACCTGGCGGAAACTAATGGGAAACAACTAAATTGGCTAGCTGGATTATGAAACCATTTCAAAAATCCGTCCAATATATGTCGGGCCATTGTGCTGGAACAACACATAAATGAAGTCCATGCAGGCAACCATTGTAAACTCCAACGACTAGCCTGCGTGGAAATATACATATAATCGCCTGTCGGACAACAGCGATAGTCCAACGCGAAAGATAATAGCCACAGAAGAAAGGCGTCGAGCTATGGTAATCGGGCAGAAACGATGAGACAAATCAGAAAAGGGAGATGGACCCACAAGCTCATCCCCAACCTTGAAAAATGGCTGAATAGGTCTCATGAAGAGATCTCCATAGAGTTCGGCATATCAACTAACGTTCGAGGTGCACAGGAATAAGGAAAAACCCGAAACACATAATGTTCTCTTGCCCTCACTAGAGCACAACGACAAACTAGATTATATGTTAGCGTCAGGTGAAAACTGGCAGAAGATATGCGCTCATGTCACACGCATTCATCTACACACACACACACATATATGTATGTAGATGTAAGACGAACTGAGCATCTAAGTAGCCGTCGCAATACGCAAGAAGAATTTGAGCCAACCAACCTTGTGAAGTAATACCTTGAATGGCAATTTCACGGGGAGAGTGGTTTGTGGAGAGATTGTAGTACGTAAAGGAGCCGTGAGGCTGCAAGTCGTGCATGCTACTATGCCGCTATGGTAGCACTCGTGAGAGTTTCCTTCTTCATGGGCGTCATCCTAGACAAAAAAAAACCTGCGTGGGCATTACTTTGCAATGAGAATAACATCAAGCTCGCAGCGATTCCAGATCTGCATCTTCTGCATATCGTAATTCAGAGAAACTCTCATCTTAGGGAACAATGCAAAAATATTTCTAAGTAAAATATATGGCACACAGTTATGGCAATTTCTACCTGACTAAATTCAAATTTAGTTCGCATAAAAATTAAAAGTTTCGTAAGCTATGAGCTCTTTTCATGATTTTAAATAGCGAACTGTAACACCTTAAAATCGGTCATAATTTAAATATTTATAAAGAAAGTTTTCTTTCTATTTTGACTATTTTTAGGACTCAATAGTAAGCTTTCCATGTGGCAACATAAATATATGTACACTAAAGTTTTTTACCCTTTGTTCCGACGATATGAAACTAAATTTTTGAAGCCAGCTAATCAGAACTTGGTGGAAATAAAACTGTCAATTTGAGCTACTGGATGGTTAACCAACGACCGACTCAGGCATTGAGCAAAGTTTGACAGCGGTTACTCATTTGTCACATAAACGCATGCAATTTTTTCTTATTTCCTCTCGGTTTCTCATTTCATTATTTTTCTATTCTTTGTCCTCTATTTTTCTGTCTTCAGCACCCAACTTCAAGACATAATGCCCTGTCAAAAATGAAAACTGCATTTGCTCGTCGCTAAGACTATTTTCAAATAGGCACCTAATTGGCAATTAAGAACCTTTTCACCAATTTAAGCCTTAATTGTTACCCAATTTACCATACAAAAATTCAAATTATTAATTGCCAATCAATAATTAATTGGCAAATAATTTGTGACAGATTCTCTATGCAACCCTGATAGGTATGTTTAATTTTGACGTGAAGGTATGTTTATTGAACAAAGAGCAATCAGCTGTTTGTTTCTGGTCCTCCTTTACAGCTGATATTCCATCAGGGAATTGTACCTTATTTACGGAAAACTTTTCCTAAAAGTAGATGGATGTTCCTAAAAAGTAATTATGTATTTCTTTATAAAGAAAATAGGAGGACAGCAATTCCCATCGACACCATATCAACTTCTGCACTCACATTAAAAAATTTTGGCTATGAAAAGAACCTGTTCGAGCAGCGCGAGATAAAACTATCTGGTGAAACCAACTACAGTAACGTTACTTTGAAGACCCTTCTGTATAATTTGTATGCCACTTCTCAAAGGAGGGAAGCTATTAAACCAGTTGCCTGCACCAATAAAAATAAGAACTGATTTCCTGAGAAGTTATTTGGCTACGTTTCAAATGTACCTAAATTAGTGTGTTTGTACCGAATGTAATTTCAAACTGAATAAAGGTATGATTGTACCAACATTTCCATCACTGTAGGTAATCCAGCAGCTGATTTCGTATCGCTAATTGCGCAGCTGACGTGTGTGTGAACACCAAACGCAATGCCGCAATTTAAAGCTTAATTGCCTAACAGCTAATTGGCCTGTTTGAACATAGTCGAACGCTTCTTTATTTCGGGATGCTTCATACAAATCGTTTATTTATTCTTCTATCCACTTCTACAGACTTTCTTCCTCAGTAAGCTATAAGCTGTATGGCTATTTCTTAAAATGTTTACATTGGTAATGCAGTCTTGCCTTTTATGCGAGTAGTACCATTTCAGTATTATAGACGGAAATAGGTAAATATTTGATGTTGTCAGGTTCAAGTTCGTAACATCATTGATGTTTCCTTCCATATACCTTTGTATGTAAACATAACTCCCTCAAATCAAAGTACAATACACATTAAATTTTTTTACAATATACATATTACTTTTTCAAATATTTGGTGCCATACTACATACGTATTAATATTTGGTGCTGCAACATATACTGTTTTGGTGCCAAATATACATAAGTACATAATTAATTATGTATTTCTGTAAAGTGCATTAGCGTGAAGCAAGTGCTCGATTTTGTATTTGCATACATTATGTAGTTAGTTGTTTGCTTGGTGCCATATTAATTCAATTAGTTCATTCACAAATTTACCCGAAACGGATAGTACCGCCGTATACTCAACGGATCCCGCACGATTGCTGACACGACACGTGTAGTTGCCATTGTGACGTGATGTCACATTATGTATAGAGATGATACTGGAAAATGGTGCATACTCGTTGATGGTGAGCGAGCCATCTGTTGGACTGTAACTTCTTCCACCGCCAACACCGTTGCCACTGGCAATGCCACTGCTCTGTGAACGACCACCACCCAATTCATTTGCTATATTAACGATGGGTGTTTGTTGGACAGCGTTGTCCAATATGGGTGCGCCATCTTTTAGCCATGTTATGTTGAACGGCTGATCCCCCTGACTACTCGAGCACATAAGCTGGGTGCGCATACCCTCGGTGATTTCCTCTTCGAAACTGAATGGTGAAATGCGTGGGGGAACTAAATGTGTAGATTTAAATAGGGAAATGTTTAAAAACTTGGATCTAGAAATAAAATGGATAGCTAGAAAAGGTTGAAAGTTTAGAATAAGGAATTAAACTGAAAACTAAACGGGGTCTGTTTTACCTATACTCGTTAATGAGTCACAGATTACACTGTGTAAGTTCAAAACTTGGGCTAAGTTTGTTTTTGGTAGTTGATCTAACTTAATTGGAGCCTTTTAAGTGGCGTCCTCCGGTTTGCCAGATTCGCTCCAGTTTAACGGAGATAACGGTGTTTCAAGTTTCCCTTGAGCCACTGAGATCTCATTGGAAACCAATTTGGCATCATAAAATTTAGGACTTAATCCTTAGTAAGTACTAATAATATAAGTGTGAAAGCTTGTGACTGTGTGGTGGATAAGTATGTTGGCAGCTCTTTCACACTAAAACGACTGGATGTATTTGAATACAACTTGGCACACAGGCTCATGGCCTGGATTAATATATGGGATATTTTTTGAAGAGAGATGTCACCTTTTTTGTAAGTATTCAAATCAATTAATTGATAAGATAAATTAAATATTAAAACAATGCAAATGTCAAACGATGAAATTCCAAACAATTTATTTCGACCAATTTTTTTAAGAGGGTTGCAATCTTTTCTAAAAGCTATAATCAATATAATTAGCAAGTGAAACGAAGTAATTTGTATCAACCGAGAGGAGTTTAAAAAAAGCTTTCTTTCAAAAATAGATCGATACTCAAAATCAATTTAGTTAAGAAGTTAAATAAAATAGTTTGGGTATCAAAGTAGGAAAACAAAATAGGTCGAAAACAAACAGTTTTGGCGAGGATGTCAACTGTTCAAGAGTTCAATTCAAATGAACCTTTGCAAACTGAAATATCTTTCGTCGACAGAGAAAAGGTAAACGAAATATTCCAATGAAATATTTAATCAAAGAGTGTCGGGCTTTTTATTAAGACACATTTTTTAAAGGAATGGTACCCTTAAAAAATATAAAGCCCAATATACATATAATAATGTCAATAATTTTTAATACCCTACGTTAAACAAATATTAAAATTTAAAAGATTTTCCATTTTAAAATTTATGATGTAAAGCTGTTTCCAAATATGCTCTCAAGGACCCCCAGGGGCAACTCCCAATGCCGTTATCTATGTAGAACTGAAGTCAATCTTACAAAACGGGGGACGCCATTGAATTTAAAGGCCTCCAATCAAGTTAGATAAACTATCAAAACCGTTGCCAAAAAAACAACTTTAAAATCCGACCACTGTGTTATTATTTTTGAATATACGCGATTATCGCAGAATCCTTATATAATATATGACAGTAAATTGTTAACAGATTAGAGTTCGGGAACAAAAAATATTTTTATCGATTTAGAACTCGATTCTAAAATTCTAAAATACACAATTTTTGGTAATTTTCATATTTACCCTTTGATAAACCCAAACAGTTTTTGAGAGTTTCTTTCATTTGCTTCCATTTAATATAAAATATATCGTACTATAAACTTTTAAGTGATAAATAATTGAGTTTGTATAAAATTTAACTCAATCAAAATTATTATGATATGTGTAAATTATATTTAGAAAATTCTACAACCAGAGCGAAGCGGCTATAGCCAACTCCATTACCTCACTGGTAAAACACATATACATTCAAAGCAGACTGAAAACAATTTTAGTTTGGTTTAAAACTTTTCTAAGTTTAGCTTTAACTTTCAAAAAGTTTAAATAATATCTACATGATATAAACTTACATACGTACTCGTATGCATAAGCATAAAACCGCAGCATATTCATCGATAGCATTAAACTACAGCTTAATGTTGCTGATATTTGTCGGTACATACATACTTACTTTTGTACGTAAATAAATAAGTATTTGTCACAAAAGTAATACTAAAAAGAAAGATTTGTCGTTTCGAGATTTTCTTGACACCTTGACTGCCAAGATGCTCTTAGGGCCGTTTTCTCGACTGCCTGTTGAAAATTGATGACCGGTCAAAGCGCCGGTTATCTTTACCAGGCTGGATAGAAAACTGCCCTTAGTAGTTAAAAGCTTACTCCGCTGCTAATTAATATCTCCGCTAGAACAATTCTAGCTGATTTTAAACCGTTCAAGATACAAAGATACAAAAAAAAAATCAGCGCTAAATTAATTTTTTTATTTACTAATTTCGCAAATTATTTTTTGTTATTTTGGTATTTCTGCATAGAATTGTGCATCTATTACTCTAGAAGATTGAAGGTTAACCAGTCTGCCTCCATCGGGTAGAAGAGAGAGGCAGAACTAGTAACTGTGGGCCCATTGTGGTAGCGTTTGATTGCGCGTTTGAACCAATGTTTCCGCCAGGCAGTCAAAGAAGTGATGGTAAAATTAGCATTCTAGTCCACGAAAGGACAGAGCAGTGGCAAAGATAATTCTCTATGCTTTCGTTTGTTTTTTCATCACGGCGACTGTAGCAGAAAACGTTGGTCGGTTAATCCATTTGCCAATGGCCGGCCACAATTTCGGTGACTAGCCTAAGTAGTGGATATTATAAACGAATGAAAGTGGGCCAGATCTCTCGGGTAGCCCAACAAGTGGCTTATGTCGTCGATCTTTTATTTGCCTCATCGAAGAAATGTAATTTAAGCAATGATTTGCAGGCAGTATGTCCAGGTTTTCGTCCTCGCAAGTTCGCCTGGCATTGCAATTACCCCGTATATCTCTTTGACTTGGTCCACACGCAAATTCGGTTTTAAATTTGATAGGGACTTTCCTACATTCTGTTGCCACTTTGAGAAGTTTTCACACCGCTAGCTATTACAGTAGATAGTTGCTGTGCGCAGGTAAAAAGAAGAGTTGATAAACCAAACTGCATTCTCCATCATTCTCAAAAGGAGTAAGTGTGGAGAACTTGTTCTCAATACCGAAAGGAGGTGTTCTGTAGGCTGAAGTCTTCGGTGTCGGCGGAATTGGTGAGAACATTGAAATGGCAGGATCTGGTGCGTTTGCGATTTTGTAATCAATTTAGTCATACATAATTACAGCTCGTCTGAAATTTTCCAAAAAGGTCTATTAAAAGACATTGGAGAAGGGTTTCTTGAGGTTTATAGAGCGTGCAAGACAGCGCATCCGCGATAACTATGCAGGACGGCCTTTGTACTTTGACAACTTTTACGGCTGCCGTATGAAAACAGTGCACTATGTGAGATTTGAGATCGCTCTGTGCAAGCGTACTGAGCGGTAATGCCCTTCATGGGTTGCGCCTCAACGCCCAAGAATTTCACTTGAGTTGAAGGGGCTGTGCTACACCATTTATTGTCGGAAATTGAAATCAAAGTACATAATTTAGTTTTGCTTGTAAAGGGAACATTAACTTTTTTACCCGATTGGCACTACACTCCTTCGTCCATACCCCACGATATTTAAGTCGTTCTGCAGCAGTGCAACTAAAACTTGTGTGGATATTTTTCGGTTACTTTTAGGGCCAGGTCATCTGCGTAAGTATTTGGAGGATGTTCATCGCTGTATTGCACAAGCGGAGAAAAGTATTCCTCCTAGTATAGTATATCTTGACACATATCTGCAGATATAAACGAATTATTTGAAGACGAACAAAGCTAAACAGAAGCGGACTCAACCCAACTTGGAACAGTGATCCTTCGATCGCTTCTGGGAAAACTCCTTCCACATCTAGTTAAATACATACTTTATTTTTGCCTTGTGAAGCCAAGTTTTTTTTCGATCCCGGTAATAACTTTGTAGAGTGCGAATTCCACAGATCCTCCCTTAGCATAGGCATACTAGTAGGAAATCAGATTGCTTCATTAAATATGCATTTTGGATTACAGTATTTACTAGAATTTTTTTAGGAAAGAAAGAACAAATACAAATGGAAGAAGCAATTTTTGCAAGTGGTACTTTGCGAGAAGCTCTTTCATGGCCAAAATATGGTCTGAGGGCGTTGACAGATCGCGCTAGAGAAAAATTTGTTTTTCCTCGAACCAAGGATCGAAACTGGGTAATATCCATCAAGTATTTGGGTTTCAAACGCATATTAAATGCTTGCCAATGCCCAAAAGAACACCTAGAATACGTTAGTCAAAAATCAGAAAAAATTCGACCCTTTTGTCCAGTATGATGCCAAAAAACCGTGGTCCCAAAGAGAATTGAAGCCGTCAAATTCAATTTAATAAACAAGTTATTTCACATCATTTAAAAAAATTTTTCAAAAGAGCCTTGACTCCTTTTTTAAAATTAATTCAGTAAGTTAATTTAAAGACAACAAAATTCGGCATCACTTGACGTAACATGATTTAGTTCGAAAATATTTTTAGACGTGGTTGCCAAAACTAAAACAAAAACCAAATTCCATTTAAATTTTAGGTTAAATAATATATTTACGAATGCCAAACAAAAGCAGTTTATGAAGGCTATCTTTCGAAAATATTTTATTTAAAGCGTTTGACATCATCTGACGCAACACGCCTTAGAAAGTATTAGAAAATTTTGTTACTAAGCTAAATTAAATATTACAGTACATATACGACATCTTTTGACGAAAGAGGTTTACAAAAAAGTATGTTTCGAAAATATATATTAAAAGGCTTACCACCTATTTAAAAGCTTAAACGAAAGATGTTTAGGAAAGTTGTATTTCGAACACATACTTGAAGAGGGGAAAAAGTTAAATGAAATTTTACTTGATGTCATTTGTCAAAACAAGTTCAAGAAAACTTTAACTTAAAATAAATTTTTTTATTCATTTATTTATTTCGAGTATTGCCACCTCTTTAAAAACAAAAATTTGATCTCTTGAAATAGATATGCATAGGTGATATCAGTGATATCAAACGAAAGACGTTTAAAAAAGGAAATTTTACTATATGGGGCACGCGGAGAAAGCTGCGGCACGAGCTAGTCATGTATATATTTTTTATTAACTTGCTAAAAATTCCATGGCAGCCAAAGGGTTAAGGTTAAGTCTTTTATACACGGGGTATTGATATCACTATATATGGACTATATTTGCATGTAGATGGGGTTAAAAACGAATTTATTTTCAACGAGAGCTTTGAATGTAACTGTGTATTTGTGATAAATATCTATTGTGCTATATATATATATATCTATATACTCATATATAAATTTTATTCAATGGCTGAAATTGAAATACAGAAAGATTATTTGCCCAAAAAATAAAATGGGTAATAAATACTTGCGAATACAATTTATATGTATTTTATATGGGCAGAAAAAATGCTATACAAATACCCGTTATATATATGTGTTGCAATTATATGTGCGCCAGTGAATCCATTCATTTATAACACTTACAACCAATAACGAAGAATATATGTATGAATGTACGTAAGTAAAACTTTTTTCTATACTATACTATTTTTCCACGTAATGGAAGGCATGCATTTACATATATACGAACCTATAGATCAAAATACATACATATGTATGTATCTGTGAATGTGCTTTTATGTGCTCTAACATGCATTTGGCTATAAATTTTGCCAAAAATTTAGACGAAAACAGAGGAAAAAACTCAAACAATGAAAGTGGCCAAAAATGGCAATAAAATGAAAATAAATAAACGAAGCAGGCAAACATGCAAAGTGCCTCAAATATGCTCACACATAGGCACATAAAAAATATACATAAGATAAAATTTTGTAAAAACATGCAAGCAATTTGCTCATGCAAGCGTTAAATGAATGTCGACCAAGCCAACTCTACATACATGCCTACAAACTTACAAATATGTATATACATACGTGGAACAAGCAAACAATGCAAAACATTTAATTACAATCACAAAAAAAAAATAAAAAATAAAATAACAACAAAATACCATTGACTCGTAGCTGTGCAGAGTGCGATACAGTGGCGGCATCGTTTTGGACGCGACATGTATAGGTGCCGCTCTGTGCTCGCGTCACACTTGTGATGCTGAGGGCGCTGGTAAAATCATCATTTTGGCGAATTGTCACTTGGCCAGCGCCACCATCTAGACCACCGCTACTACCATCCGCATTCGTTGACATAGATGCCGCCGCAGCTGCTGATGCTGAGGCCGAATCGTCGTCGTAGGACGTGGAGCCTGATGGACCTGATGCAGCAACGCCACCGGTACCACTATGATGCCCACCGCTAACACCGCCGCCACCACCGCCATCGCGGAACACATAGTTTAAACCGCTACCAATGCCAACAACAACACCACCACCGCCACCGCCGCCACCACCACCACCACCACCACCACCACCACCAACAATCAGGCGATTATGCCCTGAGGTGGCCGCCGCTGAGGAGGATGTGATGGCTGCGGCCATTTGCTGCAGCGGTTGTCCATCCTTGAGCCAGGTGAATGTGAGCGGTAGGTCACCGGTGCCAATGACACATTGTATGCTCGTGCGGTCGCCGACATTCAGATCACGTGCGAATGAGAATGGTGTAATCTTGGGTGGAACTTTTGGACGTAAACATATCGAAATGGAGCGGAACGAAATGGAATGGAACACAATCGAATGTACGCATGAAATTGAACGCGGAAGCTTTATTTACTCAGCGAATACAAAATTGTATAAATTCTTAAGATGACTATGTTTTTTGTTATTAGAATTACATAAACAGAGCTTTTAATTTGTGAAAACGAAGTTAAGAGAAAAATTAACTAAAAATAAAGTTATTCCTAATGAACCAAATGTCATTGCTTGCCTTTTGTCGCAAATTTAATGCACAAACAATGTTGTGGATTAAATTTTTATTTTTATTTTTTTTTATTTTGTTTTTCAATTGAGAACTTGCATTTGCGCCAAATGCCCACGCTTTTAGGTGGTTAGGGGGCGTGACACTTTCATTTATGTTTTCTTTCCAGTGAACGTGTGTAAGTTTCATGCGGTTTTCCTCGGAGCGATTTGCGCCATTTGCCTATTTGAATTTGAGTTGTGGTTGCGTGGTTTGCGTTTGTTAACCTGTTTTTCGAATTGTGGTTTCAATTTCCATCAAATTTTCGACATTTCGATAAGGGTCAAGTTTATGTTTTGTTATATAATTAAGTACATTTGTACATACATACAAATTTTATAGAGGCCTTCATTTTTTTAGTGGACAAGGGTTCTTTAAAGCTTTCGTACTGGAAAGCAGGGCAATAATATTGGTGATTTTTTTTTTAAGCCACTGTTGCCATGACAACTGAAGCTTGTGATATTATTTTAGATAATTTAAACTTAAAATTTTTTTAGGTTGCTTAACCAATTGTATGATTAATGTATGTATATACACACTATTTACTTCTAGAGTAGCATATGAGCATCGTCTAATTTTATACATAAAAAGAGTAAAGTTTGATACCAGCGCCTCTTTGGCTAAGAGGAAAAATTTTGGAAGGTGCCCCAAACCCTATCTCGAAAAAAAAATTTTTTAGACCACTCTAATGTGCATTCATGCTGATGCAAAGAGGAAATCAAAACGATTAGCTTCCTAGCTAGAAAATTAATTTAATTTTATTCGACTCTCATCAAGAAGAGCTCATCCGCCATTTGCAACCAGTATGAAATCACTCCTCTTCCCGTTTAGCCATTTGGTCAAAGGATGTCGACTAAATGTCGTTCCTAAATTTTGTGCTGAGTTGGCGATTTAAAGTCGCCTTAATTAAAATTTTGAAAATCAGTTCAAATTGCCATCCATAAATGGAAATTCTGACAACATTGGCCTTGTATCATCGTTCGTGATACCTTCAGAGCGGTTCATTTCCTTAACAAAGGTCTGAAGAGAATTTTTCTATAGTGTGCAGTTAGAATGTGAAAACCAATAGTTTTAGGTCCTTATTCAGACTGAACTTCAATATACACCGACGGCTCTAAGTCTTAAAAAGGGGTAATTTTTTGGTATTTACGCGTAGATGGCAAAGAGAAGGTAACGTTTTAGATAGAAACGAATACGCTGCAAGTCTTCGATTGCCTTTAGTACTTTGGAAAGGCTTTAACGTTCGCATAGCAGTGCTGAATTCTACCGAGCAGATAGAAGTCACAGGGAGACAAATCAGCCGAGTGCTGGGAATCATTGCTGGTTAACATGCAACTTTTAATAAATAAACGGACATTAGAGTCCATAAGATTTAGAAAACTTTCAGTATTTTCAAATCAGTTTAGAAATGTTATTGTGCGTGTTATGTTTACAATGTTTTGAAATTTACTCTTAACAATCAGCGACAGCTGGGTGTGTATTTTCTAATAAAAACATTCCAAATAGTCTTTAATCTGTTCTAATCGTAGCCATCGATGTTGCGCCTTGTACTTTTGCTGCCCACATTTAAAATTTTTATACAAACCAATATTTTTGTATGACTGCACGCACTCATATTGATTTTGTATTTTCGATTTGGTTCAATGCAAACTCTCGTATAAATCATTTGACCGCAAACCACTTGACCATTACCCATAAACATTGTTTAGCCAAGGACGACCGCATGTCACACAACACAATGCCCCATAATGAGGATTCTGTCTTGCTCGTACGCCCAAACGACGGCCACACACAGCTGCAACCAGCTGCATCATGCAGTTAATTCCACTACACAAACGTACATACCTACAAAATATTACGCACGTATGCCAGGGCGTATGAGTGACGAATTAAAGTATAACAGCTGACAGGTTATTGGTTGCGTTGTGTGTGTGTACGTCGCATGAACGTTGAATGTTGACAAAACACACAACTGTGCGGTGAGCGCCATTTGAGCGCCGCACCATGACGTCGCGTCGCGAATGCGCAATGCTTTTGCTGTTGCTGTGATGCTGATGCAAATACAAATGCAGGTTCAGATGCAGAGAAATGCAAAATTTTTATAAAAATGCAAATCGTGGAATGCACACAACATAAATGGTGGAGACAGAAAGAAGAAATAAAAACAGATCACAAATTAGAAAATCAAAGCGAAGGTAGCAGAAAGAGACGAAAAACTTGTGAAAACAGTTAAAAGAGAAAAAACATAAATGTTGTGCTTAAAAAAATTCGGTGCATTGCAATGAATGTGAGCTTAATAGTTAGTTAAGAGAGAGGGTAAATAGAGATGCCTTGCTGAAATGAATACAGTAAATATGTATATGCAGTAAAAATGGATGCAGAAAATAGTTTTAGGGGTGGTGGGGCGGGGAAAAGGCGGTTAAGGGTTTATTAGTGGGGGTGGGGGAATTTGAGTTTAACGTTGTGCAAAATTCGAGCTTTTTTTCTTGTGCTGCATGCTGATCAGTTGCGAAAACGTTTTTGCAAGCAAACAGGCGTGATCGAGTGAGTGCGCATGAGGTGAGCAGGTGAAGAGGTGCAGAGAAGTGCGGTGTGAGCACTTCCATATGATAATTTTCATTTTGTGAGTTTTATATAAAAGTAAGTGCGTACATAATATTTATTAGCGAAAAAACGTATCATATTGTAATTACTTAATAATATTTGGCTGATTCTCTTAAGCTCAAAAAAAAGCCGGAAAACTTTAAACTCGAAAGGTTTTTCTTAAAAATTTCGAGCGTTTAGTGAAAATTTCGATCCTCTCGACTTTTTCTAAACTTATACAGTTTTAATAAACAACCCAACCAGTTTTTGATATGTAAATAAGTTATTATTGAGAACTTAGTTTTAGCTCTTAAATGTAAAAATGGATTAAATACATATTGTTTGTTTGCTTGAAGAACGTCACAATCCAAAAAAAGGCTGGCAAATTTTAATTTTTGTCGTAACACTCACTGCAACAGCCTTGGGTCGCTTTTTCTAATAGATTTAGTGTTATTATTAGTTTTAGTTATTACATAATTTTTTTAGGCCTTATTTTTATATTCCATTTTGTTTTTTACTTCTTCATTTGAATGTGACGCTCTTCCGCTCCTACAATTGGTATTGGTATTTCAGTAAATAAAGGTTTTGCATCCTCAATACATTTCAGAGCAGATTCCGCAAATTATATGGCCTTTTCCTTTCCTTCGCTGTGGTCGACATCCACCGACATTTACCGACTTCAAAAAAAGTAGAAGGTTATCAATTCGTCTGAATATCTTTTATTTTTTTTTAAGTACGTTACCGCATAACTTTGGACCACGCCAACCGATTTCTATAATTCTTGTTTTAACAAGGTGGTCCCATACTAATTTGGTTTTGATGCGATGATCCAGTGATTAGTAAAAAATTAACGGTAATCTTAAACTTGTGTACGAGAATTGAAGTCGGTTTTGTTTTTTGCTTAAAAATTACTTGTTTTACAGCAAGAGATACTCAAAATTTACTTATTTCGGGGAGAGACACTTGTATGACTTTAAGTCCGTACCTAATAAACAAAAGAAAAAAGTTAGTCGAACATTTTTTTTTTTGTACAGTATTGTACAGTATAAAGGAGACTTTTTTTATATTCGACAATAAAGTTTTTTTTTTTTGTATAGTTTGGCAACCATTTTTTCCGCGCATTACGGCGCATTTATACATATATATATTAGACTGCATCACTCCCCATATAAAAAAAAATCGGTACTGTTTTTCAATTGGAACTATAAAATCTATTATATTTTAACAGGGTTCGAAAAACTGTCAGCACAGCATTAACAGCACTATTATTTTTGATTTTGCTTTGCTTTGAAATTTTTGACTTTCATTCGAACGGCTTCGCTTTTGCTGTGATTTTGAAAATTGTATTCCTTTTATCGGCAGTTTATTGAAAAAAATTAATTGCTTACGATTTGCTGTGATTGTGCTTTTTCTATGCTGTGATCTGCTTGACTATGCTGTGCACATGAAGTTTTGCAGCATGGTGTATATCTACATATATACATATTTCGATATCATAAATCCCGAAGTCAAAGCACAGCAAAAGCAAATTAAATTAAAAAATTACAGCATTTTCAAACCCTGTATTTTAAGACGTCCACCAAAATATTTCGGAGTTTTTATGAGTAAAAATAGTTTCTTAAAGATGCTTTTTGAAAAAATCCCCTCAAATGACAAAACGGTTTAAGCTTTAAAAATATACATAAAAATATTAAAAAAAATATAAAACAATTTTGAACGGAATCGTAATAATGAGATGCTGTTGAATTAAGATGTGTAGGTTTAAAAAAAAAAAATTGGGACACGACTGACTTTTTTTTGCACACAAATAAAAATAGTGGGAAAATACCTTTCTACCGAGATCCCATAAGTCTAAATTAGAATAGTTTTGGCCCAGTTATTTAAGTTTTTCGTGAATCAATCTTTGAAAAAAGTAAAACAGCAGCATCAAAAATCTCAAGATTTTTAAATATTTTGCAGATTTTTTAAGCCTAATCTGTTTTGTCATCTGAGGGGACTTTTTTCAATAAGTTCTTTAAGAAACTATTTTTATTCATAAAAAACTCCATTTTTGCAGGTATTTTCAAATCGGTCCAGCTCGCTTAAATCTTAATATTTTTCCGAAATAATTCGGTGGACGTGTTAAAATATAATAAATTTTTTAGTCCCGGCGGAAAAACCGCAACTTTTTTTGGTGATGCATTCTAATATACATATCATTAATTCACAAAGGTCCTATCCAACCTTCCAACCTTTCTAGAACTATTTGTATATAAGATTAGTCATTAAATTAAAAAGTATGCCGTAACTCGCTTCTCTTTTTAAAGCTTTTATTTAACTTGCTCTGTATGTTTGTTTGAGGTAAAACTCGCAATCAATTTTTAACCAACTTCTCGATGACCTAGAGACTTGAAATTTCACAGTTGGCTCCGAACCCGATAGCAATACAATACAAAAATGAATAAATCCGTTAGGTGGCGCAGTATTCGAGATACTATTTCAAAAACCCGTATTTGTAATCCGATTTGGTTCATGTTTAGAATATGGCTTTCGTTTGCTGCTCGCACATTCTCGAGCATTTCGATACCCGGTAAATCGAGTAAGCGAGTTCCCGACACAATCTCGGGTATCGCCATTCTCACGACC
Source organism: Rhagoletis pomonella (assembly GCF_013731165.1). Lineage (NCBI taxonomy): Eukaryota > Metazoa > Arthropoda > Insecta > Diptera > Tephritidae > Rhagoletis > Rhagoletis pomonella. Next base: position 69,648,913 of record NW_023458557.1, read on the forward strand.
AATTTTGAGTAGTTATCGAGACATACCTAGTATGTAAGAGCATATCGAACGTATTAAAAACACAAACAGAAATAATGTTAAATATTCTATTGTCACAAACAAAAAAAAAAAAACGTTGTGCGTATAAGAAGAATTTAGTTCGATGTATGTACATTAGGGTGGTCCAAATATATATGGGAGAAAAGTAAAATCGGAAATTTAATGCTCTCACCCCCTAGGATTGTTCTATACCGAAAAAAAATATACCCCTGTTTTTTATTTTAAAATCAAAATATATTTAGAGGTCGCTCAAAGCGCTCAAAGTTTCCCCTGTATTTTGTATGGGGGAAAAAATACTTTTCGTAGAAATAGCATAGAATCCATGAAAATCAAAATTTTTCATTCTGAAAACTCTGCTTCTCTTCAGAGGACTTCAGAGAATACGGCCCAATTGTTTATTTAAACATTTTTTAATTTTAACTATTTTTCTTTTTTTCTTTTGTATATTTCTTTTTGTATATTTGATTTTTTTGGGGATATTTCGGAGACCCTTAAAAAATAGTTAAAACTAAAAAATGTTTAAATAAACAATTGAACATTATTCTCTGAAGTCTTCTGAAGAGAAGCAGAGTTTTCAGATTTAAAAATTTGGATTTTCATGGATTCTATGCCATTTCTACGAAAAGTCTTTTTTTCCCCATACAAAATACATGGGAAACTTTAAGCGCTTTGAGCGACCTCTAAATATATTTTGATTTTAAAATAAAAAAACAGGGGTATACTTTTTTTCGGTATAGAACAATCCTAGGGGGTGAGAGCATTAAATTTCCGACTTTACTTTTTTTGGACCACCCTAATGTGCATACAATATGCTGTGTATGTATGTATGTGCATTATTTGCAATTGATGCCTCCGGCAAAGAAATTGAGTAAAAGTAATACATGGAGAGGTACGGTGCAATCTGGTATTTGTAAAGCTCCTCCCTATGGCTGGACAATACAGATTTCACTTGAAAGGACAATGCACATGGTTGATATTCTGGAGAGCGACGAGTATTGCGCTTGAAAGAAATTCAACAATTCAGGGTTTAAATACCCTAAATTAAATACGCTTCCTTAAATTGATCATTGAGAAGCTCGCGAGTATAACGAGTTTTTCGATACACGAGAATCTCGTGAGAAAGCGTTCCTCGCGAGAAATTGCTTCTCGAACAATCTCGGGAAATCGAAGGCTCTAGTTTTGGACGCATATTAATTAATGTGGCGCCGAAGTCGTGATGTTTGGAAAACCAGTATTTATGGTCCGATTTCGTTCATATTTAGAAAGCTTGCTTTAAAAATATTGTTTTTTACTATTAACTTGTTCTGCGAGTATTTTTACGTTTATTTAAAATTTACTAAAGTGAAAAAATATGCAGAGATTCCTGGTGAATACATTTCTTGTTTCATTTCAAGTACTGGTAGTTGAAATCATGTACATATGTACATATAGCAACAAAGTGCGAATTAAACGCCCCAAAAGCGCTGCTGCTTTCAGTTGGAAGTTCTAAATTCTAAAAAATCAACGGTAATGTTTAGCCACTTGAAACTTGCACATTATTAGACTAAAATTGAATGGGCAATAAAACTGTGTATTCAAAAAAATTCTACCGCTTCTGAGAAAAAAGTTTGAAATTTGGGTGAAAATTTGTTGCACTTTTTTGCGGACTTTTAAAAAGTTTTAAACTTAAGTTTATGTGAGTTTTGTCAGAGAATGAACTGTATTTTAATTGAAAATTCTTAAAAATAAATAAATAAACATGAGTGGCAAACAATATGACTTTGAAATGGGGGTGCTATTGTATTGGCCAATACTGTATGTATACATAGAGTACGTTAGGCAACAGTGCTGATGTCGACCACCTAGGAGCCAGACCTTTCTCATACCGCAGAGTAGGTTTCTCTAAATAAAGTAATCCCGTTTAAATAAGACCAATAAGAGCTTAGAAGAAATATGAGAAGACTTCTAATATATGTATGTTGATCTAAGATTTGGCTAGTACTGGGCAATGGAAAAGAAGTTGTTGGATATGACTTTCTCTCCACTCATGCCCATGCGACTTGAGCAGCAATCGTTCTTTTGGGAGCCTAGTCCATTGTAATGATATTAGGTAGATTTTGGTGAAAGCTTCCATAGTTATGCGGATTTCTTCAATTTTAAGATTAAGGTGTTCTGTCATCATCGTTAGTGACAAGTGTCAGCTGCATTACTAACTCATATACATATGTGGTATTCCGAAATGTTGTGCCGCGACTCGCAAGCTTATCTGTCTTACGGTTGCTTTTGATTTCGCTGCGAGCAAAATCTCGGAGAGCATGTTTTCAGTATGTCTCAGTCATGTCATCGAGAGACTAACAGCATGCAGTAACTACTTTTAAAATCAGTACGCATGTAATAATCCAAATTTTTTTAACGTATACGATTCGTGCTGGAGGAAATCGAAAAACGAGTTTAGCGTTAGCTGGAAGGATGTAGCTAAAAATTTTGAAACGCCGGCCAATATTTCCAACTTCCAATATAATTCAAGTTATTGGCAGAATTACAAGCTGTTTAGCATTTTCTGGATGTGTATTTTCCTTTTAAAAGTTTCTACTAAATAATATCGGAAGCCACAATTAATCTTGTCGGTACTCCCATGCCTATATAATGGCTAACTTTTCGTTATTGGACCCATTTACTCCGTATTGACCAACCTGCAATATAGCGGCTCCTGTATTCTTTATTCTTTTCAACTGTCATTAAAATGGGATCTATTTCAGACTCCGAGTCGATAATTTGCGTCTTTTTGGTAACGTGACCACGTCTTCCTCCCCCGTTCGTTGGGGCAAAGCAACATTAAAATTACTTTAAAATTCGATTTCGAAATCTAGACTTTTTAATTTAGTGCACGTCCTGTTGTTGTTGTAGCAGCTGCTTACAATTGGCTTATCTTCAATCGTTGTCGTTAAGCTCAACTAATTGTAGACCTCGGAAACTTGTTGCTTCGATGCGGTCGGATCAAAGGAAGAAATGTGTAAGTTGAGTTGGGTTAAGGGCGCATGTAAAGAGGTGGTTGTTGACATAAACATGAGCATAACATGTGGGACCCTTATTGGAACCATCAGGGTTTTACTTTCGAATAAAATTTGCATCTTCGCTGTGTTCGCTACCGGCCTCTCCGTTCGGTTAACCAGCGGTACAAACCTTTGTATATACCGTACCAGGGCATATCATTTTAATAATGGTTTTGGCTGCAGCCGCCCCTGCTATGTCCTTACTTGTCTACTTGTTTTATCTGCCGTAATACAACTAGGTGGCCCTGTAATTCTAGTTGAGCTGGAATTGAGGAGCAATTTTCGTTTTCTACCCATAAATGATTTGCGTGTAGCGGAGAAAGGAGTCGTCCGCTCGGGCCGGACTCCGCTGAAACTGGGTTACACTAAGTACCCCGAGAATTCGGCCGATATCAGTAGCGGCTGAAAGGAAATCAGTGAGTTTTAACGCAGAAATACACTCGGAGGTTTGCGAATGCCTGTCGAGGGGCCATAGAAATTTTTTTTTACGTTTTTTACTTTTTTTTTATGTTAGGTTGAACCGGGCTTGAACCCAGGCCCTGCGGAGCGCACTTCTAACCACTACACTACAGCAGCCACCATAAAGTCAGAGAATTGCATTAGCTATGCGTCTTTATAGTGCGCCGCTTATTCCATGACAGACACACGCTTGCAGGCGCACCTCATGGTGAACAGACGCTACGGACTTCAGTGGACCCTTAAACCCTATACGCCGGTTACAGAAAGATTACCACAAGCGCTTATAGCAAACATCAATGGCAACGTTGACATGACAATGACATTGATGGATTACTTTCCAACTGGATATTTTCGTACTATACAGAAGTATGTATGTACATAAGTTGGTAAGTATGCACGTGGATGCTGGTTATTTGTGGACAGCCCCGGAACAGACTAACTATTTTTTGTTGGTTTAGGTTTTTAGCACAAATATGCAAATGAGTCACTAGTATGCAAAGTTCGGCGATGCTGAAGGAAGAGATGGTTGGATATTTTAGATGGAATCGAATGAAGAAACAACAGCTCGAATGTGCATAGCAAATTAGTCCTTTGTGAAACGATGCACTGTTAACACCCCATGAGAATTTTTTCGTATCTTAGGGGAGTGGAAAAATGCGCTGCTTTAAGCGTATTTTAATGCATTTTTTTTTTTTTAAGTTACACTTTTCGTTAAGGCCGTGTTTTATAAGAGTACTTGTAAAAACAACTCTTTTATTATTTGCGCTCGAATAAACTTAATTACCATTTATCATTGCATTTTAAAAATTCATCAATACTTCTGTGTGACATGTCAAAGAAAACACAATTCGAATACAAAACAAAAAAATAAAATTTGTGTGCAAGAAAATAAAATATAAACATGCCGGCACGTGCACTTATTGCTGCAACTTTATATTCTGCTGGCAGAAAAATTGTGCGTGTGCAAGCCAATAAGGAAAAGCAAACAATAACGAAGTGCACACGAGAAAGAAGAAAAACATGCACACGCCGAATGCACAGGAATAACAGAAAGATAGCGGTGAAAAAAAGAAAACACCACGATATGAAATCGAAAAAAAATATGTGAAAGGAAAAGTAGCATTAAATAAAATACAAAAAAAAAATAGCTGAACGATTAAAATACTTAGTTTGAAGTGGGTGTGCGTGTGTGAAAGTAGGTATTTCAAATGTATGTGAATATACATATGTATGTATGTTCATATGTATATTAGGCTGGTTCACAAAAACAAGTCCGCAATTCGCCCCTGGTTTAAGAAGAGTTTGGTTTCATAAAAATGAAAGTGGTCTACTTCAAGCTAAGAACGAAGACTCGTGTTGTAAAACTTATCTCAGTAACGGTGGGTTAAGCGGCGTTAGTGACGGAATTGGTTGGTTAGAAAATGCGTTCTTACTGTGGGCTCTAATATTGATACTGAATTAAAGAAACTTGTTCAGCAACGGTTTTCCTTCATCTACATATTCACCTTTACAAGGATATAAGGAAAGGTGAATATGTAGATAAAAATATAATGAAAGGATAGGCGTTTAGAAGAAAATCGAGATAGAAATAAACATATGTAAAGACAAAGATCAAGATGAAAAAAAAATGTAAAGACAGTTGTATAATACTAAAAAAACCTTTTCAGTTATATATCACACTTTGAAATTGAGTCGCAAATAAAAAATTAAAAAATTTTGCTTATAGCTGTTTTTAGTTTTTTATAATTCCAAAACCCTCTCAAAGTAATATTGTAAAATTTTTTTGTATGGGGACCAACCCAGCCTAATGTACATATGCACATGCGTGTGTGCATGCCGATGTATGCTATTTTTCTTTCATTTTCGTTAACTGGTAACTCAATCATTTTTATGAAAATGGAAAAATTGCGGCAACATGTTCCTTTATACTCTATGTATGTACTAGTGTTCGTGTTTGTGTGTGTTTTTGCATGCTTTGGCGAAAAAAATTCAGTTAACAGTTAGGTAATTGAAATGGCGTCAAGTAAAAGGGTGAAAATATTTTTTTACGAGTTGCAAATTACTTAGTGCAAGTTAAAATTGGTTGGCATTTTGAATAACGTGAACATTTTTTCTATCGTTTTCAAAGCACTTCTAACATGTTTTGCATTTGAAATGGCTATCGTCTATTAATTGAAACATGCTATATAATTTTACAAAATTGGGTATTTTTTATCCGTCCAACTATATATATATATGTATATTAAGTACATATGTGTGTAATATATGTACTAACATTGTATACCGTAAGCGGTGTGAAGGTTATTTTTATACTTGTAGGTACATACATACAAACATACATACATCCATATGTACACAGTTAGCATTTAAACTAAGGGCTACCAAATCCATTAACATTACCATATTGTTGGTCCTATAAAACTTCCAAGGATTAATAAACACGCGGACACCGACAACAGAAAAGTTGCTACCCATTTGGCAAAACGAGGCTTTCTAGGTAGGCGTATTTCTAATTTTTTGTGCCGATACGTCTACCGTACTCCTTTTACCTTTGTACCTTTTTGTTTAGGCAACTTATAACACCTAGTGCCTACACCCCAAGCAACTGGTACCAAACCGGATATAAAACACGTTTTTTTTCCATAAAATATGTAGAGAAGTGTATAACTTTGCTACAGACACGCGCCGGCACACCTGCGGAGACTATTTCCTTTATTTGCCTTCCGTTGCTTTGAAAACATACCTTCTTGTCTGCCCTCGAATGACAAGGCTATTGAAAGATTTTCTTAAACAGCTTGTAAAGAGAATGTCTAAATTAAAAACGCCCTTCCCAAAAGAGTTTATTCCAAAGCGCTCCCCATGTTTCCGCCTGGGTCCTACACTGCTTAGTTGTAAATAAAGCTGGGTTTGTTTGCTTTTTTTTGTTCCTTTTTCCTTTGGCGTTTTTTGTTTCTATTTTTATTTTTTTTTTTAACATTATCGAGTTTTAATTCACACCATCCACATACTTACAGCGTCAAACATTTATTCAACCCAGTTCTCAACTCTGATAATTTTTTAAAACCTCCACAAGTATTAGTAGCTGATTAAGCCGTCAAATGACTGACGATGCTGATTGAAGGAATCGAAATTGTGAAAACCCCCCGAATATCAGTATGCAGCGAACTTAAACGAACTTAAAAGAGGACGACATAACTGGCTTAGACTCGACTTAGATGCCGACAACGATACGATTACATCACGCCAATCTGGGCCTTCCGGTTCAGGGTGCCTCGATAATCCAAAGCATTTTCCTCCACTACAGTGTAATATGAATGCACATGTTGAAATAGAGAGGGAATTTCTTACTCGAAAAAATAAATAAATCTTTGATTAAGAATATCCCAACTTACTGATTTTTTTAGAATTGGGTTGCGTATGGTTTTTATCAGAACATCGTTAAAATAATTAGAATACATTTTCTTGTTTTTTTTAAGATAGTTGAAAGTTCGAGGATATTATTAGTTAGCTCTTGATAAAAATATAGCATTTGTAAGGTACATTTTTCAATTTAAGCAAATACATATGTAAAAATAATTTAGTGTAAATAAATTCTGTAGTTATTGTTTAAGCATACCTTTCAAATGATTTGATTCTATTGATACAACCGAAATATAACCATCGAGCTTTTGTAAATAGAATCAATGGAAATTTTCGCAAGCCCTCTAATTTAACTTTCTGACCCGACAGAATTTTGGCAAAACCGCTGGCCAGGATTGTATTCACCTGTACTACAAATAAATTGAGCAACATGCTCTTCTGCCAAATGACTTTTCAAAATACCCACAACGCCCACCAAAAATTAATTTCGACAATTTCTAACGAGCTGCGTTTAGTACTCATACTTGTACATACACAAATACCTACGCGGAAGCTTGTATTTAGGGCTTTCATATTTGTTTGTTTGCTTGTTATTAAAGTTTTCAAATTCTCCAGCTCTCGTGTGTGCATCGCACAAATTTCATCGTTCTGCGGTTTTTCATTAACTACTCCAGACAAATTAAAATTAGTCTGCTACCAAATTCCCGAATTTGCTACAGCCGAACATATTCCGAAAATGGAAATACCAATACCAATACCAATACCAACACATAAAAACGTATGCAGAGCTTAACAGCTTAAAGCCACTTCAACTCACCCAAAACTTTCACCTCGACAGTACGTTGCGCTGTGTAGTTGTGTTTATTGCGGGCGATGCAAGTATAGGTACCCTGATCTGCGGTACGTTGCACATTCTCGATGAGTAAGGTGCCGTTCTGAACACGCTGTCATATATTTGTGGGCAATCTGACGCCATCTGTAATGCGAAAATGTTAGTGAATGAGTATGGGAGTAGTACACACAAGCATAAAAATAAAACAAAAATGTACTTTTAAAATACATATAAACATTATAAATACATATAAACATTGTTTAAATGTACATTAGTGTTAGGATGAGCGATAATTAGGGTTTTTAAAAACTAGTTTTTCCCAGAACGGCAAATAATTTTTACCCACAAACTTTCCAGGGGCTTTCGTATCAAATTTTAACCCTTGCCTCAGAGTTTTTTTACACCAGTTCGGGGCTGGTAGCATCGGTGGACGTGTTGCAGCATAAGAGTTAAACGGCTGACCATCTGGTTCACTTCCGCTACATGTTAGAGGTGGGAGTAACATCAGCTGACCAGCCAAAGTCCTACCGACCCACAAGTCTTACGTCTTTTGTACTAAAAGCCCTGGAAAGAATCGCAGACAGGCATATAATGGACCATGTAAGGAAACTTTTTGTACAGAAACCAATGCTTATCTTCCAGAAAAATCTACCATCCATGCTCTTTAGAGTCTAACTAGGAAAACTGAGAAGTCGACGGAGAACAAAGAGGATGCTTCTTGGAAATGCAGTAGTTTGAGTACTGTTTTCTTTGCGCGTTGTTTTGTGTTAGTGCCGATAAAAAGCTTTTGAATGGCGATTTTAGCGACGCGATTGCTCAGAAGAATCCAGACCAAAATATAAGGACGAAGATCGCTGTCCAGCACCCGACTAACAAGCAAAAAGTCTCCGCATATTCGGACACAAATCGCTGTTGGCAGTTAAGACTTTAAAGTTGTGAAGGACTTTGTCCAGCAGGATGTAGCATAAATACCACCAACAGCGTCAGACAGGAAATCAGGCGATGAATAACTCATGCCAGCAGGTGATACTTTGGGCTCGGTGAGTAATTGGAAAGCAGATTCATCTCGCCAAACTAAAATACAAGTCTGTTAACATGTCCTTTCGCAGAAATATGGTAGATACAAAGATTAGAACACTTTGGGGGCTTTCGAGAAAGCTATTCTATGCAAGACCTATGCCAGTGTTCGCGTGGGCGACGGGCGCCCCAGAACATGGGTGACGAAATTTACGATCTTTTCAACGACATGGACATCCTTCGACTCTTCTATCCATGGTTGGATAACGAATTAAATGGCGCCCTGATCAAAATGGAAAAATCAAGGGCAGAATGACTTGTCTGCAGTCTGTATGAACAACTGGTGCAGATTCGCAAAGGTCTCGGCTCAAACCAATAAACGGCTTTAGTGCCAAATAAGAAGAAGAGAAGGAAGAAGAAGAAGAAGAAGTATTTTGGGACACCCTATATAACAGATATAACCGTTTCCGCTGCTAATAAATAAGTCGTCACGATCACCTTAGTAGTAGAATTTGCCTACGCAAACTTACATGACTCGATATGTAAAACCCAGGACGGGCCCTCGCCACATGCTGTATGCTCTTCAACAACATGCAACAGCCCTATTCAGCGGAAATGCCCTCAGAAAGAGAATTTCGTTTCCCCAATTGACGCTGACTGGAAACCGAGCATATGCCGTGACCTGTCAGTAACTTACCTACCACATGCAAATCAACTTTGTACATATATATATGCTCGCTGTGTGCGCAAATTAATAAATACATATGAACATGAATGCTTACCTTTCTCTATGATGATGCTGTCGATAGGATATCCTGCCACGGGACATTTCAAAAAAAATGTCTTTCCCGCCACTGCAGATAGTTTTGGCATCATGCGCACGTATGGCATACCTACGAACAGATGAGGAAATATAGAGGGAAGAGTAAAGTGATGAAGAATGTTCTGTTGAGTAAATGCTAGCTAAACAAACACATAAAAATATAAAATTCAGCGTAAAAGTCAGACTTTCATTTCAGCCAATGCTCCAAATGCATAAAAATATACGTACATATGTTTGTATGTGTACATATTTTAGCAATCCTGTCAATCAGTCTGTACTATATTGTTTGTCTCTGCGCTTTTGGCAGTTAGGGTATTTACTTTTTTGTTGTTACTTTTGATATGTCTCCGCTGTTGTGCGCTGACGTGCACATATTCATACATAAACGGGCACGTATGTTTCATACCCATGCTAATGTCTGTACTATGTGCCTATGTACGCGGAGGCAGCTCAACTCACCGTAAATGTTTAAACGAGCCGAATGCGATGCTTCACCTGCCCGCGAAATGGCCTTACACTCATATTCACCGCCATCCTCCGATTTAACCGCAGATATATTAACATGGCTTATAACATCGCCGAACATTGTGACATATTGGCCAATCATGAGTCGATCGTTCTGTTCGGAAGATGCAAAAAAATGTTATATAGGATTTAGTGTACCTTCAAAATATTTATAGTAAAGAATTTAAATTTTAATAGCTGTTTGCTTTTAACATAATTAGGGTTTCTTCATATTCTAGTGTCTGTATTTTATGAATAATTTTGATGTACATATTTCGGCTAGCATCTTAGCCAACAGAATCGTTTAGAATCTTTCTGAGAGTATATATAAGATTTAAATAGGACAGACATTGAATAGACAAGAGTGACGAGGTCTCATGCAGCAGCTGAAGCTCTTCAACTGCAGTTGGTGGTTATTGGGCTCCAAAACGGTATTTATAGGGCGAGTGTTAGTGAAGGCGGTGACGCATTCTCTGTGGATGCCGTTACAAGCACCGTTTCCGTCGGGCTCAATGGTTTTGTAGGTACCGTTCGGACCGCGTCCGTGCATTCTAAAGTGCCTGGGATGCGCCCTACCTCCCTCTCTCTTTGGCCTTATCCACCAAAGTGTGAACTTCGAGCTAAAGTAGCTCCGTGTCGCAGGTCTGAACGACATGGGCCATGTGGTCCACTTCCAGCGTGTCCTAAGACCTGTACAGTTCCTTAGGGGAGTCCATCCGATGCAATTGTTGCACCTAATCGAAGTGGAATTCGGATGGATTAATCCATGAGTATGCAGCAGATGTATGTCACTTGTGCTGAGTTGGGCCCAACGTCAGCCTTTAGAAGAATGATGTTGAGTAACCTTACTATAAGGCGTTGCTTCAGAGAGAAAAAGTCCGAGTCATTCGGCAATATGCACCGGAACCAATTGCAGGTGTACTTACGTAGGTGCGCATAATAGCTGAAATACAATGCCGGCGAACGGCGAACTCACCACAGCGAAATTCGAGCTGTCAAAATTAGAACACCCGCACGCGTATGAAATTGAACACAGCCAAAGCGAAATGCGAAGTTCGCTTGGCGGCGTTTCATGGCGATAGATTTATTTCTATCGCCCTGCTGGGCGATGACAGCTGTGCGTGCCAAAGGTGGCCGTATTTCTTTTTTGCTTTCAAAGTTTTAAAAGAAAACAACCTAAACACGATTTTTTTTTGTTGTTTGAAAAATATAGTTATGGATTCGTTACATCTGTCTTGAAACAAATTATTTGTAATAATCTTTCTTTGTTTTACATTTATATTTGTTATCATTTCCTCATTTCTAAATATGGTTTAGTTTTGTCTAAATATGGTCACCCAAATTATAAAGGCGACCAAATGGGATCAACTGTTTTCGCTACCGCTCTAATTCTGTTTAAGTAGGCGAAATAGCTGGGCGAACGGTGAACGACAGCATCGCCCAATTCGGCGAAGTTTGCCGTTCGCCGGTATTGTATTTCAAGCATAACTCAGCCAAGGATACTTTGCACTCAACCTTTCTTCTCACTCGTGAGCGAGCAAGGTACGAGATGAGGTAACCAATAAGGGTGGAGGAGCTTTGGGTCACGACAGAGAGAGAGAGAGAGAGAGAGAGAGAAGGAGAGAAATAACTACATGGTAGGATCACTCCGACTTGTTCTAGTGATGAATACTAAATATTCGTGTTGTACATATTTGCCGAAAAGTTGTACCTAAAATTACATATACGTACCTAAACAGTAAACATGTACTTTTATGTGCATATATTTTTGTCACTTGGTGGACTGCACCTTCCATCTGTACCATAACAACTTTTGGACTTACATGAAACAATATTTTTCTACGTTCCAAATGTACCTAAAATAATTGTGATTACGTTTAAATTTAAGAAGCTGAAGAGTGAGTGCAATTCAATCTAGTTTTACATCACTATTTCGCACCACTTGTTCGGTTCTTCATCTTTTTCTTCAAAATTATTCTTTACACTCTCATTCTCAAAATAATGTGACGTCACACCCAGTTGCTCTCAGCTCGATTGGCGCAATCTTCTATTCTATCATTCTTGTGTTCACCAGGAGGATCAGCTTGAAGCCACAGAATGTAGTTGTGCGTTATTGGGCTTTGGACCCACCACTTAAAAACCTCTTCCTCTTCCTTCTAGGAGTATTAGAGAGAACGATTTTGCGGAATATCTACTGGCGCGACTGAGCGACGTGCTGTATGAGCTTTACAACGCCATATACAGAGTTCGCCGGATTAAATACAGCCCCCCTCCTCCCCTGCGATGGAAAAATTTGGCTTTACTTGGCATTTTTCAATCGACGTCAGTTGGCCAAGAAGAGAAACGAAATGTGAGTCTACAAGAAATCATCTTTACATTGCTTTCGGACCGGGAGCAAACGGTCTGTCTTTAATAGTTCTTTTTAAATATTATTGCCACAAATTAAACCGAAAATCTAGCCTTAAACTCTTTTTATTTGCGTTTTAGAACTTTCACATAAATTTTACGTCCAAATTATGTTTGTATTAGAAATTCCTCAGAGTCAAAGTTTGCCTTTATATTTTCCTTCTTGCAGCCTAGTCCATTGCTTAATCGCATATGTGAAAAAGGGTTACAGCAAAAGCAATGATGTGGCAATAATAATAAGAATGTATGGCCAGTAGTAGTGGTACATAGTTTCAGTTTTCCTAATATCTGCTCCCACCAACGGTGCTGTTGATGCTTCAGCCTCGGCTTGGCTGCTGTCGAAGAACATGGACGCAAGGCACCAGAGCAACCAGCGCCACAGCCACAACTTCAACATTCTTCGCAATTGTTCAGTACGTAGAAATCACTATGAAATGGTTCGCATGGTTGCAATGGCATTTGCGTAGCAATTTTTGTTTATGCGAGTATGTTAGACGGCGATGATAGCTTTTGCAAAGTTGTGGCATAGAGGAATAGTTATAAATATGTCTTTACATACATACTAAAGATCTGCATGGGAGGTCATTTCGCTTATCTCGATTGTTCCGGCTTTCTAATAGATTAACAATGCGATATTTACAAACACAAGACGCACTGAACGTCCAAATAGTATTTTCGTGTGAGTTTGTGCAGACCTTTACTGCGTACATTCACATGTAGAAGGTTGTGGCGATGACGTTTGAAGATGATGGCGTTGGTGAATGCGAAAGCGCACAACTCTGGCGATGACTTTAATTTGCGTATCCTCTCGTGCATAACATCAAAATGCGACGAGTTATGCAAAATACGCATACCCGTCGGTTGTCCCAACAGACGTCAGTTGCTGGTAGAGCATCAAAAACAATATAAAATCTAAAAGAAAGCGCATATGCAAAGCAGTAACGCTTTAGAGAAGCGTGGAGAGAAACAGCAACAGCAACCGACAACCAACAACAGCAACTGGCGGAGCTAGTAGAAAGCATAGAGGCAGCAGCATCAGCCGCAGCCAAAGGATAGCCAACTAAAACACGATGTGCCGCAACTATGCTCAGACCCCATTGCTGTGTGGGCGAGTGTGTGTCGACGTGGTTGAGTATGTGTTGAAGTTGGTAATGAAATTCGAAAATATTTCAAGCATTGCTATGCTCAAGCACATGCCACAAGTATGTGGCGGCACCTCCAGTGGTTTCTAATGCTTTTACTATTGCTCTTCACACATATCCTTCTTCATTCGAAACATAAAATTTGCTACGCCAGAAATGGTATCTGTGTGTGTGTGTTTGTCTGTGAATATTTTCTACAATGTGTCATATTCAAGCTTTGTCGCGTAGATGCCTGACTAAAAGCTGCTTACATACATATGTACGTTTGCTCCTACCAGCAAACAAACAAACCTAGAATTTTCTCAAATGGAAAAATTGAATTTGAAATATGAAGACATTTCCAGAAGGAGGAACAGCAGCATTAGCAGCAGCAAATGACACAGACGAGCTGTCTTCGTTGCGAGCACACTTGACTGACAGGTAAGTAATCGAGTTAATATTTTTAATCCTTTGCTAATGAACAGCTGTAGCACAATACTGTTGAGAATGGAGCGCGCTATTTGCTATGCTTTTTCATTTTTCATTTAACACCACATTTCAGTTATGCATGTAAATGTGAATTTTATTAATCTAAAGTTGCGTACGGGTAAGATATATGTGTGCATATCGCACATGATCTGCAAAAGTGACAAAACTCAAAATTTGGTATTTTTGAAATCATGCATTAAAAATGTACACAGAGCTTTTATTTACCTTTCAGCAAAAGTTGGTGCAAATTTTTGTTATAATTTGTTGAAAAACTCTAAAGTAAAGTCTCCCCTGCCCATACGATTAGCATGTGCTACGAAATAGTTTTTCGCATTTTCTGACGTACGTTTAATTTTGAGTTCTGTCACTTTTGAAGATCGTGTGTGATATATAAATATGCATGAATGTAAGTGCTTGCTATGTATATGAGTTAATTCCCAAAACTGATGACTTTTTCCCACTTCAGCGCCACGGCGTTGAAACTTTAGCTAACTCGAGTTGAAATTTTCCAGTTCAGTGAATGCGAAATTATTCCTAAGTAAATATGTATTTACATATTTGACGCATTAATATAACTACTTACATTTGGTAGAGGAAATCCGTCTAAGTGCCAGACAATTTTTGGTGTTGGATTGCCACTTGCGCTGCATTTCAACGATACTGATGGGCCGGGTTGTATAGTTTGTTCGATGAATTTGTAAATCAGTTGCGGTGCTACCTCTGTAAGAGAGCGTTTATGTTATATAGAAGAAAATGTATTTGTCGTAAAAGTTAGGAAGCAATTAGGGGCATTATTTCAATTGACAGAATGAAAAGGGCAACTCTACAAAGGTTAAATAGCTGTTGTGCTCCTATAGTGCAAAAACCATGTGATTTGCAAATGACCTAAGATATTTCCACAGGGGTAAGCATCTTAAAAGTTTCCAAGCACTGCCGGCTGAGGATAACATACAGTGTATGGCTTTGAAACAGGCGGTTCAGGAATGTTTTCTTTTCTCTCTTCTTGAAATTTTCTACAGAAATTGCGAGGCGTTTCCTCACACGTTGAGCGTGCCTACCCATCAGGCATTGTACTACAATAAGGGAGTTTAAGACGTTGATCTACAGATAGAGTGACTCCCATTATGCTCAGTTCAAATGCAGGTGCAATGTGTTGCCATTTGCTATCTTAGTTCCGGTACGAAGTTGCGAAGCTCACTCGGGATCAAACCATTTCTTTAACGCAATGAGCTTTCAGCACTATCTTACACTCTTACACAAATATAAATCTTCGCTATCTCCACAAGGTCTGTAGAGATGGTCTTCCGAGCGTATGTAATCGCATTCTACTAAGTACTGGGCAGTGGCTGATAAGGTGTTGTACACTTTTATCTTTTTCTTTGCATCTACAGCCTCGGCAATAGTTCGGCTCACTCTCCCTATCAAGGGATGTACGCTAAATAAACAGTGACATGTAAGTACTCATTCTATTTTAAACCTAAAAGTACATAGTTAGTCTAGCAGTTTAATAGGGGGAGAGGTTTCTCCGGCGCTCGTTTGCAGCTTGTCTTGTAATGTTCTTAGCAGGTAGTTCCAAAGGTGGTTAGTCACACTGGTGTATGGCACAGAAGCATGAACAATGAAAATATCTGATGGGGCAAGTCTTGCAGTTTTCTAGAGAACAATTCTGCGACAGATTTACAGGCCTTTGCGCATGGTCGACGACGAATTCCGAAAACGATAAAACGATGTATGTATGAGCTTTAAAACAATGCGAATTAAAATACCGTGGCTACTCTGGATTGGTAATTTCGTACGAATGAACAGAAATGTTTCCGCTCTTAAAGTACCCAACGCGGGTCAGTGGGCACAGAAGGGAAAGTACTGGCGATATATATCGAAGTGGTCCATAACTAGTTTCAAAAGAATCCCCAAATAGACGTGAACTAACTCGGAATAGCCCTGACCAGGTCTCGAAATGATGCCAAACTAGTCCCGAAATTATACCAAACAAATATGGAAATGTTCCTGAAATAGTCCTGGAACGCGCTGAAATGATCCTCAGAACTATACGTAAACTTATCCCGTTTATGTACACAATAATCAATTACAGATTTTCTGCTGGGTTAAAAAAAGCTGCTAAAAATGTTCGACTGGGTTAACGAAAATTTTACCCAGATCGCAGAAATCAACATTTATAAAATAATGAGATTTATTGAGCGAGATAACATTAAAGAGTTTATCACCCATAGATACTTGTTTCATTTTTCCTAAAAAGCAAACTTTTAAATGAAATTATTGACTCACCTCCAAGTCGTAGTTCGGCGGTACCTTGCGCAGATTCCAGATCATTCTTCACAATGCACTGGTACATGCCCTTGTCCTCTTTGGTAATGGACGTAATGCGAATATGTTCTGTGGACAGCAATCGAACACGCGCGCCGGAGCGCAGTGGTTGGCCATCTTTCAGCCAAATGATGCTTTGTTTTGGGAATCCCGAAATGCTGCACATCTAAAATAGAAAACGCATATGCAGACCCGTGCAAAATATCACTAATTAGACGCAATTAAAGGCATGTGAACGAGGAGTTTTCTATTTTTATTGACATTTTAATGGATTTTACAAATAACTGCTCCCGGTCAGCAACTTACCAAATTTGCAGTTTTTCCCAAATTCACTGTCTGTATGGTGGGCTGTATGCTGGCAGTGAGCTGCGATGTAACAGCAATTTGTACTTCCAAAGTTTCGCTGCCCTCCGAGTTGGTGGCTGTGCAGAAGAACGCCCCACTCTCGGACCGATCGACTGCGGTAATAATTAGAGTGCCTTCTTTAATTTTAGCGCGTCCCGTCGCCAGCAGATGTTGTATGGATTCCTCGTTATTTGGACGTTTCGTATGCCAGCTGAAAGTAATTTGCAGTAGATTATTAATACATAAATATGCAAGCGAAGTTTTTTATTTATACACAAGAATGGAAGTGGCTAAAAAGCAGCTAAATGCATGTAGTAAATTCCAGAGCTTCATAAGCTTATTTTATTAATATTTGGCACACAAGTTCTATAAGAGTTGGTTAACTTTGAAGATTTTTTCCTTTTCGTTGCATTTAAGCAAACCACTTAGGCTAATGCGCAATTAAGTGGAAAATCTGAGCGACCCACTTCACTTTATGCAAAATCATTCACATAAGTCACAATCAAGTATTTACATACGTACATGCAATGTACTTGCACAATTTATTCCTTACCCGTATATAATAACCCAGCAGCTAAAATTATAGGAATCTTGCAAAATAACTAGTCCCATATGACCTACTTTATAATGAACTAAAAACTGGTTTACCTACGGGAAAGGCATTTGCCACGGAAACTATAGCTCAATGCCAGCTCGCCCGAAATGGTATGAACTCATTCTTATGGAGGGAAACTTTAGTTACACCGACGTCATACATATCAATAACCATAAATATTAAGCGATGGCTGATTGCGATTTCTTGGATGTTGCCATGTGACAGCTCCCCGACTGTGGACCTCGGTGGTCCTTGTTCAGTTTGCTGCTGTTAATGACAACACTGACTATATTTCTGTTTTAGCGCATCGTCTTTCTGATCGGTATAAAAGGGTACAGCGCACAGAGAAGCTGAGACGGCAAGCGTGAGAATCAAAAAAACCAAGCTTCTAAGTATGCCAGCGAAGTCTTGTTGTGACGTCTTAGTGTCCGACCAAACTCTTAAGACTGTAAGGAATTTCACATACCTCCGCATTGAAGTTTCCCCCAGCGGCGACGCTGATGAAGAAATTAACCACAGAATAAGTAAAGTCAAAGCGGCCTTTGTCATGATTTACACCTTGGAGCGAATCAACAAGCTGAGGTTCAGCTTACGCTTTTCAAATCCAGTGTCCATTTGTAGGCGTCTGCAAGTTTTCGTAAACGGATGTCCCAAGCCGATAAACGGAAGTAAGACTCACATAAAATGTGGACATATCTAGTAGACTAAAAGCCTGAAAAAAGTAGCCCAACGCGGCCTCCACGGCACTCAGCCATTTTGCGGCCCAACCAAGCGATACACAGCAGAAGGTATGATGATTCTCAGGTTGGAGCCTGATGGCGTATGTCAAAGGGCAAAAGACAATCTGAGTGATTTATAACTCCCAACCGAGTAGCCTTTGAACGACTGCTTGGCTTTAGCCGGAAGAGTTTAATAACTAATATTGAAAGCTGAGAAATCATATTTAAAGAATGGACATTTCTGTTGAGATGCCCTACAGGTTCAGTGGATTGGTGCAGCAAATTAGCACATAAGTAATATTTTATTGCCCACGTAAAATTGGCCTAAAACTTGAATCCATCTATAAACCGCAAAAATGACAACCTCTAGGATGATAAGATTCATAAATTAGTTGGAAGTGATCACTCAATGAATAGCACAATAGATCTATGAAGCTCGATCGCAGACCTAGCATGCTCTAATAACAATACTAACAAATAAATAAAATAAAATAAACTTTTTAATATACCACGCTTTTATAAATGGACTAAAAATTAGAAAATAATATATCTCAGTCCCATAGAATTTGTTTTGTTTTTGAAAAAAAAAAAACACAAAATCAAACAAAAGAGATAGCGAAATAAATGTAACGGTGCTTTAAAGATTTTGAGATGGGGACTTCAGGAAAAATAGTATCGCTTTCGACTTTCAAAAATAGGTGGTTTAAATTCTTTTCCGTTTTTTTTTTGCCTGAAACCAGTATGCAATGAAGTTTTTAAAAGGTTTTAAACCCGAATTACTAATGTTCTTACATCAAGGAATTCATTTACTTTGTTGCAAGAGTCGAAAAAGCATTTCATTTTACAGAAGTTTTACAAAACCAATCAAGTTTAAAAGTCGTTTTTAGGTAAAAAAGACAAAAAATCAAAAATTTTACTTGTAAAAGTCACTTTAAAAGTCTCATTAAATGTAAAATTACTTTCATTCCAAGACCGACCTTCAAAAGTAAAATCTTAGAATTTTAATCCTTTGACATGAGAACAGTGAACTTAAAATATATACATATATCTTAAACCGATTTTTTTGTTTTTGCGACCATGGAAATGAATTCCCTGATGCAAGAACAGCAAAAATATCTGTAGAAAAAGTTCATTGCATACTGGTTTCGGGAAAAAATTAAAATCTTCAGTATATGAAGGTCACTGGCGTTTGAACAGCCATAAAGCACTGGGCGTTTCATATTAGTGGAGCAAAAAATTCGGGCAGAAAATTCGCCTTGGTATCGGGTTTCGATACGAGTATTTTTTTTTATCCCTGCTCAGTACTTGGTTCAAAAGTATTGATACCAAAATTGCTTGGTATCGAACGAAAAGTATCGAGTATTTACTTGTATTTACTGGTATAGTTTCACCCCTAAATGGAAGTGTTTTGACTTCAGTTTGGGTGGATTGAGGTGAGGGCCTGGGAATCCACCATCAAGTGCAATATGACCATGGAAATACAATGCCGGCGAACGGCGAACTCACCACAGCGAAATTCCCGCTGTCAAAATTGGAACACCCGCCGGCATATGAAATTAAACATAACCAAAGCAAAATGTGAAGTTTGCTCGGCGGCGTTTCGTGGCGATAGGTTTATTTCTATCGCTCTGCTGGAAGATGATGGCAGTACATGCCAAAGATGGCCGTATGTTTTTTTGCTTTCAAATATTTAGAAAAAAAAACAACACGAATTATTTTTGTAGGTTGAAAAATACAGTGATCGATTCGTTAAATCTGGCTTAAAATAAAATAATTTATAATAATTCCCCCTTGTCTTTTGTTTATATTTGTTATCATTTCATCATTTCTAAATATGGTTTCGTTTTTCAAAATATGGTCACCTAAATTATAAGTGCGACGAAATTGTATCAGCTGTTTTCGCTACCGCTCTAATCCTGTTAAAGTAGGCGAAATAGCAGGGCGAACTGTGAACGACGACATCGTCCAATTTGGCGAACTTCACCGTTGGTCGGGTATTGTGTTTCAATAAAGACAAAGGTTGAAAAATACTCGATACCACAGCTTTGTCAATTTTATTAGCCATCTTTGATATCAGGAAAAAAAATTGCATTTACGCTTCGGTGTCATATTTTGTAGTCCCCGAAAAACGAATAGAGTTTTTTAAAATTAAATGCATCGAACTATAGAACCAATTCCACCAGAATAAGAAAGGATGTCTGCCTCCGTAATATAGAAAATGAAATTTTATTGCATCGACTCTCAACATGTTGCTCAAGAAGGTAGAAATGTAGCAAGACAAAATCTCTGAGGACCTATTTTTTGACAAAGCTTTCATTGAGCTCACCAACCTTCGCCATCCTTGCCAAGATGAAATTGAAACCGAAGCAAAAGGTTTTCAGGAGTTAGAGGAAGGCAGCATGCCGTATCAGCTGTCCAAATAACGCCGCCACTGCTGTAAATTATAATTTCAAAAGAATACGCACGTTTTCTTATTTTATCATGTGGTTAAAGCAAAGTCGTTTCCCTACAAAATATTAAGAATACTGGATGACAACAGAAGCTAGGTCTGTCAAGCATGCAAATAGTGTTTATAGCTAAGACCTTGAATTAATGGGTTTGTAGGAGTGTTATCCACTGTGCTCGTATAGCGACGACGTTAAATTTGTCATCGAGATTTTTTCCTTAGTCTTTATTTTCTGTTGGTGCATACAGTAAGATGAGTTCAGTAACTGAACTTCAGTTACAATTTAACCCATATAATATAGTGCATGTGAGCTGCACTCCTCTCAAATGAGGTGGCCAAAAAGAAGTTGCTTCTTATGTTATTAGCTTCTGGCTGTCAGTGCAAAGAAAGCTCTGCAATACTTTATTTAAATCAAATGTTGCCGACGCGATGATATTTGTGCAAACATCGTCAGCATAAGCACTTACCCAATGAACGTTCTAAGAAAATTTAGTGTCAGTGGTAAGGGCTAAGGGCCTACAGTAGTGGTCGCTATTGTTACAGGCTGTTGTTGCTGTTTCGCTGCCTAGTTGCCATGGCATATTAAAATATTGCATGTCAATGCACTCGAGCGTATCTACTCTTGTATGGTTGTAGTGCCAACGTACGTACGCTCCACAAACTCCACCCAGGGAGCAGTCTCAACACACGTTTAGAGCAAATGAAAACACACCGCTATTTCGAACACACACACACAGGTGCATACATTCTCCTCAAACAAGCCATTACTCATTTTCGGTATGTTACGTATACGCCAGCGTGGCCACTAGCGCCTAACCACCGCCGCATTGCTTTGCAGTGGATATCAGGGATGCCAACTCTCTTAGGGCTAATTCCCCGAAATTCCTGAAAAAAAATTCCCTACAATGAAATTTCCCCGAAATGAATTTTGCTAGATATTTAAAGAACTTCATGCTAATTTTCTTTTTATAAAAAAAGCAACAAACAAAAAAGCAAAAAACAAATTCGATGGTTTGGTGACGAAAACGAAACGAGAAAAGAGAGCGTCGAACGAAAACGTGAAAAAAGTCACCGCTATCAGTGTTGCCAGAAAATTTTGAGGCCTACAGCTAAAATCTTCGAACAGCTAAATGTAGCCACACAATTCAGCCAAACAAATTAGCCAAAAATATATTTCTTCAAAAATAGCTAAACAAAATAAATAATTAGATTATTATAACGCAAACAAATATGAACTTAAATATTTACAAACATCAAATTGGGGCATTAAAATATTTTACAATGGCGATTCCAATATTTAAGGCAAAACGTTGTGAACAAAACCCGGCGGTTGGTTATAATTAATATACAAATATAATATATACTCGACCACTTCCTTGAATTTCGTCCTTATAACTTTATAATCTTAAAAAAAAAAAAAATCAATATCCATTCGCCCTCGTAAACCAAAAAAATATATATTTTTAAAAATCCTCAGAATGTTCTCTTTTATTTTTATTGTCATTCTACATTACACTGAATTTTTTAAATTAATTTTTTGAAATAATCATATCTTTGAAATTACAAGGTCCTTTACCAAAACCTGACGTAAGAGAGCAAAACTACAAGCGCAGTTTTACAACATTTTCGTAACTATATTGATTGCTTCGTGTGTATCGAAAATATTTTTGTTTTTGTGTTATCGATATAACAAAACGGGAATAGGCATGCCAAAATAGCTATTTTTGCACTGTTTGATATCCATCAAAATAATAGAACTCTGTGTAAAATTGGCAAAATTATAAAAAAAAAATTTAGCTAAAAACGCTAACGCGATTTAAAAAAGGCTTACAAAATAGCTAAAGCTAAACGCAAATTTCTATAGCTAAACGTCGAAAATAATAAGCTAAATTTAGCTACAAAATAGCTGGCAACACTGGCCGCTATGCACGGTTGCAATTTCTTTAATATTCCCACGGTTGCATGAGGCAATTACGTAATGTTTCGAACCCGTAAAAACAAAATGAGAGACTGGTTTTACAAGTTGTAATTTATAATTGCAATTTTATCAAAGTCATTTGTGTATAGAATTCCCCCAAATCTAGAGCCATTTCCCAATTCTCGCGATAAATTAAAATTCCATCGAAATAGGTGAATTATCCCGCAGGTTGGCATCACTGGTGGATTTATTGTAGTACTCATTTTATTTGACTGCTTGGTTGCTTACGGCTTGACTGTCCCCAGACCAATCGGCATGGTTGCGTATATTTTCCGCCGTCGCTTGCATTTTTGCTTTTTCGTTCCGGTTTTTCATGCATGTCCTTTTACATTTCTCATTTTCTAGATTTTTCACATTGCATTTTATTTTTTCTCGTCTCTTATCGTGCCTTATGCTATTTTTTTTTTCTTGCCTCCTTGCTATTGTTTTATTTATGCCGTTCTGCTTTTTAGTTTTTCTGCTTCTTAATTTTCTGCTCTTTACGTTTTTCGCTTTGTGATGCTACACGTCTGCGGAGTATGTGGAAAGGACATTGGTGGAGGTGCGGAGCATGGGACAGTTACGGCAGTCATGTGTGTTAAGTTGTTTCCCCAGCTTACTCCCACTCATCTCTATTGTGACTTGGTCTGGTCTGCATCGCTTTGTCTCAGTTTGGTTTGACTTGATGCGGCGGCAAGTTTGTACGCGAAAACGACAACTCGCTTCCCCCTTCACACATACGACGAAATTTTTTATTTTCCTTTCCACATACGCATGTGTGAAGGTATGTTTTGTTTGGTGCTGCCATGAAATTGGCGCAGGTGAAAGAAGGCCGTAATGTGAGGTGCATTGGAAGCTGCTGCTTGCCTTCTGCTTTGTTTATATTTTCATGTAAATACTGAGATCCTTCGACATTCAGTTCATTTTCAGTAATTTAAATTTTTGCATAATTATTTCAGTAATTTCTTTCCTTCGGCTTAATTCAGGAAACATTTTTTTTCAACGCAAATACATTTGCTAAAATTTCCTGTTGTCCTACCACATATTCCTTAATTACTCTATAGTTCTCGGTTAGGCTTATCTACGTCTAGTTCCACGAATTTTTTGCTGTTGGTTGATTTTTCCGATAGGGTGAGAGGATAGTGTATTTTGGAATGAATTTCCTTCACCAATTTCCATGGTTAAAGACTAATGGTCTTTAAATGCTTTATAAATCGAAAATTTTTAGGAAATTGTCACTTTATACAGCTTTTCAATTCTACTTAATTTTTTATGAACAAGGCCACAATGCTAGGATAAGAAGCTTTCTCTTAAGAGGCTTACTTTAGCACTTCTTATATTGTTCAATGCGTTACTGCTTAATAGATTTTGGGGGACCAGTAACTACAAGTAAACATATGAAGATATCGTGAACGTACCGCTAATCTTGTGTACCAAATTAAGAGACGGGTTGCTCGTTCACGTCTGTTACGATTCGAGCCCTGATTTTCGATTCGAGAACTACATACATTAAAATTCTAATGTAAAATCAACGTTAGAATGCGATTAGATATCTAACCTCTTTCCCGATATTGAGAGCTAAGTCCCCATTTTGTAGAGCATTCTATAATTCTCGACAGTTTCTCTAATCGTCTTCTAACCTTCTACATTAGAGAAACCAATAAGATTTCTAATCGTTTTCCAATCGTCATCTAATCTAAATGTTTGTTGGGAAGACTGATTCCATCGATCTACCCTTCAACTAGGCATGCTGAGAAAGACTCAATTTCACTGAAGGATCCTGTTTCTTATATCAACACAAGTTAATCAGTCTCTTGAGTGGCTCTACTGGTCAATGCGATACTTTTTTCAGGAGGCGCGAGAGAAACGCCTTACTAAATATATCTCAAGCTTAAGTTTTCGAAAATAAATTACGAAAAATTGTTGATTATCACAAAATAAACCATATCGCCATAAAGACAAATATTTTAAAAATAGTTCTTGGAAAACGCCCATTTTTTTAATCACGTTTTTATAGAGAATTAAACAACGATTACGATGGCATAATCCTTAATCCCTAGTCTTCACTATGCAAATTAACTTCAAAAAGTGCAATTGTTAATAATTAAGTTAGCTTTAGAACAATCTTGACCATCTTATATATAGAAATGTAAAACCGTTTCTTTAGCTTTAAAACGACGTTAAGATGAAGTCTCTACGATGAGTAGTCAGAATCATGAAAAAATGCAAAAAATAGAAAAAAATAAAAAAAATTCTCGAACACTAGTTAGTTCATTTCATATATAGAATCCATAAAAAATTTGAAGCGAATTGGAGACATGACATAGTTTTTTTTAACGAAATCCGTCCCTCTTCAAAGAGAGTGGCTCATATAGAATACATTTATTAAATTTTATAAATTACGAAATAACCTTTTGATTACCAGTAATAACTTCTCTTCAGAAAAAAAAAACTATAGACGCACCGTTACACTTTTAATAGGTAATCGAAGTCGCACAAAAAAAAAACGTTTCTCTGCTTTAGCTTACTGACTTGCATCGACTAGCTAAATTATAACGATTTCTCAATTTTATGTAACTATCATTTGAATGAATGTGACTGGTGGGACACTGAAAATAACTCAATGATGAATTGTAGCCAAAATACTTAATTTCCCCAATTTTTTCTTTGAGGAGTAATATATAAACTATACGCTTTCTTTTTCAATAAATAGTTGGCTAATAAAACCAAGTGTAAAGTAATGCATGAAATAAAAGTTTCCATAGAAAAAAATTACAATTTCTTTTCACTTTTTAATATTTTTCAACAGACTAATGAAATGTAGTCATTGTAAAAGAGGCTACTATAGGACATTTTAATATTTACGTTATTTTCCTCTTTTACATGGAATGACTCTAGGGCTTTTCTATATTGAATTAACGATTTGTAGGTATGTAAATATATATATGTCTACAATAAAATAGATGTAAATAATTACCGATAGACTGGCTTCGGGTTGGCATAGGCCACACATGGCACAACAACAGGATCGCCCAGACGCGCCACTATACTTGTGACCTTTTCATTCATAATCGGTGGCACAAGTTCACGCATTTCTGTGAAAATATACAACGAAAAATAAATACATTATTAACAAATAAAATTGAGAGAAAGTATGGAATTTTGTGCAGAGAAATACATACATACATCTGAATTTATGTACGTGTAAAATAAAAGAGTAACATTCAAAATATGTGTGTGCGTTAAAAACAGTATGTAAATATAATTGAAATTAATATTCATAAACGGCAATTATGTGGCACCGCCAATAAAATGTAAATATTTTTTTATTTTTATTTTTGCCACGATTGCTGTTTATACGAGTAATGCTACTTATGTACCTTATTCATGTATATATAAATGTACATGCATACATGCATACAGTGTTTAAGTGCATTTTAAGCGTTTTAAGTGCACAACACGTTTAGCAAGTGTTCATCTCTGCATACATACATACATACATGTACACCACAAGTACGTTGCTTTCGTAGGTTTTGGAGTTAACGCTAATTAATTTGAAGATATAATTAACACACCGCAACACTGCAAATTCCCTCGCGAAGCTTTGTTCATATTTGCGGATGCACACATGCAGTATTGAGCAAAATATAAGCAATTACTTCATCGAATGCAGCTAGTTTTAAATTCCTAACACAGTTATTTGTCTTAAGTAAATAGAAGCCAATCAACGTCATAACTTTTATACACTTTCTAGCATTCGATTGGGTGCAATTTTTCATAGCATTTTTGGGCTCTAATAGTTTAAAAACAACCGGTCACTAAACTACTGCAATCCACTTTTTTGTTCATCTAGTTACTAGTACATGTATCCATGGGATTCTTCATTAAAGAAGCTCCCTCTACAAAATTGGTGCAGGTAAAAAAAATTTAAATTACGGGTGGTTCTTTTTAAAATCCAATATGACAAGCGAAGGTTTGAGAAATTATTGGATTCACTTGAAGTTTGTTACTCGGTGATTTTTAAGACGGCTGGTTACGAATATGATAAAAAAATTTAGAAATTCAAAATAGCGGATTAAATTTGGCAAATACATTTCTGATAATTCATTCATGCACTCTCCAAAGGTGCATAACACACTTTTTTTTGCTTATTCTTATTGACAGACCTGTACTCTCTCCCTCAAACCGATTTGAAATGAATCCAAAACCAATAAAAAAAAACTGGCACACACAATGTAAATTAAGACAAATATTACAGTTTTACCTAAAACCTCTAGTTTGCATTTTACAGTTATCTTTAGCTTAGTTTGAATGCCTTTTCCTTAATTGGAGTTTATTCAGTAAGTGATTACCAGCAAAAATTTCGTTAATCCGGAAACATAAATTAACATAAATGATTAACAGCGGAGAGGTGAGATCGTAGGGAAAGTGGGGAAAAAATGTGGAGTTTGTGTGAAAAAATTTTACCAAAAGTGTTCCTAAAGGCAAAGGAAATCGGTTTGGTGGTGCAAATTCGATTTAATTCGAAGTTTTTCGAATTTTCATAAATTTTGTTTACTGAAAATTTAAGTTTGTTTGAAAGAATGATTACTCAAATGGAAAAAAAAGATTCAATTGAGCTCACAATAATGTGATTAATTATCCGTATCGCTCTTCTTAGATTCAAAACCAAAAATAAATATAAATAAGAAGAATTTTTTTCTCAAATAAAAAATATTAGAAAAAATCCAAAAATTTATTAAATTGTATCATGTATTTTTCTGTAGTATTAACTAAAATATTAACAAAATTTATATTGAAACTAATTTTTTGGGACGTATAATATGTGAATTAAAATAAAATAAAAAGGCATTAAAAGTTCTATCGAGCCACATTTTCTTGAATTATGTCAACAAATTTCACTTCTACATTTGGTCAGTTTTTCTGATATAATCAAGACGCATTTGACATGAAATGAACAGCTGTATTTTGAGCCCGGTTTGGATGTCAGTAATTTTGGCATAGTAAATACCTCTCAATGTGAGTTAATACTTAACCCTTTAATCCGTTCGTTACATTCTCTTGTATATTTTTAATTTATTTCATGCATCGAAAATATCGATGTTTGTTTAGGATGCATCGTCATGTATATAGCGATGTATTTTCTTGACTTTCATCTCTAAGACAAATGTGGTGCCACACACAGTGATGCCAAATTTAGTCGGAAGAAAAAAAATTCAGAGTTGTTTTTTTGTAAATAAACACGAAATAAATTGTTGTTGTTGGATTGACTACAAATCGTTTTGAGAGACAGAGAATAAAGATGTACCAATAAGAATATACAACATAAGCATGAAAGTTATTGGAACTTTTAAATATATCGGCGTCTGAAATAAAGAGTGTCACCTATGTTACAGTTTTGCACGTCACTGTATTTATGTACATTAGAGCGTATCGGAAAAAAGGCCACGGTACACCCCTTACTCTAAAATATTTTTGCAATGCCATTCTGAAAAAAGTACTTTTGTTTGTTTTTGGCCGAATGTTGGGTTCGCGATTTAATATTTTTCATTATATGTATGTATCTTCGACGTTTAAAGTCGAATCTCGACGAAGAATTATTTCTTTTGCAAACCTCATCGACCTCAGTTATCCCTTTCTAGTACTTACCCTCTTATCAATTTAAAGTAACACCCTCACGTCAGTAAATTTTAGATCATCAAAAATCATTAAACTTTCGCTAAGTAGAACTATTAAAAAACAAACAATTAATTCGGATTGTAAGTGTCACTGAACCCCTAGATTGGACCAAAAAGAGTTTGTTTTTCAAAATTGCCTTGCAAAACACTCGTACTTCAGACTAAGGGTGTACGGCGAATGTTGTTTTTTGCTTGTAAGGTGGTACGATCTAATGTACCTGCAAACATACATACAAACATATCTATGCCGTGTGATGAGGTCAAGCATGCATGGCTTTTGCTATAATTCATTCTCTACATATTGTTGCTGTTGTTGTTGTATGTATTTGTAGCTTAACTTACCAGTCAATTGAATTTTGCCCATATTGCTGCTTACAACAGAGTCCTGCGTTAGCTTGTGATGGGTGCGGCAGCGATAAACTTTATGCGCATCGGTGCGTGTGATGTTGTAAACCAGAAGTTCGCCGGTCGGTAGCATATGATTTTTGCCATCTAAAAGCACACATAGAAGCAGAAACAGAAAAAGAAGCAAAAACAAGGATATCAAAATAAACTTCGAGAAATAAAACAAAATTGGCAAAACAGTTACGCTTCAGCGCAAATGTTGAGTGCAATATGTATATTTTCTTGTTTATTTTAGGTTTTAGTTTTTTTTTTTTATATATGTTTATTCGTTGTCTAACATCTTGTTTTTGTTCTTAATAACATAGTTCAAAATGCACACTCGTGCATGTGTGTGTAAGCGGACGTATTTAAATAGAGAGGGGAGAGTGAAAATAATAAAGTTTTCAACAAGGATATGTGTACTGAGATGGTAGAATGACTGCTTGGGTAGTGGGTTGGTGTCAATCAAAATTTACAAGTTCCTGAAAAAAAACAAAACACCAAAAACATGGTTGGCCAAGTTGAAGCCCAGGAGTGCGGAAAAGAGGAAGAGAAACCTGTAAGTTAATGAAGCTGCAGTTGACTTTTGTTGGTTCATTGATACTTGACGATGTATTATTTTTGGTAGGTAGCGAAGAATTAAATAGTACGGTTAAAGAAATAAGCTTGGGCTTCGCTGTGATATTTGCGTCTAATTGAATAACCTTACTTCGCCGAGGTGATTTCTTGTGACAAAATACGCACCCCGGTTTCCAAGATCGTTATTGAAAATATCTGTATGCATTTAGTTTAAGTAGACAATATTCAACCTATTTGATTAAAAAGAGGAAAAATATGATGTACCTTATCATTCCAAACCACAATAGTAATTTTTGTGATAGTTATTTAACATGATATATTCAAAATTGGACTCTTATGCCGAATTTGCAATTGGCATTGAAATGACAAAAAATATATGCCATTAAAAAAAATGCCATGTGGAAATGAACTTAATTTTTTACGTAATGACACGCATATTTTTTAATGCCCAACTTGGTCATTTTTGCCATTTAATGCCTACTGGAAATATAGATTTAGTAAAGCTCTAAAGTGAATGAAACATACTTTTTATTTCTTTTGTTTTATGTTAGTTAAAAATTTAAATCTATACTATCTACTAGCTTTTACCCGCAGCTTCGCGCGTGTTAAGTTCGGTTTAACTTTATGATTGCTAACAAGAAAATACATAAATAAATGTCACAATGTGTTTATGGTCAGAAGGCTCCAGAACATGTTCAATTCGCCGAATTTCAACTGAATTTGGCACTTCAATAAAAAAAAACAACTAACAATACTTTGCCATATACACATAGATTTTTTAAAAATATTTTTGCTATTATTTTAAAAAATATGCCTGAATAAAAAAAACCTTTTTTTTTAGAAATATTTTCGAAATAAAGCCTTTTGAAATATCTTTTGTTTGACTTGCCATCATTTTGTAATATTCCAATTTACATGTGGATTAAATTTAATTTGTGTTTTATACAAGTGGTCACTCTCTTCAAAAATGTTTTCAAGCCACAAAACTTTCTTGAACCTCTTTCGAATAAAATTCATATTCTAATACTCTATTTAACTTGTGGAAAATGGGATTTGACTTTTTAGCAAGTGGCAACTCTTTTCAAAATAAATCCTTCATAAAGATCAGTCGTTTGCCGCCTTTATTGTAAAAGTTCATTCGGCGTTCAACTTTATAATATTAGCAAGATTACATTTAACTTCCTAATAAAATTTCTAACCTGGGGCAACCCTCATATAGTCTAAGATCCGACAAGAGCGTGGGTTGGCTGAAAAATCCAGGCCAGAATATTTTTAATTAAATATTAAAAAATTATCATTATTTTTTTTTTAATTTGGTACTTATTTGTTGAATGAAAAATTTATATAACATTCGAAAAAATCAAGCCTATATAATGCGAAAACGTAGGGTTGTAAAAATAGCCTGGCTTACATATCGGGTTGGCAGGTATGAACAGGTAGGTAATACAAGTAATTTTCACGCATTCTATAGGTTTTATGCTATCTTTTGGTATATATCGACACTAGACACGAATAAAGGCTCGAGCTCAAAATGCGTGAAAAAGCGACAAACATACACACTCACTCACTCACAAACTTTCATATTAGTAGGATTTATTTTAACTTTTTGAGCCGGTGGTATTCTTAAAGAATATTTTACTCAAAGCTTACTAAAACCTCTACCGTTTGACACTTATAATTAAATATTTAATTTAACTTGTTGATAAAAATGATTTAAAATTTCTAAACGGGTCGTAAATCTATGAAAAAATATTTTCAAAAGAAAAAAATCTTAGCCCTCTCTCGTTTGATACTCATATTAAAAAAGTATCGAGGAAGATGGCATTTCTGATTCTGAGGCACCAGAATGAGGAAGTGGCAAGCAGAATGCACAGAAACCATTGGATCGAAGAAGGCAATACCTTTTTTCATTTGGTGGGTTGCACATGCCAAAAACGATTATTCGACAAGCACAGCTCGCGTTTTGTGCACAATTAGTGAAATGTTATGAATAATTGAACTTTCTAATGATCAAACATACACTCTGCACACTCGGATGCACACTCCTACACATGTGTAATGATTTTTAATTTGCCACATAACTAACAAAATAACAACCAAATTATGCATATCGGTTCGTGGATGGGCCGACCACTAGCAGATTCCTACTATGGCTTTCAGCGGGCGTCTAAGTTTAAATTTAAAATACCAGCTTACCTCCCTCCAGCGAAGGATATATGTTGAAATTTGGTTCCTGTAGCCATGATGTCACCGTTACATACTCCTTTACGAACGACGGTATATTGCACTTAATCAATACATTGCTGCCAATAAAACCGCCTGGATTTTGCACTTCCGGCTCATAGCGTTGATTTACAACTACAAATTACATGAAAATTGAAAAGAGAGAAAAACGTTTGGAAATGCATTAATTAGTGAAATTTCACTAAAAGCGTTTAGAGCTTTGTAAAAAAATACATATGTATGCGCAATTTGGTTTTTAATATTTATAGTTTCTAACTAATTTTCGCTTTATACATAAATTAATTTTGAAAGCTCTTTAATGGCGGAAGCGTATAATAAAAATAACTTTTACAATGCGCTGACAGGTTAGGTAAATTTTCCGAAAAGTATGCACGCTAAGTTGACCAAATGTACATATACTGTATACTTTAGGCTTTAGACTGGTTCAAAAAGAAAAAATCGACTATTTCTTTTTTTCAAAATCCCTAATGAAATATTTTCGGGACAGTGAAAAAAGTAGCCTTTAAAAAGCACGGCCCTTAATTTTAAGAATTAAGCCATTTCTGCTCTCACGGCCTCAAATATCAGAAATTTTTTTCTAGGAAATTTTATAATTTTTAAGTTTCTTTGGAAATAACGTAATTTAGGTTAAATTATTCACTAATCAAGCTTAACATAGTTTAAAAAGTACATTTTTATCGCTTGGAAAAATCACTGACACCGTCAACAAAAAGTCGATTTTTTTAAACCAGTCTAATGTAGATACTCGCATTTAAATATGTATTTCTGTATTTGTACAAATGCTGTGTAAAAGTTAATTTTACCACTTAAATGGTAGAGTCATGTGTAGTACATATTAAGGATGTGGAATTTTCGACATCCGCGGATGGAAGTAAATGAAAAAAAAAACGAAAAGTTGGCAATTCTACTTAAATTTATGAATTGCAGCATTTTATTGAATAAAATGTAATGTTGCTGCCTTTCCAGGTTCCAGCCTTTTTCTTAAAGGGTCGTAAATAAGACCTATGGCCCTAAATAACTGCTCGCTCGGAACAATGCTGGATAAGCCCATACAAGTACATATCTGAGTAAGAAACTTAAAAATATTTAAAAGTTGCTTCGATCGATATCCCACTAGTTGAGTGAACTTTGAGTTATGTTAATTCTCTTTTATGTGACGATTCTAGAATCATTTCGAAATTTCTTTTAAATACCGCTTACTAGCCGAATCAGATGTTGCAGGTTTTTCTGTACCCTTTTCAAAGAACTGCCCATTCTCATTCTTTTGGCTGCTTCGAAATTTGGTTTCTTGTTTTTAATATTTTTATTTAATTTTTCAGTTTTTCTTCTGCGACTGGTCCGAAAATATTGTGCTTACAACGGAGGACCTAAATGGATGGATATAGCAAATAAATTCGCCATTTTACAGGGATCGAAATTTCGAAGAAAATTCTGTTTTCAAAGCCGTGCCTGCCAGCCGAATTGGATCAGAATATTGTTCTTTTTTAAATCATTCAGTTTTTTGTAAACATTTAAATTTCTGGAATCTTGGATCATATGCGGGTTTCAGAGGTGCTTAATTAACTTCTTGCAAAATTGGGACCATGTCAAAGTCGGTAATGCAAGGACTCAGCGCATTTTCTACCCTTAAAATTATATACATAACGTATGTATGTGATGTATCCTCACCATTAGCGATAGCAAAGTCACGTGGTCTGTCTTCACCTTTAGTTAGAGCCTTATTATTGATCTTATCTTTTGTACTATCATTCAATTGTCAATTTAAAAATGTCAATTATTTATATTATTTCCCAGATCCAGAAGGTACATTTTTCTTGAATAAAGATTGGTTAATAAAGATATGTTAATTTAATGTAGTAATTGTGACGCAAATCACAAAATCATATTTAAATATGTACATACAGGATAGTTGTATTCAATTCTGCAAGACACTCACGAAAGTAGAGATGGGAATGTATGTCGGTGGTATTTGTTTGGGTATTTTCAGGACTCTACCCTTTTTGGAATTATTTAAGAACTTTTTTTATGGTTTTCCGATAACTTTCGGCAGTTTTCGGGACTTTCTGATATTTTCGGTATTATTTCGAAGTTTCTCTGATTATTTCAGTATATTGGGGACTTCTCGGGATTACATTTATTTGCAGTATTTAATGAATCCAAAAATATTTAGTAAGTAGTTTTCGTTAGGTAAAAGTAACTTAATTTAATTTAAAACAGGCCGTGTTCAGAAATGCATCAAACGGAAGCATAAGACTTTCTTATGTCTAAATAATAATTGAATGAAATTTCAGGTATACGGGTAATAGGAAGAAGAATTTTCAATCCAGACGCTCGTGGATCCAGACACAACGTCGTTTTACAATAATATAAACATAAAGTACGTAGGTTAGGTACGTAGGTAAGGTTGAGTCTGGTAGAACACATAGAGCAAATCATCGCCACGGCTTTGCTGGTACCCACGAACAACATGTGCACACTGATTATTCAAGCAAATCATCGTAAGTCATGAAGCTCATTTTCACCTCAATAGCTTCGTTCATCGTCATAATTGCAATATTCGGAGTTCAGAGAAATATGCTTGTCGGAAAAAAAATCCATCCACTTGAATCATACTTTTTGAAAACAAAGAAAACTTCGAGAAATAGTACATATTTTTCGGTAAAGTTGTGGCAATAATTTGCCGAAGTGATATTCCAAACATAACTCATTCCTTGTATTTTATGTAAAACTAAAAAAGAAATACTACGGTGAAAAAACTGTGTTTTTATTTTAATCTTGCGTAACTAAATTATGGGACACCCTTTAGATGGGCGTTTCCCACGCCAGCAATAACTTATTTCCACTAAAGCCTCACTCAGATTTACCTTGGTCGAATATACGAGTATGTATGTAGGTACACATCTAAATAACTTGAAACGATTTTTGAGGAAATTCGAGGTTAGGCTAACCCAAAAAAAAAAGCCGTTAAGAGAGATAATGCCTCACACATTGCTAAGGCTCAAAAACATTTCCCATAATATTAAGAAAAATTACTTTAAATTTTTTAAATTTTTAGCAAAAACAAGCGAACATCAGCCTCTTTCAATTTTTTGAAGTTATAAGGTTTTAAATACCCTAACATAAATACGTTAAAAGCTGGAGTCATATTCGACTTTAGGAATGAAAACAGATTAATTCGAACTGGAATTGTGAAATAAAATTTTTTAACCTATTTTTATTTTAACCCAACCAATGCATTGGCCTACAAAATAGTCTTGCATATGCACATAGAAGTGAGTAAGATATATCTACATACATATAATTGCAAAATGTTGGCAGAAATTCTTTAAGCTTAACTGCTTTGGAGAAAATTTGTTGATAGGGGTTTGAAAACAATCCCACTCCTCAATCTCTACTTAGTATATTATGCCTCTTGAATCTGCTTTACCACAACCTAAGTGGAATTATTACTTTTTGTTTCGGGTTTTGTATTTATTTTGCATTTTTCATTAAAACTTAACAATAGAATTTTCTCCAAACAGTCGAGAGCATAAACCTAACAAGTTTTGCAACATTTTTCAAAAATTATGCCAATGCCAAATGCCAAAATTTTATATTGCAAGTGGTTATACTACAAGAACAAAGCCATATATGTATGTACATATGTATGCCTATGTACCGGCATGCGTTTATATATAAATATTAGTGTGTCTGAATGTAAATACATACATGAGTAATAGCCCAGTCATGTATACTTGGCGTTGCATGAGAGTTGTCACATAAGAAATCTGCTAAATGAGCTTTGGGTGTAAGCGATTACTCAACGCACAGCATTACATATGTATGTAGAAGTATGATGGGTTTTGATTTCTACGTAAAAATGGGCTTGCAGTGCAAACTATGCGTAACTGAGCTATATGTAAATATTGATATATGTGCACATTACGTAGATACACTGTACAACAAAAGTTGGACAAAGGAGATGATCTCTGTTTACACTGGATCGCAAATTTTAGTTTGGTTTTTGTTCGCCAGACGCCTATGGATACGTTTTCGAAATATTTCCAATTTACCGTTATTCGGCTTAAAACAAAAAGTGGTTCCGCTTAATCACGCATATCTTACAGACCTATGTAAAAATCTGGAAATTAGATACGTCAAATCAAAGCTAATAAAATTCTCCATAAACTACGTATACATTATTTCCTTTTTGGTTGTTGTTGTTTCCGACAGGGTGGGTTTATGATGTATTTTGGAACGAATTTCCGTCATACCTTGTCAAATTTGGTTTGGAGACAAACCGGTTTCAGCGTTGTGCCATCTTCAGTGTAATTTTTCGTTCGACAATGCCGAAACCGGTTTGTCTCCAAACCAAATTTTTTAAGGGATGACGGGAATTCGTTCCAAAATACAACATATACATCACTTTATGATGAGACTGACAGTTTCTGAGAAATTAATTAACAATTCCAGTTATTTTTTATTTTTTAATGAAAAAATCAAACTTAAACAGAAGAATAATTTAAAAAATAAAAGGTTCTGTGCCAAATTTTTGCATTTGTGCTAAAGCCTGTTCTGTTACAAAAAAAAACTCAAGTTATTGATAAAGAAAATCGATGGATAAATAAGAAATAATGAGCAGTCAAATGGAAATGCGCAAAGATTTTTTGTAAAAAAAAATCAACGAGACGCGCAACGATGCGACCAGTTCAACGTAGTGTTCGTCGATGTTCAACAAACATGCAATGTCATTCCCATCGATTATCCGGGAAAAGGTTGACTGATCTCCGTGAAATAGCATGTATTTTTTCTGAGTTGTTGGCCAGATTTGACACTGATTTTAAGCAAAAAGCAAAAACGCATTCGGCGTAGAAGACAATGCATGAAATAAGTTAGAAACTACTCCATTTTTTCGCACAATCTCAAAATACATATATCACATTGCGACTATTTTCTATTTCAAAACCTTAAGAAATCGCTCAGTGGTGAGAGACTTTGGCCTATAAAGAGACTTTCAAAATTTTGTACCACATTTTCAATGAAACAAGGGCCATTGATACAGTTTAAGAACAATGCCAGGAGTTATGACAAAGTAAATAGTCACGCGTCTGAGCTAGAAACGTTTGCTGACAGTGCTTGAGATAAGATGCAACAATAGTGCTTGGCTGAGTTTATACAAGGGTAAGATAGTTAATCCCACTGCGTTCAATAGGGTGGAGCGAAAAAATAAACATTCCTCTTTTCGGAACAGCCGAGTGCGGAAAAGTTGTGGACCGACGTACCTAAGAACATATTAGAATTTCAGCCCGATCGAATAGTATCTTCTACCTCCGAAAACTCCTGAAAAATGTGAAATTTTAACGAAAAATTGCATTTTTTGCTAAAAGATCTTAAATGTGAATTAAACTTATAAACTATATGTCTAAGTCAATTTTTATGTTAAACAATGTTTTTCGTAAATAAAAACACATTTGTAGACCGTAACACACGTGCCTGGCAAGAGTGGAACAACAAAACAAGCAACAGACAGTGGAGCAACAGACAGGAGACTAGGGGTGTACACAGCTCAGTGGTTAACGCTTCTGACTTTGAACATCAATTACGCAGGTTCGATCCCTGCTGAAGTCTAGAAAAATAAAGAAGTCTGATGAGGAGATGTGGTGATCTCTGAAATAGTTGCTATAACTTCTAGCGCTTAGACTTTGTTGCTTTTTCAATTTTTCCTAATAAACAATCGTGGTACAAAGCTCAATAAAAATATTAAAAATAAAATGTTAATAAGCCACAATAACATTGACAAAGAACCCTTGTTTTCTGACATTGCTGAGAACATAGCCAAGGAGATTATTTCCGTCAATACCACATGTTACGCATAAAAGAGTTCTACAAATGTTAAAGGTTTATCATGAAAAATCATGAAGTCACATAGCAAACTTCAAAGCTGCAATAAAGTTGCCAAAACTATTGAAAGCTTTAGATTACATGCGCAAACAAGCCTTTTCGACATATGCTCTTGCAAATGTTCAGACCTTGCTTTATGATCTTGTACCAAAGGGACAAAAGTGCTACAGAGAGAATACGCGTTTCTTATTAATCAGAGAACAGTACGAAAAATGGTCATCGGTACTCTTGAGAAAGAAACTACCGCTGTTCTTCAAAGGAGAGAGGCTAGGAAAGCACAGGAAGCTGCTCGACCTCTAAAGTTGCTGGATGCTACTTCCAGAGGCAGGGAAGTAGATTTGTCAGCCGATGAGAATAGCAATCATGGTAGTATTGAGTGTCTGACCAAGAGTGATACTAACAATGATGATTTCTCCCCATTGACTTCAAAAGGGCAGCAACTTTCTTCCTCTCAAAATCGTTTAGTTCTTTCTAAAACAGCTCTAGTCAGCGATAGGTACGGCTTGTCGGACAGATCCGTCGCTGCCATAGCCTCAGAGATCTCTGAGATCTCTGCTGAGAGTATTGAAACAACTTTGTTGGAGTTATATTTTGACGGTCGCAAAGACAAACCCCTTATCTTAGTAGAAGAGGGAAATAAACAATACCGCAGATGTGTCCAAGAGGAAAATATTACTATGGTACGAGAGCCAGGATCATTATACTGGGGACATATTACACCTGCTTCAAGCAAGGCCGTCTCGATCTCCACGGGTCGGGTTGAATTTATCGAGCCTAAGACCGACAACACAGACATTGACGATATTTCAGCTATAGGTGCAGACGGAACTAATACAAATACAGGACACGTGGGAAGAGTTATTGGTCTTATTGAGGAAAAGTTAAACCGCCCATTGCAGTGGCTGATTTGCCTTCTTCATTGCAATGAATTGCCCCTTAGACACCTATTTCAGTTACTTGATGGCGAGAGTGTAGGCCCTTCAAGTTGTAAAGGTCCCATCGGTCAGCAATTACCAAAAGGCACTTCTTTGCCAGTAGTTGAATTCCGACCAATCTCCTCAAACGTTCAAAACTTAACTTTAACTTATCTCAGTGCCGATCAAAAATACCTCCTGGCCATGATCCGTGCCGTCGAAATTGGAGTTTGCCCCGAGGACCTATTTCATATTTCATATTTTATATTTATTTAAGTCTATGGTTACAAAACCTTACAGACTAGAGATACAAAAAGACTTAGAAATAATTTATAAAGCTACGATTAAAAGTAATTAGATTCCAGCTTAGATAAAAAAGAGATCTAGGAGGGGCGAAATCAAGATCAAGAGTATTAAAAATTCGATTAAGTTCATTAAGAGACCTAGTTATGGGTGCATAATTTAAATAATTCGATTTGAAAATTTTAACACGCAACGGAAAGTGAAAACGCAATACCCTTTGGGGTATATTAAAACATATCTGCTTCACTAGTTCAGGACAATTTATGAGACCACAAACAATATCATAGATAAACATAAGTGAGTGAATTATACGCCTTGAGGCAAGAGATTTCAGATTTATTAACAACGAACGGGCCTCATAAGATGGAATGGGCTCATTAAAATGAAGAGATTGCAGAGCGAAACGGACAAAGCTACGTTGAACTCTTTCGATCCTTTGGGAATAAACAGAGTAAATTGGATTCCAAATTACTGAGGCATACTCCAACTTAGACCCAGCTAGAGAATTATAAAGCGTTTTCCTAGTATAAGGATCCCTAAAATCCCGCGCATAGCGCCGTAGAAAGCCCAAGTTGGAATAGGCCTTAGGAATAATGAAACTAATGTGGTTAACAAAGGAGAACCCGGAGTCAAAGACAACACCTAAATCGGAGAACTCATTTACAGCGGAGAGACGAGCATTAGAAATGGAATAAGTAGAGGCGATTGGATTTATAATTTTAGCGAAGGTCATGTGGTAACATTTACTGATGTTAAGCGATAACTTGTTTCTGGTACTCCAGTCGGATAGATTATTAAGATCACGTTGTAATAAAGAAATATCAGACATGCAGGTAATTTTGCTGAAAATTTTCAAATCATCTGCATAGAGTAGAAATTTAGCATGGTTAAAACAGACCCGAATGCCATTAATAAAAAGCACAAATAATAGCGCACCAAGAGGCTACAAAGGGATGAGATTTAGTACTACCAATTTCGACGTATGAGATTCGATTAGTGAGGTAAGACCTTAACCAAAGAAGGAAATATGAGTGGAAACCTAATTTTTCCTTTAACTAACTAATCTAACTTTAGCTTTAACAACAATATACTATGCGAAACAGTATCGAAAGCTTTTGTAAAGTCTGTGTATACAACATCTACTTGATAAACAGTTTTAAATGAAGAAATGCAAAATTGGGAGAATTCAGCTAAGTTGGTGACTGTAGAACGCCCACAGACAAAGCCATGTTGATGCGGATCAATTAATTCCTTAACAAAGAAGTACATTTTGTCTTTCACCACTTTTTGGAAAAGCTTTGAACAAGTGGTGAGTTTAGATATAGGTCTATAGTTTCTTACATAATTCTTGTTCCAGATTTGAAAATCGGAGAAATAGAAGCAATCTTCCAACGGTCAATAAAATCGCTAGTAGCGAGGGAGAGATTAAATATAAATTTTAACACAAAGTGAGACACATTAAATTGAGTTGAAAAGTGAATATATTGTTCTTTGAAGGTACAATCATAA
This sequence comes from Rhagoletis pomonella, assembly GCF_013731165.1. Lineage (NCBI taxonomy): Eukaryota > Metazoa > Arthropoda > Insecta > Diptera > Tephritidae > Rhagoletis > Rhagoletis pomonella. The sequence goes on from NW_023458557.1 coordinate 69,688,873, forward strand.
GTGGATTTGTAAAGATTAAAGTACTTGTTCCTTTGATTCTTCAACTTCTTTAGGTCCTTGGTGTACCAGAATAGTTTATGGATTCGAGCGACCCGAAGAAGAAAACTGCTACGAAATAATTCGAAGATATTTGTTCGAAAGATATTAAAGCACTGAGAGACATTTTTCGAAAGAAAAAGCAGATTCCAGTCAATTTCCAAAATTCTGGTGTTTAGATCATCAAAATTCCCACCTCTAAAATCAAAAGTTCGCACTTCATCGAGACAAACTGGACTAAGGTTTAAAAATTCTAAAGATATCGAAAGAGGGACATGATGTATATCGGAATTACCAAGTGGGAATTCGCATTCTCGTAAGTGAAAACCTAGATTTTCATCAACAAAGACGAGATCGTTTAACTTATTAAACAGCGAGTTTATTTGAATGAGGTTGACTCCAAAGAGGCTATCTAGTAAATTAATCTCGTGGGAATGAGTAATATTAGTTGGTGTAAGTATATTAGTATTAAGCAAATCAGACCAAACAATTTTGTTAAGGTTGAAATCACCGAGTATGCAAAAATGACTGTCCTCATTATTTTCATAGATACTTAAAATATTTTGTACATGAGCATCATATAAAGATTCAACACTACTTGGCGGAATATACGAAACACAAAAGAAAATTTTACCAAAGTTGCAGTAAATTTCTCCCTGAAGACCAGAGGAAAGTTGTTGATAGCGTGATTCAAATAAACGGTTATTTTTGCCACCCAGATAACGTGTTGCTTGTGATGATCTCTGACGAGAGGCCCATGTCAGGGAGCTTGCAAAACGTCGGATTTTAAAATACAGAATATCTGAAAAACAAGATGGGACCATTACTATTAGGCCTAAATAGGTCTTTTAGAGTTCCTCAGATTTATTTTGATGCATCTGATTACATTGATCTGATATCTTGGAGTGGGACCTCCATCACTGAGCCGCCTCTGTTGGCAGACATGCCGATAGATTATTTGATAGACATAGTGACAACCGGCTCAGTCGCTAAATATCTTTACCCCCCTGCTTCCATGCCACACGTAAGCTGTGGAAAGATACGTCCAGGTTGTCACGGATACAGCCACTCATGTCTGTCGGGAGGAACAGCGACATGGTTTAATACTATCGAAATTGACTTCGCGGTCACAAATGCAGATATGGAACACAAAAAACCAATAGAGGTTCTAAACAGGATATTTATGAGTACTTGTGATACCCAAACAGTATGTGAATATAATGCCATTCAACGGCATTTAAATTTCACTGTTTTAAGAATCCGTGCTAACAATTGTTTACTCACAGTATGCAGATGGGTGGTAGGTTGGGTGCATGGTATGGGAGGAACTCGGAGTACAGCCACCTTCACGTGGTAAGTTCTGAGTCACTGAATCTTCGAATTCTGTGAGCCGAGAGCTGTACAAATGTAATACTAGAAATGACTAATGAAAATGGTAAAGTCCTTTCTTAGCTTATAATATGGTCTCATTTGGGCTGGGCAACTCATTAAATACAGCATACTAAACTTGTCCAAACATAATATACAGGTAGTTTAACCACGAAAAACATTGTTAAACATAAAAATGTACTTATACATATAGTTTATAAGTTTCATTAACACTTAACGTTTTTTTGGCAACAAATGCAATTTTTCGTTAAAATTTCACACTTTTCAGGAGTTTTCGGAGGCAGAAGATATTCTTCGATCGGGCTGAAATTTTAATATGGTCTTAGGTATGTCGATCTACAACTTTTCCGCACTCGGCTGTTTCGAAAAAAGGAATTCTTATTTTTTCGCTCCACCCTAGCGTTCTAGATAGGATATCGACCAGTTGAGATAAAATAATTCCAGATCATCGATACATAATATAAAAAGGTATGCAATCACGTGCATATAAATACCTTGAAACTCATATGTTTGTGGACATTCAAATGTCTATTTATGCTCATGTTTGTTTATATGTAATTGCCTTTTCTCAGTTGCATATCCACCTCAGAAGCGTACTTCAAATAAGATTACTTTAATTGATCTGCAATTTTGAGTTTTATTTATATTATGTTTATAATTCTCCCAAAAACTTACAAAGAAGAAGCCTTGCCGAAAAAACTCGAAATACAAATTTGTATTCACATATAAATACATACATACAGATATGTTTGTAAGTAATGTTATGGTAATATGCTAACTGTATTGCACTTCTTAGTTCATACAAGGCAAAAATTCCTGAAATGGTAAACCATTTCATTTATAAATTAACGGTTGCTACAGCAGCGGCAAACAGAACAGACTGCATGTATACAAATGCATGTATGTTCTCATACATATGTACATATGCATATGTACATACTTTCATAACCCTGCACGGAAATCTCGAACTAAAAAACCAAATTTTTATTTCCGTAGTTACTTTCTGCAGATTTTTTTTGGCAGTTTTTTGTTCAAATACGCTTTCATTATGCACTTCATAGAAACTTTTTCATAGTTTGGTAAGGCATCGCAATATTAATTCCGAACCAGTTCAGAACTAGGGCGCTGCCTCACAGGTACATTGCATGTTTGTCTGTGGTGTACATTGTGTATGAAATGAACATTCGTAAATTTTTTCAATCAAATAGATAAGGTGTACTCTGAGAAAACCCAAATGGGTGGAAAATTTGTAATAAATATATACTACGTACAGCTTTTCTTAGGAAACCCAGCCTATCTAATTACTTGAAGCTTAATTTTAGTCTTATATAAAAAAAGTAGTAAAAAGTACATCGAATCTTATCAAGGGGAGCTACAGCAGTAGACTTTATTTTTCATGCCATATAACCAAACTAGTATGGTTGCAGTGCACACTAGTATTATCTTTCTAACCAAACTAGTAAGAAGTGACTAAATAATAAGGCCCTTAAGTATCTGGGACTAGTTTCCCGGTTACCATGTATAACGTTTCTACACATTTCCATTAATAAATAAGCGTTTATTTTATTTTATTAATTTTGATGAGCTTCTTTGGTTTATGTGAAGATAAGAGAGGATTTTGCGGAAGATTTACGGTCCTTTACGCGTTGGCGACGGCGAGTACCGCAGACGATGGAACGATGAGCTGTATGAGCTTTACAACGATATGGACATAGTGCAGCGAATTAAAATACAGCGGCTCCGCTGGCTTGGTCATGTCGTTCGAATGGACACCGACGCTCCAGCTCTGAAAGTATTCAACTCGGAACCCGCTTGTGGTAGCAGAGGAAGAGGGAGGCCCCCACTGCGATGGAAAGATCAGGTGGAGAAGGACTTGGCTTCACTTGGCGTTTCCAATTGGCGTCAGTTGGCACAGAGGAGAAACGACTGGCGTGCTTTGCTGAACTCGGCCAAAATCGCTTAGGCGGTTACAGCGCCAA
>NW_023458557.1:69702276-69712968 GCF_013731165.1 Rhagoletis pomonella
GAAGGAGCCAAGTAGTTAAAAATATCTGTGAGTATGTATATTAATAAGCTACATATGTACAGCAGTAATGTTGTACCAGGAGGCTTGATATGAAGAGTCTAGATTTATTAAATGAGAAAAAATTCATGTATATTTCCATTGGTACCGTATGAGATATTTTTTATGTAAAATTCGTAATTTACAATGTACACCTGAGTAACACCCTTTGCTGCTGATACTTAATATAAAAAATCTTTGCACATTTTCATTTGACCACTCATTCCTTTTTTATTTATCGTTCGATTTTTCTCATTAAAAGTTTGATGTTTTTGTAAAGGAACCGGCTTTCATACAAAAGCAAAGAATGTACAAACAAATTTTTATTTTTTCCCCCTTTTAAATTATTTGTTTTCGTTATTTATGGCCTTATAACAATCATATTCAACAATTTGATTGAGCTTGAGGTCGTTTTTTAATGAAAACTATTGTGGAAAAACAACAATCAAATTAAAGTTAAAACTTTTTATAATTTTTTCATCAAAACAAAAAAAAAATGGAATTATTAATTTATTTCTTAACATAGTAAAATTAGATCAAATTGGTCTGAAAAAATGTGTGGTAGCGACTTCTTTTTCACACCTAGATTAAGCTTAGTTCACGACGGGCAATCTAGGAGAAGAGAATACAGATCCGTAATCTACGACCAAAAATTAAGTTCGAATGTTTCCACTTTTTTTGTCATTTTAAAACTTCCGACAGTATAGCCGGTTCCACGAGCGACGAAAAAAGAGAACCATTAACTCGGGCAGGGACTCTCTGTAATCGATATGACTAGCCACAGAAATCGGGCGGTATCGAAAGCTCTTCGTTAGGAATTAAGGAGTATCTTAATGCTTATGTAAATAGAGTTAAAGTATTCGGGAGATGCTTAATACTAGATATCTACACTGAGGGGAAAAAATATTAAAATCCAATAGAAACGTAATTGATCTTACTATAAACGTCAACGAAAGTACTGTATATAGGTAAAAATTCAAATCAATTACGCGCATATTAAAATGACCGCGTTCGTTCTGAAAAAGCCTCCACGAAGTGAATAATCACGACAAAAACTAACAAAAAATAATATATTTTTTTTGCATGTTGCCTGAATTGGATATCAACAAATTGTGGCAAGCATCTTTGCGTACTCAGCTACACACGTACATATAAATCTGTTTTCAAATGTTGAATTTTCATCAACACCACAGCACCTGATTTGTACGGATATCCACCTTGAAGCGGAAAGTACTTGTACAGAACTAGTGAATTAACCAGTTTTCGGGAGTCGAATACCGGTACCTCGCAAATCTACCACCCATGCTTTCTACTGTCGCATTTAACATGGAGTTGTCCTAGGAGGGACAATTGACTGCCGCTGCGTAACTTGTTGCCTGTAAAAGTACCAGGTTTTTTTCGTTGTGCACTTCACAGATACTTTCTCATAATTAAAAAAAAAAACGAAAATAAAAAGTTTAAATTATGTATATGTTCTGCATAGTGAGATTTGAACTTGGACACTTTCGGTCGCAACTAATTGTAGCGAGCATCTTTGCGCACTCAACTACAGGCACTACATATAAGTGTGCTTTCAAATCCCTGCAGCAACTCAGACTCACCCTAGGTTAGTCCCTCATAATTCCCCTGCCAATGGCTTCAACTGCCATTTTTAGCATTGGCGTGACATTGGAAAAGGACCGGTCCAATCAACAATGACCGTAAGGTAGTCCTGGACTAGTCCAATTTTGGAGATTTTTTCGTTGGAGTAAGATTGCGTTCTGCACTTCGCAGATGCTTTTTCATAATTCGGAAACACAAAAAAAAAATTTATCATTTTACAACCATGTTAGTTCTGACGGCATTTGAACCCGGACCCTCCTGAAAGCTAACAAGTAGTGGCAAGCATCTCTGCGTACTGAGATACAGCCACGCATGTAAATGTGTGTTCAAATGTTCACTTTGCATCAAGGCCAGACCAAGCGATTAGGACATTTACAGGGTGGTGTTCTTTAAATTTTGTTTATTGAATTGCAAGACAACACCACCCTGTCACTGCCAACCTGTACTTTTCGTGTATCTCTAGGCCGGCTCCTTGGGGACTGGTAGAAGGCTGTCATTTTCGATGCAAGCAAATGTCCAATTCTGACCAGTCAAATTTTAAGCAGTGAAGAACTAGTCCTTAACGGAAAATTGGCCGCCTTATTGCTGCAGGGATGCTCGATTTGAATCAAGCCAAAGTTCGCGACGATTTGTTCAAATTTAAATTTGTCTTTGCTATTGTCTTTACTATTTATTTTCCTGTGATCGAACGGACAAAAGCTGTAGCGTTGCGTTGTTTGAAATTTTATTATTGGGCTGAATTGATTCTTGATGATAATTTTAACAAAATTGTCATTTAAACTCGCTAAATCTCAGTCGTTTGTGTATCGATCGATTTGAAATTTTCATAAAACTACAAACTATTCCAAAGAATTTAAGTTTAATACCACTTCTGAATACTCAGTAAAAATAAAAATACAGGTTTATAACTATTTTATGGGAACTAAGACGGTGTTTGTTTTCAAATGCAAAAGTTGCGTTATAAAGTTTGAAATAAATTTTTTGTTTTAAAACAGTGTTGTAGATGACTATCTAGGGAAGTTTTTGTGATAGTTTTAGATTTAAACAACAAGTAGTTGCAAAGTTATAACAATATTATTATGACTCGCACGGTTAGCAGATTAACGCGCTGCGCTCCAAAAGGCTTTATAACTAACGAAAGAAAAAAATCCCTTTTTATTAGTGATTTATATGTAGAAAGACTTGATATTTCGATTGAGATAACTAAGAACAATATTACAAATGACCACAATTCTGAAAAATTACAAATAAATTTTCGTTCAGAATTTTCACTATGAAAAACGCATTGCACCATCGTATAGCCCGTACAAAAATCTATATAAATCATAGTTTTCGAATTATTTTTCCTATTTTCTGTCTGCTTCGCAGCTAGTCGAAAAGTAGCTTGTTTTGCACCGCTCAGGGCGCTGGGACATTTGACGTGAATTGCCCCATTTATATATGTAAACATATTTGAAAAGAAACCAAAATAATTTAAAAAGTAGTAATTATGTAAAAAGGGGTATCTATATATGTATTGCTTTATTTTAGTACTTTTTAGTCTGATATTTGCGTGGTGGTCAAACGAGGGAAACAGAACATGGATAAGTATTCAAAATTTATTATTTCACTGTACAGCACTCCGCTGGGTATTGGACCAAACCAACTTTGTTTAAGAGATTGAGTCATAAGTAAAAAAAGTAAGTTCTCCGTTTTTCGAAGTTAGCCTCCGAAATCGAAAAAATTATTTTTAATTATTGCATGTAAAAAGCAAAAAAAGTAAAAATACAGACGTGGTTCGCCTTTTTCTCTTATTTTTATGGTATACAACTTTTTTTGTGAAAACGTATATTATACAGGTGCTATAAGAGGTCAAAGGTCAGATCTTCGAAAAATTAAAAACTTAATATTTCAGAAAAATTTGAACTGATTTTTAAAAGATTTTTATCGTTGTAAAGGTGATTTAACCCCCTTTCTTGTGATATGCATATTTGTATATATACTTCGTATATAAAAATCTGAGAAAAAACATATTTAAAGGAAAATGTGCCTTTTTTATACAAAAAAAAAATTATTTTAAACAAAAAAAATTACTATCTGATTTTTAAAAAATTGGTGTCGTTTTAACGCCGATTAAACCCCTTTCTTCTAATATGCATATTTCTATACTTCGTATATAAAAATTGGAGAAAAAACACTTACAAGAAAAAATACCAATTATTTCTTATAAAAAAAATTTACAAAAAAAATTACTAATTAGTAACACAATTGAATGCCGTATTTAAATAAAACAAATAAATTATAGTGTTTTAAGCGTTAATGCGTTCTTGTTCACCCACAGCCCTGTTAAAAATAAAGCAAAAGCATATGTAGCAGAAGTCTAAGGCATATAAAAATATAAAAACACCATGGTTTTTGATTTTTTACATAACAGGTTATATATAAAAATTAAAGATAATTTTCTGTTTTATTTAAAGAAAGTATTCAATTGTATTACTAATTAGTATTTTTTGTTTAAAATATTTTTTATAAGAAAAAATTGGTGTTTTTTCCTTTTAAATGTTTTTCTCAAATTTGTATATAAGATGTATACAAATATGCATACCAGAACCCCCCTAATTGTCTTTGCAACGATACCAACCTCTTAAAAATCGGTTAGTAATTTTTTTGTTTAAAAGGTTAGACATTTTTTGTTTAAAATATTTTCTTTTATAAAAGAAGGTATTTTTTATTTAAATATGTTTTTTCTCACACTTTCACTTACGAAGTATACAAATATGCATATCCGAAGAAAGGGAATTTAATCGTCTTTACAACGATCCCAATTTTTTAAAAATCTTTTAGTAATTTTTTTGTTTAAAATATTTTTTTGTCTTATAGAAAAAAGGTATTTTTTCATTTAATTGTGTTTTTTCTAAAATTTTTATACACGAAGTATACGAATATGCATATCGAAAGAAAGGGAATTTAGTCAACTTTTCAAGGATATACATTTTTGAAAAATCAGTTCAAAATTGTTTGAAATATAAAGAATTAAACTTTTCGTAGACCTGAACTTCGACCCCTTATAGCACCTGTAATATAAGTTTGCCCAAAAAAAGTTATATACCATTTAAATAAGAGCAAAAGGAGGACTACGTCTATATTTTTAGGTGTTTAGTTTTTGTATGCAATCAATAAATATAATTTTTTACCAAAGGTCCTATTTCGAACTTCGAAGGCCCATATCTCGATTTCGGGGGCTAACTTCGAAAAACTGAGAAATTACTTTTTTAACCTATGACTCAACCTCTTAAAAAAATTGGTTTGGTCCAATACCTTGAAAAAAAGTTGATTTTGCTGTACAGTGTTTGTATTTAAATGATAAATAAGAAATTTCTTTATGTTATAAGGGTGCACTATCATATTATTTAGAAGGTGCAATATGTGACCAATAGCTCGAATTTTACTACCTGTAGCATAATATGCTATTGGAACTAGTAATGTAACTAGTACGAAAGCGAAAATTGTAACCGACCCGCTGCATACACTTACTGAAATATACATACTCAGATGTGAACAGCCATATACGTGCGTAGTAAATTTTTGTATGAAAATATTTTATTTTTAATTACGAACATTTTTAAAGGATAATCAAATATAAGTACATTAAGTACCGCCGCCGAAGAAGTAGTCGGATTTCAGCGAGCCCGAAAGAACAACAGGTACGATGAGGAGTTTCAGGAAGCTGCAGAGAAAAACGATGCCGCTTACAAGGCCACGCTGCGATCGGGCGCAACGCGCGCTATTTGGCACCGCTATAGGGATCTGAAGAGGGAAGCGAGACGTATTTGCCGCAATAAGAAGAAAGAGGCCGAAATGCGTGAGTGCGACCAGGAAGACATGAAGAATGCCCGAAAATTTTACCAGAGGTTCCAAGACCGGGGCGTATTCCTGTAAGAACAATAATGGCGACCTAGTAACTGATGTCCGGGGCGTACTTAAATTATGGAGGGAACACTTTTCCGCCCTACTAAATGGTAGCAGCACGGAAAGTTGTGGAGAAGAAGAACCCGAGCCCGCAGTCGATGATGACGGAGTCGACGTTCCACCGCCTGACTATGACGAGGTACGTATAGCAATAACGCGGCTGAAAAACCACAAAGCTGCTGGCAGCCTCCCAGCTGAGCTATTCAAGTACGGCGGCGAGGAGTTGATAAGGCGCCTGCATCAACTCTTGTGCAGAATATGGTCAGATGAACGCATGCCCGACGACTGGAATTTAAGTGGGCTCTGCCCAATCCACAAGAAAGGTGAACCCGCCATTCGCGCCAACTACCAAGGGATCATCCTTCAAAGCATAGGTTACAAGGTCTTATCGAGCATATTGTGTGAAAGACTGAAGCCGACCGTCAATGAACTGATTAGGCATTATCAGTGTGGCTTTAGACCTGGCAAATCCACCATAGACCAGGTATTCACAATACGCCAAATCTTGGAAAAGGCCCGCGAGAAAAGGATCGACACTCACCACCTATTTGTCGACTTTAAAGCCGCCTTTGACAGCACTAAAAGGAGTTGCCTACACGGCGCTATGTCTGAATTTGGCATCCTCTCAAAACTCATACGGCTATGTAAAATGACGTTGAGCAATACCAAGAATGATAGAATACAAGATAGCGCCAATCGAGCTGAGAGCAACTGGCCGTGACGTCAAAATATACCAGAATGAGAGAGCAATACGAACTCGACAGGAAAAAAAAAGAAGCATCGAACAAAAGGCAGTATTGCCAAGTTTTAAATTTTAAAAAGCACCAAATTTTTATTGGTGTATTTTATGGACTTTATATGAATACATAATTTTATTGCAAGGATGCCGATTCAGATTAATAACAAGTAATTTTTAGCAAAAAAAAACCGACTTTAAAAAAATATATATATATCTATACAGGGTGTCCCAGAAGTAACGTGCCAAACTTTAGGGCAAGGTAGGTGGGGGGGTGAGCTCACTGATAAACAAAAAAGACTCTATGCAGAGCGATACCCCAATCGTCGACATCCGGGTCGAGAAGTATTCGCCCGGACCCATAGAGAAATATATGAAGGTAAGTGATTTTTACACCTTTCTTGTTTGCTTGCTTGTAAACTATCATTTTTCACTTTTTTAAGGCCGCATAACTGGATGGCGTGGCGGCGAAACGGTAGATGTTGAAGCTGTGTTAGAGGAAGTGGAACTAGGTCCATCGACTTCAGTGAGAATGATGGAAAGACGGACGGGAATACCAAAAACTACAGTTCACAAAGCTTTAAAAGACCATCGATTTCATCCCTACCACATTCCACGTGTTCAGGCTCTACAGGAAAGAGATTACCTGTCGAGGGTTAGATTTTGCCGTGAAATGTTGCGAATGCATGCATCAGACCCCAACTTTTTTAATAAAATAATTTGGAGCGATGAATCATCATGCAAACATGATGGTTATTTTAATTTACATAACCTTCACAGTTGGCAGATAGACAATCCTCACGAAATGAGAGAAGATCGTTCGCAGTACCGGTACAAAATAAATTTATGGTGCGGTATTTTTAATTGTCAGATATTGGGACTTGTGGAACTGCCGCCAACGCTCAACTCTCACAGTTATTTAGAGTTCCTTCAGGAACGGCTTCCAACTCTCTTGAAAGATGTACCCTTAAACCTGCGGCGAAGACTATGGCTGCAAAATGACGGGTGCCCTGCTCACTACGGGCGTGAAGTAAGAGCTCATTTAGACGAAACTTATCCGATGGATTGGACGATACGGGCCAATCACGTGGCCCGCTCGATCGCCAGACCTGAATTCATTAGATTTTTTCTACTGGGGCTGTCTTAAGGACAAAATTTATTCATAAACAATTCAAAACGAAGAGCATTTGCGGGAACAAATAAACGGAGCTGCTGCTGAGATAGCCCAATTGAGTTTAAGATCTCTAAAAGCGTATTTTCTTAAAAGGTGGCGAGCTTGTATTAGAGTAGAAGGTCGCCAATTTGAGCATATTTTATCAATAAATGAATAAATTTCTCTTCAAACGACTCATGTATATTTTATTTCACGTGAATCCATGCTTCACAAAAAATATTGATAGATATAGCCCTTGTTATAGACTCTAGTCCGAATTCCGGTAAGTAACACAAAATAATGTCAGGAGCAGGTAATAATGTACCTTTGTACTATTTAGCATGTCGTTTGACGGTAACAAGAGCAAATTCAATTTAAATCTATTAAATACATTCTAGCTTGTCTCAGTCCTTTACCCACAAAAGCGGCTATAACTTTTTTTTCTATTCAAAACAGTAAGTGTGGCACCTTTCTGAAATCTTTATTAAATGAGCAATTTTTTTATGTAATGTAAAGTTATAGCTCAGTACATTTTTTTTTCACCCGAGATAGTCAAAGTTGGGGTAGAAAATATCAAAAAGTTAAAAATCCAGAAATAGTCCTAATTTTATGATGGTTCCTTAATTTATTTTAACTACATTGCATTTGAGTATCGAGAGGCAACTATCTGGAAGTATTTTACATAAAAAATTTACTAAGTATTGCCCGATTTGTAGTTGCAGTTAAAGAAAACACATGAAAAGGCACGATTTTTTTAAAATCGAAAAAATGTAAATATTTCAAAAACGGTGACTCTTTTACCTGAAAATTTTTTGTTTATCAGTGAGCTCACCCCCCCACCTACCTTGCCCTAAAGTTTGGCACGTTACTTCTGGGACACCCTGTATATTTCATGATCCAATGATCGGATCTAAACCAAATTAGTATGGGACCACCTTTGAAACACTACCTTTCCGTAGAATTATTGAAATCGGTTGACGTGGTGCAAAGTTATGCGGTAACATTCAAAAAAAAAAAAAAAAAAAAAAAATATTCCGACGAACTGAACCTCCTCCTTTTTTGGAAGCCGGTTAAAAACAAAAGCACCAAAAACGCACCAAGCACAAAACTCAAAAATTTACGCGTTTTGAATACCCACTAAATTTGGTGCGAAAAGCATCAAGGTGGCAACAGTGAATGTAAACAAAAGTATATTATGACGTCAGCGATTGGGTGGTTGCTGTCAAATCGACGAAGAGAGGGTTAGCGGTCCGCGAATGGCGCGACCTTTATTTTCTGGATCGTGGAGCAATACCACCAGCTCCGTCAGAATTGGGAAAGACCTCTCCGAGCCGTTCTCCACAAAACGGGGTTTCAGACAGGGCGACTCTCTTTCATGTGACTTCGTTAATCTGATGTTGGAGAAGATAATAAGAGCTGCAGAACTGAACTGCTCAGGAACAATTTACTACAAGAGCGTGCAATTGCTGGCCTATGCCGATGACATCGACATCATCGGCAACAAGAACCGCGAAGTCTGTTCTGCCTCTTCACAGTTGGATAGGGAAGCAAAGCGAATGGGTCTGGTGGTAAAAAAGGACAAGACGAAGTAGCTCCTGTCATCAAACAAACAGTCAGCACATTCCCGCCTTGGCACCCACGTCACTGTTGACAGTTACAATTTCGAGAAAGTAGAGAATTTCGTTTACTTGGGAACCAGCATTAACACCGATAATAATATCAGCATTAAAATCCAACGCAGAATAACTCTTGCCAACAAGTGCTACTTCGGACTGACTAGGCAATTCAGGAGTAAAGTCCTCTCTCGACGTACGAAAACCACGCTCTATAAGTCACTTATCATGCCCGTGCTGGTATATGGCGCAGAAGCATGGACAAATCCGATGAGGCGGCTCTTGGAGTGTTTGAGAGAAAGATTTTGCGGACGATTTACGGGCCTTTACGCGTTGGCGATGGCGAGTACCGCAGAAGATGGAACGATGAGCTGTATGAGCGTTACAACGACATGGACGTAGTGCAGCGAATTAAAATTCCGCGGCTCTGCTGGCTTGGCCATGTCGTTCGAATGGACACCGACGTTCCAGCTCTGAAAGTATTCAAGTCGGCTTCACTTGGCGTTTCCAATTGTCGTCAGTTGGCACAGAGGAGAAACGACTGGCGTGCTTTGCTGAACTCGGCCAAAGCGATTTGGCGATTACAGCGCCAAAAAAGAAGAAGAAGAATCAAATATAAAGTATTAATTTTTACTATGCATTATTTCCCTCAGTGTACATAGGTGCTTGACACTCACTTACTTAAGTATTTAGTAGATTTCCAAATACTAAACGGATCAGGAAAAAATTAATAGTCGGTTACTATTGCCTTTATATTTAATAGGATTAAGAATATAATCAAACGCAAGATTGTCGGCATTTTTCGAAATTTTTCAGGATATTTGTCCAGATTTTCTAAAATTTTTAGGTATCCTTCGGGATGTTTTTAAGACTTTAAGATTAAGAGTTTTTTCAAGACTTTCTTTTGAATTGAAACTTTTTTGAGCTCGGTTGGCTGTATATGCAAACTTCGATGACACGAAAAACGACAGAATAAGGAGTGGGATGGTGCCCGTTGTTAGACCCGATTAAGATTAAATGTAAGTTAAAGGATAAAGATTATAATTAAGGTTAGGATAAAATTAAGATAAAGGTTAAGATTAAAATTAGGGATTAGGATTATGATTAAAATTAATATTAAGATTAAGATTAAAATTATGATTAAGAATAGGAGTACGATTAGGGTTAAGATTAAAAGTAAGGGTAAGGATTAAAATTAAGGATAATATTAAGGATTAGAGTAAGGTTAAGACTAAGATTGAGATTAAGATTTATAACATTGAGATCTTTTCAGGATTTTTGGAACTTCACGAGGCTACTATTGCATCAGTAGTTAGTGAAGCCAAGTCAAGTTGGTACAGGCTATCACGGTGCTTTAGCACCTGTGACGGGACAAATCTATAGGTAAACATACATACAACTGTATTTCGATTAAAATTTACAAACTAATTTGTGGGAGACCCTTATGTACATATATGGGCAAATCTAAAAAACAGAAAACCTTTTGTGTAATTTAGCTTTATTTTCATTGTTGTAAACTAAATCAAGCTGGTTGCTTTTGCATATATGTAATTCATAGACGTATACTTGAAGCCTCAAACAATTTTCAATCAATTTGTTGCATA
>NW_023458557.1:69712978-69715551 GCF_013731165.1 Rhagoletis pomonella
AGACTTTTCGTAGAAATGGCATAGAATACATGGAAATCAAAATTTTTCAATCTGAAAACTCTGCCCAGTTGTTTATTTGAACGTTTTTTAATTTAAACTATTTTTTCTTTTTTTCTTTTTTATATTTCTGTTTGTATTTTTGATTTTTTTGGGATATTTCGGAGATCCTTAAAAAATAGTTAAAATTAAAAAATGTTTAAATAACCAATTGGGCATTATTCTCTGAAGTCTTCTGAAGAGAAGCAGAGTTTTCAGATTGAAAAATTTTGATTTCCATGTATTTTATGCCATTTCTACGAAAAGTCTTTTTTCCCCATACAAAATACATGGGAAACTTTGGGCGATTTGAGCGACCTCTAAATATATTTTGATTTTAAAATAAAAAAACAGGGGTATATTTTTTTTCGCTATAGAACAATCCTAGGGGGTGAGATCATTAAATTTCCGACTTTACTTTTTTGGACCACCCTAATGTTCATTCAAAAAATATTCAAAACAAGTGAATTTTTTGTGTAATTTTTATGAGGGCAAAAGTTACTTATGTCGTAACTTTAGAAGCACACCATATACTGGTCTGATATTTTATGTGCAATTATTTAGTACTTATGTCTACAGTTCATATGCAGTTAATAACTAAAATGTGCTTTGAAAAGTAACTAAATGGCAAGTAACGAAATGGGTGAAACACTACTTTTTACAATTTTCAAAATTTTCGGTTTATCGCGTGTAGGTTTTGAAGCATTTCATTTTAAAAACTTTTTAAGTATGTATTGTATTTTACAATCAATTACGAATAAGTTGATACCTTAGCAAGAGGTGTGATTCTGCGATCTTGAGCGTAATTTTTATTCCAAAAACATCTAAACTGAAGCCACATTTGGAAAATACGTCGAAACAATCTAAATATTTTTGTAACTACTAGTCCTTATAACGTTACATATACCTGTAAAATGCTTCAAAAAAATTTTCTCCAGAAGTGTGTAAAAACCCTGATATCCTGAATATTTCGAGCGTGGTATCAAATTAAATTTTTTTCGACAAATGTTCTGATAGTTGCTCTTACTTAATTGGAGCCTTATAAATTCAATGGCGCCCTCAGTTTTGCCCGAGTGGCTTCACTTTTGGAGAGAGCGGTGCTTGAAGCTTTGCTTAAATTTTAACTATTTTATATAAAAAAGCCCTCCGTTTTGAAGACATTTTACTAAAATTTTAAACGCGATTAGATTTCACTGTATTTTAAAATCATCGAAATCGGTTCGCTTATAGTACCTAGCTCCCATACAACCGATTGTTCGGAGACGTTGTTTTGCATTATAACTCCTCCAGTTAAGCAAATAAAAATGTAGTATATGTTCAATTTAAAATATATCAGGCATACAATTTATTATTCAGATATGAAGTTAGAGTTATAGCGCAAAACACATAACAGAGTAATTAGCTGTATTGAAGCTATATTTTAAGGTGATAATATTAAGGAATCATTAAGGTAATATCGAAAACCCGTTGTGTGCAAAATTTTAAAAAATTACTTCAAAACTGAAACAATTACATCAATTATATAAATAGGCAATCATGTTTCCTTTACACCCCTTTTACGGCTAAACTGTACTTCTAAGGTATAAACAATTATATATCATTAGAAAGGTATTTTAATGCTGATGTGCAGGCAATTTTTTAAATTTCAAATTAGTTTAAAATAGAGCGAAAAAATCAATTCAAAAGTCACACCAATACCAATGCCATACATGTACATGGTTGGGGCAGAAATGCCACCTAAATGTATGCTTTAATATTGATAATGAATTAAAGAAACGTGCTAAGCAGCAGTTTAGGAATAAGATGTATGTATGTATGTACATGAATAGATTGGCCTCAAACAAGGATGAAGATAATTTTGAGTATGGAGAAGAAGAAAGGGATAAATACAGAAATTAAAATAAAAGTAAAGAAACCTAAATATAAAGACAAAGAGGAAGGAAAATTTAAATACCTAACCTAATAACAATGGTGGGGGTGAATATGTAAATGAAGAAAAGAATGGACATATTTAGATCAGGATAAAGGAAAGGATAAAGATGAAGAAGAAGATGAAGACCAAGACGAGGAAGAAGATGAAGATGAATATGAAGATAAGGATAAAGATAACTTATCTTAACTTAACCCCTTAACTTAACTTAACTCACCTCAACTCATCTCACCTCCGCTTAAAAACTTACTCCACCTGAGTTCGCTACACATAAATTCTCCACACCTTAACTCCCCACACCTAAATCCACCACTACTTCACTCCCCACACCTAAATTCACCACACCTTAATTCACCACACCTAAATCCACCACACTTTAATTCACCACACCTTAACTCACCACACCCCAACTTTCTCACCACATCTTAACTCCCCACACCTTAATCTACCACAAATGGAGAAAAGAATGAAGATATAGATCAGGATAAAGGAAAACATAAATATGAAGACGAAGGTGAATATGAATATGAATATGAAGATGAAGATGAAGAGGAAGATGGAGATGAAGATGAAGATGAAGATGAAGATGAAGATGAAGATGAAGATG
>NW_023458557.1:69715561-69717554 GCF_013731165.1 Rhagoletis pomonella
GATGAAGATGAAGATGAAGATGAAGATGAAGATGAAGATGAAGATGAGATGAAGATGAATATGAACATGAACATGAACATGAACATGAAAATGAACATGAACATGAAAATGAACATGAACATGAACTTGAACATGAACATGAACATGAAGGTGTAGATAAACATAAACATAAACATAAACATTAAAAGCGATAGAGACAAAGATAGAGAGGAAGAAAGTGATAGGGATAAAAAGGAAATACAACTGAAGAATGTGCGATGTTATATTGTGATGTGTTATGCTACATATGTTATGTTATTGAATCTAATGCTATTCTATGTTATGTTATGCTAAGTACTAAGCTAAACTCCCCTCCACTTAACCCATTCCAACAAATTTTATTTCAGCTCAACTCAACTCACATAAACTATCCTTAATTTTAGCGGTTGAATTTCAACCGCTGGGCGAACACTAGTATTTATAAAATAGTTAAAATTTATTCAAATTTTTAAGTACCGTTATCTCGAAGACCGGAGCCAACCGGTTAAAACGGGGGATGCTATTGAGTTTAGAACGTCCCAGTTAAGTGAGTTCAACTTTCAAAAGCATTGCTGAAAACTTACAACTCGAACAACGTAATTTGAACCCAGCTTATTATTTTGATTTCTATTTAAGCGATCTAAAGGTTTATTCCTCGTCTAACTTTTGAAGTACTTCATGAAAATGAGTTACCCTTATATTTATCAATTTATTAAGAGATTGCGAATAGAATCATATATAGAACATAAGTGTGCCCACAAATTAAAAAATTCAACTTTTTGTTTTAAAAGTGTATCGATTTTATTAGATTTGCCCATATGAGTTTATTAGAAGGCCTCCGACTTTACCACAGTTACCTCAATTCGATACCCCAGTGTTGATATCTATAATGAAACCTTCATTAAGATTATACGATTATCCTATGTCAAAGTTTTAAAATTCTTTTTAATTATGCACACGAAAAACTGGTAAAAGCTATCAAAAGCACATAAATAAAACCCGTCAGCACACACATTTATGCATACATATATTTAAACATACATATATGAAGTATATGTATATACATACATTTTGTGTTAGAGCAAAAGATTCATCGGCTTATACGGCTATTAAAAAAGGTATATAGGAAGTTGCATACTTAAATAAACGCGCTAAGCGTTTTAACGGTTTGAGGTTGTTCGTTTGTTTGCTTATTTCTAGTTTTTTTTATATTTTTTGGCATGAAGGGGTTTAAAAAGGCAGCAATGCGGCAACAGCTCCACTGAAATCTTTAAGGCCAACAGCTGTGCCACAGTTGAGCCCAGAACAAAAGCGTAGCATAAGCAGGCTAAGAATTGGCAAGACTATTGGCAAATAAACTAAAATAAGCAGCAGTACAAACCCCACCCAAATGGGAGGGTAAATTTTATTGAAAAAAAAAAACACACACACACACACACACAACTAAAAAAGTAGCAAATAAGCAACAATAACAAAGCGCAAGTCGATGCTCGATGCTGGAATGTTGGAATGCGCGTTACAAACTGAAAAAAATGAGCACTTGAGCCATTTAAAATGGGTTAAAATGTTCGGGTCGGGCTAAAAGCGCCTGTGTGTATGCTACATTTCGTAAACTGTGGCCTGTTTTGTGTGTGTGTGTGTGTTTGTGTTTGTATGTTTGTGCGTATGTCACTGCAGTTTAGCCAAAGGACAATTGTTTGTATATAAATGTATATGTGTTTGTATGTAAGCATTTTATGTTTTCATTTTCCAAAAAGGTCGATGCAAACATTACTCTGTTGGCCGTTGCCGGTTGCCAGTTGTTGTACGAGTATCGTTTCTTTCCTTGCAGCGTTCAGCCTTAGCACAGTTTCGCTAGTTGCTACAATTGCTGTATTGTTGTTCACATTTTTTGTGCTGTGCAATGACGATCTGTTTGCTTCTTCGGCATGGCTTACATTACGGCTAAAATATGCGCACACACAAAATGAATTCG
>NW_023458557.1:69717564-69724355 GCF_013731165.1 Rhagoletis pomonella
ACAGCATTACTGGCCACACAATGATACACTGACCAATGTACATCTTGCCGGAACTCTTCCGCTTCGAATGGTGGGAAATATAGCGAACCATTGGCGAGTATGTGACGGACCTGTTAAGAAATGAAGCAGTGAAAAAAGTTGATATTAACTTAAGAGAGCGAAGGTAAAACAAAATAAATATAACAAAAAGCAATTGAAAAAAAAAATATTTGAGAAGAGCGGTGGTTTTTAATTAAGAAAAAGAATTTTAAGTTTTACAAAACAAAAAGGATTGCATAGTGATGGTATTAAAAATTTATTATATAACACCCATGACGAGCAGTTACAGAATACTTGAGTGATTCGAACCACAATCGACTAACAAAAGCTATTGGCACCAAACATACAGCGATTCGGAAATAAATGACAGTCGTCAAAGAGCAACCCACCAAACCGGCGACAGAGGTGGGAAACAATGAAATTTTCCTACTACCAAAAAGATATCGGTACGAACATTTATACATTTACACAGACGCATAGATACCCTCAGCGCCTCTCACAAAACAGCGAAACGGCCGGTGCTACTTTTTGGTACATTGCCCGTTACTTGGCGCGTTGTTGTTGCTCCATCGTTTGCTGCACTTGGAGCGTTGACTTTACATTGTGCACGACGCTGCATTGTACTCGACGCTAAGCCATGAAATAAAATGCGAAGTTGCTACATTGTCTGACCGTCCGTTAATCTTCCTGACCAACAACACCCTACATTTGTCTAGAGCTGGTAGCTGAATGCCCCAATCGTCTGCCTTGCGTCTACTTCTATCGTGCTTTACCTTCTCATGCTGCCCATTCTTCCTTTTGCCCTCCTTCATTCGTTCCTTCGTTGCTGCTATAATATCGAAATAACACGGACCAGACAGCCAGCTAGCGACCCGGCGAGGCAGACACCAATGGCGGAAGTTTGGTTCAAGTGGTTATTGATTGAATTTGTTCGAAACTGACTCAGTCGCTGCTTGCTGCAGGTCAGCCGTAAATGATTGTTGCTTTTATTGTCATTTTGCTGCTTTTGTGTTTGATTTTCTATGGTTGTGGCATTTGTTTCGCTTTTTGTAGTTAAAATATCTATAAGTACATACATATGTATGTATGTACGTATATGAGAACTGTGCATTGTGGGCGTCGGTTGTGCTGCTCTTGTTTCGAGTTTAGAGCTATCTTGAAGGGCCTGCCACAATGTTTTGTTCTAGCGCATGCAATGCTAGGCTGTCATTCTACTGGTATTAAAGTGTACTTAAAGTTTAAAGTAATTTTAATTATTTATTTATAGGAGAAAGCTTGTCGAGGCTCATTTCGAGTAAGTTCCGTACCACTACAAATACACTTACTAGGAAGTTAATTCAATAAAGTATATCGTTAGTACATAACATCGTCGCTGAAATGCAAAAAAGCCACATCTAACTAAAATTTTGTATTGCCTAAAACGATGTGGGGACTTATAATTCGATGAAATCCAATGTAATCAATTAAAAAGTGGGATTTGGATTTTGAGTTCGAGTATATGCCGCTGGATCTAAACAGCGGTGGTTAGACTGATTCTACTTTATGTTGGCCGCTCAAAAAAGTACAGAGGATTAGTATGATCTGCATTAGCGGAGCAATCCGGACAACGCCAGTTGATGCTTTAAATGAATTTTTGGATCTTCTGCCACTAAATCTAGTGGGTCAGCTGATGGCATCTCTTGCTGCACTCCGGTTATGAGAGACAGAGCAGTGGGAATCGGGATTTCTGGGTCACTCCTGCATTCTGGAGAAATATAGCTTTCTTCCGGGCTATGCAGGCCGTTGGGTTGAAGCTCTGGCTCTGGACAGAAACCTCGTCATGAAAATAACAGCAATTAGCAATTTTCATAGATGGTTCAAAAATTAACGGTGGAATGGGAGGGGGTTATTCTCCAGCTGCCCTGCCATGAGCTGTTCATTTCGATTACCGGACTACTTTAGTGTCTTCCAGGCTGAGGTAGTACCTTCTCAAATAAAATGTAGACGCCGATAACTTCAATGGAACCTTTAAAATCCTCTTCAGGAATCAGTACTATTGTAATAACGCCGAATTGTTTTCTGGCGCCCTTTCCATAAAATGCTTCAACAAACTTACGCTTCACTTTTTTTGAAAGCTTCGCTTTCGCATATTCGCATTGATCATTGTGCGGCTGGATTGGCACTAATTTGCTGTTTCTCTAGTATGATCGGATGGGAGCCAGCATTCGAACGGAAGCAGGGAAGAAGAGGGAAGGCCTTTTGTAGCGAAATTTCCATCAAGCTCAAATTAAGGCTTTGAAAGTGGTCGATTGGATGCATAACTGTGTGACGTCGAGAATGACACTAATAGCCGAGCGGCTAAAAGTGCCTTGGGCTTTCCCATGGTGTCCTTAACGATAGTAAGGGTATGTCTTACCGCTTTTCCGGTCACGTCTGACTATTTCCTAATTAAACTACAATAGGCACTATATCACAGTTTCAACTAGTCCAATCGTGGAATCGGGATTACATCAGGAAATCATTACTCCTGGAGCGAGACGGCACAGCGGTGGTCTGTCCGACAGCTTTTAAAGCCAGGGGGATGGCCTCAAAATGTTCTAATGGAGCAGGTTCATCATCGGTTAGTCGATGCAACACCATTAACTCTAAAAGCTCAGGGCATACCGAAATCAGCAAAATGGTGCAACGAGTTAAACAGAACTCCAATTTTGGCTTTGTTCAATAGAACCCCAAGGAGAGGTGAACTTGTCAACGTGCACTAGACAGATTGAGCAGTATAACTGCTGGCGCTGCTGCTAGAAGAGATAATACACATCTTGTAGAAAAGTATTATTTTTTCTGTGAGTACATCTCCCTGTGCCCTCACCTCGGCCAGGAAAAACACTTCGACAGTAACCCAACCGGATTCGCGCCCATCTATCATTCCCTACACAGAGCTATCAAACAGACGGTTGACCACTATTGCATAGAGAGAACCAAGCAACTATGCAGTCTCGAAAAGTGATTAACAATGTCCATAACTGTCTTAGGGTCGAAAACGATATGCGTTCAGGATTAACGAACACCTCTACAAGCTTTTCAATCAATCAGTCTTTGCCCGGTCTCAGAACTAGATGGTATTCTCGGAAATGAAGACGGAACGAGCGAGCTAGTTAGGGATCTCAGATAAAATTAACAGAAACGGTTCAGCCGATAAAACATCCCATGTAATTCCTGTCTTTCCAAGTTGAGAACATAGCCATAGCATCTAGCGTCACCGTCAGGATTCTAACAGAAATACTAATGGGACACCGGACCATTGGCTATAAGGATGCCAGGTCTATACCATCACATAATGATTTCTGTAGAAATTTTGAAAATAAAAAAGAAAAGAATCCATCCAAAATTTCCTAATTTAGCAAGTGCCCCGCACAACCGTGACAATGTCACAGATTTCTGCCAGAACACCTCTTCGACAGCTAAGTTGGCCTAGAAAAAACTAACTTGATGGTCTGCTATAAGCAAAAAAAAATCCAGATGGTTTAAAGACATGAATTGGTAGGTATGAGGACTTTCGCTTCTGGGCATCTTAATGGACATATGCAACCAATTACACGGAAGATTGGAAAAGTTATCAACTTAACAAACTGACCTCGTATTTATTAGTCATAAGACTCTAAAATACATGCTACAACATTGTCTTTCAAAATAAATCTATTGAATAGATAGTCTATTGATGAAGTATAGCAAACATTTTGCTGCCGAATGATATGGTAAAATTCTTATACGCCTTCATATCTAAAACTCAACCCACAAAAGTTCAAAGCCGTTCGAACATGTAACATGTTCATTCAGTTTTTTCAATTTTGCGTGAATGTCGTTAATAGCTTTTAAAAAGATCCTTTACGTAAACTTTTATAACTAAAGCAAAAATAAAATAAAATACATGAAAAAAGAGGGTAAACTATTTTTTCGTTTTTCGTCTCTCGCTTCTTCTCATGACACATCCTGCCTGTGTCGCTGCTTAAAGTTTGTCTCTAACTCCATTGAAATTTTACCTTTGATATTGAGGTGATGGGATTATTATCCTTGTCCAGCCATTCGACATTCGGTGGCGGATTGCCATGCGCTATACAATCGGCAATGCTGCCAGCGTTGTTGGTGAATTCAATACGCGATGGCGGTTCATGCGAGAAATTAGGCCCTTGAGTGTCAAAGTAGTTGGAAGCATCTGCAGAGGAGAATGGAAAAAGTAGAAATTAGATAAATATGCATTTAGCGGAATAAAAGTAAAGTTAAGTATAAAAAATAGTAGACGAGTTGTAGCACAAATGGCTGTGAATGTATGTATTACAGTGTGCGTGTTTCCCCCTGGGTTGGGTGTGAATATTATCAAGCTGGCAAATTACAGATCAAATTTGTATCATTCTTAGATTGTATTTATGTCCACAAGAAATTAACGTTAAATGCGATGATTGCGGATGCAAACTGCAGATAAGAAAAGTAACCAAACACCAATGCCGGGCGCCGACATTTCAATCTCTTGAGTGCGCACCGAAGAATGAGCTGGTTATGGCTAAATGCTTAAGGGGCAAGTAGCGTCGTTGGTTTTCTTACTGCAAACCAGCTAGCCACCCACCTACATACGTATATACATAGGTACGTATTTGACTAAGTGTGCTGCTGGATTTCTTAAATCTTTTTATTCTATAGAATTTTATTTTTATTTTCTTCCTACATTTTAACTGTTTTGTTTGAAACCCCTTTATATGCTTTTACGTTTCTGTCGCTCCTGCTACAAGCATTCTAAAGCCCTCTCCTTCTGTGACTAAGGCAGTTTACCTTTTTCGTTCTTTACAAATTCCCTTTCCAGCAATTTTGCCAACTTCTTTATAATCTTAACAGCTACGCTGTTACAGCTGCTCCAGAAAGACCTTTTCAAACCAAACAAACAGTTGACGGGATTGCCGTGGTTTGTCTTTGGTTGCTCTGGGTGCTTTGGTTGGTGGTTGGTGGATTGGAAAAATGCCCGGATGGGTATATGGCAGTGATGATGGGAGAAGGGGATATGGAGTAGTAGAAAATTGATATAAAGACTCATCGCACACAGTTGATGGTGACACATACAAACCACAATGGGTTCAAGTGCATCCTTTGCAAATCTTACATGCAATTTTACTGCCCGCAACCCCCAAGCTAAACACAGCCAGCGCGCAAATGGCCTAAAAGCCGCACGAGCAAACAGGAAATTGCAAGGAACAAACTCAATAAAGGCGCTGCGCTGTGCTGCAGTATGACTGCCTCATTCGCAGGATGCATCTCGGAAAGCAGGCAAAGTATATCAAAACCAAAAAACAAACAGAAAATTAAAGGAAAGGATACTCACTCACTTCTAGAAATGTAGACGAGGACAAAACAAAAGCAAGAAAAATATTTTGCAAATGAGTGGTTGATGTTGGCCGATATAGATGAGGGCGACATTAAACTGTAACCGAGAAGATGTAATTACTATGGTTGAGAAATTGCAAAGCCATATGAAACAGTTAAAGTTGCTACGTTGCCCTTTGTGTATGCAGCTTCCTGAGTTTTCTCGCTCCAGCACCGTTAGGCTTCTTTGCATACATCTCTTACTTTTCCCCCATTTCGCTAGCAAATGGGATTGCAGATTACATTGACATCGAGACGACGATGCTGATGATGACGTTGATGTCGATGCAGGGAATCAGCCGCAGAATTACATTTAGGCAAATAAAAATAGTAAAAAAACGAATTGACGAAACGAATGTGACGAGTTGCGAATGGTAATGGCAAAGTTACGCGACCCATTGATTTTGAGTTTGTTACACTTATGACGATGAAACCACGAAGCCAAAGATGGCACAGTAAATGTGGATTGCTGAAGGCACGAGTTACAAATGTTACTATTAGGGTACGCCATCAATAATATTCAATTTGAAATTTCCGTTATATTGTCACAAGTAAGCTCTGGTCGGCTCAAATAGGGCCACAGAAACCCATTTATAGAAGAGTGGCGAGTTTTAACGATTTGTGCTTCATTCCGGTTGACCCCGTGAAAGGCCTAACCTTCTTCTTTCAAGCGAGAAGACTCTGATGCCCATCGTAGTTCAAAACCACCTCTCGATCACGAGATCGAAGTTCTTTCGTAGGCTGGAATATTGATGGCCGACCATGAACCAATGAATAGGTCGATCGAAATCAAAGACTTAGTGATCCACAAAGACTGTTAAGTAAAGTGACTAGGAAGTTTTTAAGCAAGAAGGACAAAATGAAAAAAATATGTGTGCAATGATTTCGAAAACCCATTCGAATGCTCTCATGTTTTGTAGAATATTACTTATTTTATTACTTAAAAAACTTTATTTTCATTACTTTGAGCAAAAAGCGCTTCGCGGGATCTCTTGATAACCGTTCAGTATTATTTCTCAGAACTTTACGTAATTTTCTCAGAATTTATTGCGACTATTCATATTTTCGCGATCTTTAAGAATTGTTTGTGTTTAATTTTTTGGCACTTTCCTGAATATTTTGTTATATTTTTCGGGTTTTCTAAATCTTTCCGAACATTTTTGGAGGTATGTACTACTTTCTTGTGACTTCTCGAAATTTTTTCAGGATTTGTTTTGACTGCTCGAAATTGAATTGCTTTTTACTTTCCGGGACATTTTTGAATTCTTTGCGATATTTTTCAGGACATTTTGACATATTCTGGATCTTATTATAAGATTTTTGCGAACACTTCGTGTCTATTTTTCGTGATTTCTAAGGACGTTCCG
>NW_023458557.1:69724365-69735844 GCF_013731165.1 Rhagoletis pomonella
AAGGCCGATTATTCATTGAATTTCAAGGATAATATTATTATTATTATTATTTGTTGGGGATATATACAATATAACCCTAACTTAATTAGCACACTGGCTGCTAGGAAGGATAATATTATTATTGAAGTGAAATTACGTTAGCGGCGGTTGATTGATTGGGAGTAAATTGGTAAATACAACGGAAATGATGCAACGGAAAATGCACACGGAAGTTGCACACGAAAATGGTGCAACGGAAAATGTACACGGAAGTTGTACACGGAAATCGTTGGGGCTGAAACAAGTGCTACTTGAGTGTATGCACATGGTATTAATTTAACAAAAACTTGCTAATTAAAGGCTAAAGGATAACTTTTAGAAAAAGACCAATACAAGAACGAAAGTAAAGGTGAGTACGTACATAGATAAAGAAAAGGAAGGTAAAAAAAAAAACAAAGTAGCGTAAAGATATATATAAGGGCAAAGGTGAAGGGGAACATATAGATGAAGAAAATGGTTAACATGACAGTAAAAACAAAGATATATATAAAGGAAAAGATGAGGATGAGGATACCGATAAAAGTTAAGATGAAAATAGAGAAAGTAAGATTAAAACAAAGGTAATTATAGAGAAAAGGATATATGTATGTAGATAGGGGAAGAGATATACACAGAACTTATTCGGGAACTACTTCGGGATTTGAGAGATTTTCGGGATTCTCGGGATTTATCGATATAATAATCGATATTTTTATCGGTTTTTTATCGACATATTCATCGATTTTGTGATCGAAATTTTTACCGATATTGTTATAGGTTTTACTATCGATATCTTTATCGGTTTTGTTATCAATATTTTTTAATGATTTTGCTACGAATATTTTTATCGATTTCGTTATCGACATTGCTGTCGATATTTTTATAAATTTTGTTATCAATATTTTTATCGATTTTGTTATCGATATTTTTATAGATTTTGCTATAAATATTTTTATTGCCTTTCTTATTGATATTTTTATTGATTTTGTCATTCATATCGATTTTGTTATTCATATATTTATTCTTATCAATATTTTTATCGATTTTGCTATCGATTATTTATCGATTTTGTTATCAAATATTTATCGATTTTATTATCGATTATTTATCGATTTTTTATCGATATTTTTATCGATTTTACTATAGATTTTGTTACTGATTTTGCTATCAATATTATTTTCGACTTTGCTATCGATATTTTTATCGAATTTATTATCGATTTTGTTATAGATATTTTTATCGGCTGTGTTATCGATATTTTGATAGATGTTACTATCGATTTCGTTATCGATAGAGTATAAAAGTAAAAATGAAGATGAAATAAATCGGAAAAACGAATGTATTTAGAACGATCTGGGTTATATGTTACACTGTTGGCAAATAAAATTAAACTTTGGGCAAGAAAATTTAAGCTTTTAGCAAATAAATTTAAGCTTTAAGCAAATAAATTTAAACTTTGGGCAAACAAAATTAATCTTTTGGCAAATAAAATTAAACACTGCTGTAGTACTATATAGTATCTGAAAAACTGCTATTTGCTTTTTTATTGTATTTTTCAGTTTTTCAGATACTGTTAAGTACTACAGTAGAATTTAGCTTTATTTGCCCACAGTTTTAATCAATGTGCTGAAAGTTTAAATCAATTTGCTTCAATTTAATTTTATTTTCCAAAAGTTGAACTTAATGCGTCAATGCCATAGATAGAAAAAAGACAAAAAATTTAACCTTAAGCAAAAGCAGTTGTATGCATGTGGGTACGTACATATTGGTTATGAGAAAAACTAGATATGTAACGTCAGTTTCAATTCTCCAGTGTGGCCCAGGCGCACTTACTTTTTTGGTGTTAATGCTGTTTCCTACCTTTTCAAACGTGTATACGGCAACAGTTGCGTGGGGGCCGAGGTTCAAAGTATTCAACTTCGAATTGTTTTAATCGCTGCTAAGGCTTTGCACTCAATTAGCTCGACGCCACATTGATGACACTTCTACTAACGGCAGAAATCGATCGCACCGATCCGACATGAAAACAATGTCTGGAGCGAATTCAATCTAGCTGATGCTTAGCCAGTCAAGGTTGAGATTTTCTATCTGGCAGCCCTTAAATGAGTAAATTTTATACAAGATTTGGGCATACACAGACTTGTATGTAAATACTAATACTAGCTAAGATGTTGTCAACGTACAAAGTTTTCAAACTAATAATGCAAAGGTCTTACTACATAAAGCTACAAAACAGCTGTAAACAGCCACACACCTACTAAACAAGTTTCGGGGTTCGGGGATCAGACTAACCTTTCCTTATGTATTTTGATGTGCAGAACACGAATCAGAAGTGCGTTTTGCTTCATCACGGCAGGATTTTTTAACCTCAAAAAACGTGCATGTCACAAAATATCCGCCCCGCTTTTGGTATTAGGAAAAAATTCTGATGTGATTGAACAAAATGGACTTCAAATTCGTGTTCCGGCCACCAAAACATTAGGGGTATTGCTGTCAAAAGCACATGACAAGTTTTTTTTGTGGGCTGTGTTATTAGGAATATTATTATTCTCAGACTGGCTGCAGATTTGTCAATTAGTTTCTCAAAGTAAAATGTGAAAATTTTCCAGCCTGGTGCTCATTTATATAAACTGATGTTACAAAAATGTCCAGCCTAACGTTCAGATGTACTTTTGTATGACGTGGTGGCATTTTTTATACGAATGGCTATACATTTATATATTCATCTGTATGCATAAAAGTAGCTATATTAAACGTGTCAGACTCACCTGTTTTGGTTGACGTAATGATGGCAAGTACCACCAGCAAGAATAACGCAATGTCGTTCACCGTTTCGCTGGCAACTGGCGGCCTCACTCGGGTCTTACACAACTTGGCCGCTGCATAATTAAATGAAATTTTCCGCTTTTTACTCATTTTCCCAATCGTTTGCTTATCATCCATCGCTGTATGTGTATTCCTTATTCGCATTGGAAGGCATACGAGTACAAAAACAAACTAAAAAAAACGCAAGAACTACCAAAATACTTCTCAACAAAAACAACAGTGAACAACTTTTTGTGATGCAATGGAAGACTCGATTTTATTTAGTTAAAAAGGACCCACGAAGGCTGCAAGAAAAAAGTGAAGAAAGAAAAGTCAGCGAAACGTTAAAAAGGTCGCGCGTTTAATAAAATTTATATGAGCAAATTTCCATTTTAGATGAGTCACACACACACACTCTTTCTTTAATAGCCGACACACGCACAAATAGGAACTCATTGGTAGCGCTGAAAGGTTATGGGTACAGGTGTATACGTATTTAAATATTTTAAATGGCTGACGTAGAGAACCAACCAACCACTGGTCGTACCAGCGTCCGGTCTGCATCATTTCTTATTCAAAATGAATTTAATAGCAGCATTCGGTGCGAATTTTTCATGTAGCCATTAACGCATTAAGAGCAAAGTAATGTAAAGGTTGTAAAATGGTAATTGCAGAATATGCAGACACATATTAGGTAATCAAAAAAATATTTCCGAAATGGAAAAGAAGAATGCCGTATATTGTGTTGAGAAAAGATATATAGAACTTCCTCAATCTCATGAAGGTTCCCATGTATGTACATATGTATTTTATATGTATGGTGAAAACACTCTTTCGTAGAAATGGTAAAGAATTTTTAAAAATAAATTTTTTTTAATTAAGGTACTCCGATCCACTTCAGGAGACTTCCAATAACAAAACCCAATTGTTTATTTAACCATATTTTAATACTAACTATTTTTTATAGGTCCCCAAAAACCCAAAATAAAGGCGACGGGGAACCCATAAAAATGGTTAGCGTAAGAAATGGTAAAATAAACAAACTGGTTTTATTATCGGAAGTCTGCTGAAGAGAACCACAGTTTTCTGATCGAATAATATTTCTTCAAAAAAGTGTTTTTTCCCCATATAAAATACATGGAAAATGGCATGGGCTTTGAGGCAGTTCTAAATATCAATTAAAAAAATACGGGTATTCTTTTTTCCATTAAGAAAAATCTTAGGTGGCGAGAGCTTAACATTTTAAACTCTTTTTTTTTGGCCACTCTAACGTACATATATGCATATGTACAATTACCATTTAGCCATTTAAAGAGTTTTCGTCGAGAGTCGTTGGCGAGTCCACCGTATAGCCTGTTCTGTAGTCTAAACTATTTTCTTTGTTTTATTGGTCGTAAGTAGTATACCATTCCAGGATCTGGATCTGGTTTTCAGATCTAGCTATGCACAATTGAATTTTGGTAACAGCGCCAATGTAAACGCTTGAATGACTACGATTTCTGGGTATTCATCTGGAATACTCCGTATTTTAACCGACGAGTCACCGGGGTGACTATTTCACCTTTTTCGGTCAAAAAATATATTTTCAATCAATTATGTTAACTTATCTTCTGTGACTGTGTAATGAACTTTAAGTAGAAAAAATAATAATAATAGTCAGCTGTTGCATGTTGCAAGTTTTATTCACCTGAATGAAAACAAGTATATAATGTACATTTACATACATATACATATATATATATAGTTAATAATGACAATTTAAACAGACAAATTTTATTTCTTGCACTCAACACATTTGATAGTGGATTCAATATGATTCTGGTACATCTAAATACAAACTGTCAAAATAATCAGGTCTTACTGTTGAAAGATAATCCTTTTCAATTGACCACAATTTTCCCGCAAAATGTCCTTTATAGTGTGGCATTTATCATATTTTTATAAAAGTCACCGGGATGAGTGCGTCAGCCGAAAGGAGTTATAAACATGGTCGTCCCAACTAGGGCTAATAAGGCAGGTGCTCATGGTCAGCTGGTTGATTTTCTCGTAAGAGCGAAGATGGACATCACGGTCACCCAAGTGATGCGACCATAGGCTAAAGTCCATTTTCGTTGAAGTGATTGTAACTCTGGACCTCATAAATCCACCACAGAGCAGATATTCATCATAACTACTCCAAGACCTTGAAAAGACTCACAAGATAAGTATCGATATGTATCATCAATTTGTCGCCTTCTGATGAAATACACATTGGAAATGTGAAATCCGAAACTGGATTACAAAAAAGTTTTCGTATATTGCGAATATATCACAAGATATGTATTACTGTTCCGGTTTTGCTCCTCAGTGTATATACAAACATACTCGTACATGACGTATACAGGTAGTGAAAGGATGTTGTGAAATTATTGTGCCAAATAAGCCATAAAAGGAACGCATTTTATAACCCATTTGACCGCTTTCGTTGTTATTCAAGCGCACTAACGTACTCAAGTACATACATACATATCTTTATATACATATATACATAGGTATTTTTGTGCAACAACCCAGCAAAATCGGTAATCGCTTTTAGTGGTAACGTGTTTTAGAACGCATTGCCTTATAATGTCTTCTAATTTTTCGCTGCGTTTAGGCATTGCCGGTAATGCATAGTAGAATGTTCTACAATATTTTATTAAGTTCGCTGCTTTGATTCATTACAGAGAACGCAAAGTAGAATGCTTCACCGTAGTCAGCTGAAATTCTTTTCTACCGTTACTTTCTGTGAAAATTCCATTGCCTAAAAATCATATTTTGCTTTGTTGAATTTACAGCGAAGTTGAAGTCAGTCAATGAAGTTGAAGTACATGAGTGAGAAAGTACAAGTTTAAGATTAATTAAATATGTATGTTTGTAAGTACCGATTCTTAAGTAAGATCTAAATACCTAAATACCTTCATATGTATGTATGTATAAATGAGTTATAAAATTTTTAAATAATTTTAATCTTTTAAGACAATTTGCATTTTCTGTTTTCATTTTAATATAGTACATATATAGGTATGTACTTATCTAGGCATTCTACATTAGTTTCTCCGTAAAACATTCTTTGTTCGCTTCTCTGTATTCTATTTATCCATGCGTTCCCCTTTCGTTCGAAGGTAATGCTTCGGGTAAGGGCTTACGCCCAATGGCATGCGCATGTTAAAATACTGCCTTCTCGAAGCGAAAGGGTAAGCGATTACCATCGCTTAGTTCGATTCCATTTTAATTTCTGTGGTAATCCGGTTTTTTTGCTGGGAAGCAACAAATCCGATGTGTGGGAAGCATTAACAACAGAAAACTGTAAAGGAAATACATGGATGGCGATAATAGCAGAAGAAGGCATTCGTGATAGCTCGTAAGGCCACATTTTCCTCCTTTCCTTTGTACTTATGTACATACTTTACTTTAGAATGGCCAAACAGTTCTTCCACCCACACGTCTCGCACAGCGGGATTCTTCTTCATGTAAAATTAAAAGGCAGAATAGCGGAGGACTGACTGCCTTTCTTGTTATGTGTGTTGCCTGTGAACGAACGATGCTTTGCATGACAACCGAACTAAAAGTGCACAGAGAATTTTACACAAAAGTTGCATAAATCCACTTATTTACATGCATACAGAATTCTAGTATTTGTACTCAAATATACATACATACACACAAGCGTGTACTGGCACATGTCGTATGTGAATCCACGTGCAAAAGACCTCCAATGGGCGCACTCATATTTAGCTCGCACTGCGTGAAGTGTGTTACATCTGCACAAAAATACATACCTAAATATGTATGTACATGCATATAAAAAAATGTCAGGCAATGCAAAGGAAGCTTCAATTTTAATATTCCAAGAAAGCCGTGTAAGTCGCCCTTGGAAATATATTTAAGGTACCTAATATTTTCTGTGATTTACATTTTACCTGCAATAT
The DNA here is from genome assembly GCF_013731165.1 of Rhagoletis pomonella. Classification (NCBI taxonomy): domain Eukaryota; kingdom Metazoa; phylum Arthropoda; class Insecta; order Diptera; family Tephritidae; genus Rhagoletis; species Rhagoletis pomonella. The sequence goes on from NW_023458557.1 coordinate 69,731,139, forward strand.
TTCAAGCCGCATGCTGTCAGCAATTCAATTACCAATCCTACTCAGTATTCTATGTAGAATCTGGAATATGTGTTATTGTAACATAAGCACAAAATAAATAAATAGGTACATATGTAACCAAACATATTAAAATATCAGATTATTATAAGTAGGCAGAATGAAAATGCCGGTCTAATGCAATCTGTGGCAAATAAATGTACATAAATTAGTTCGTATGGTACGCAAATGTACACTGGGGGGTGCCAATATATATACATATATGTATACTCGTAAGCGACATTTTTATGAAGTTTTATGTGCATTTCTTCAACATATATATGATTTTTTTGCTGTAGCAAAACGACTCCTATAGGACTAAGGCTGAAAGACTTGGCACTGGAGCTAAGGATAGTCGCCCGTAACACCAGGTTCCAGCATAGAAACATCCACCAGGCTAGGAAGTATTCACCGAATCGAAAAACGAGAAACCATATCGCTCATGTTGTGATAGACGAAAGGCATGCACATTTTCAGTGTGTTAGATGTGCACACAATCCAAGGACCAAAAATCGACTCAAATCATCATATTGCTGTAGGCAAGATGTGAACACGCCTCTGTGCAAAAAAAGTCTGTGCACAGCAATACAAGGAAAGCTCGACCTTGAAAAACTGAAATTTCAACATACAGCCAACAGATTCGCCACTCAATTCTCACTTCGGGCCTGAGGGTGCACTAATCAACACATCGACTCCTGTGCGCAATGGAATCACATTTTTTGTTGCCTATCACCAAATACTGGAAAAGATGGCATACGTTCCTATATATCATAAATACTAACCTATTTTCAATTGTAATGGCTTAAATTAATCGTTATAAAACTTCGGAGAAATTGATGGGTGCCGCTTTTTTAAATCGATTCTCCTGCTCTTTTAAATAAATGTAAAATTATAAAAACTAGTCGAAAAAATTTATAGGGTTCCCCAAAAGAAAAAACAGAAACCAAAAGTTATACTTGAAATTTTCATTGGGGTGTACTGTTTTTAATGTATTTGGACGGAGGCAAAATAAAGTTAATAAAAAATCAACGCGAATTCTTAGTAGCTGGGAACTTGTACTTTAATAATAATAATAATAATAGCTTCTGCTCCGATTTGCTGCGTGCGCTTTGATGTTGTCACACAAAGGGGAGGGGCCGACTCCGAACGGCGATTTTAAGAAAAAACCTTTTTTTCTATTTTTCTTTTTGCGATGTTGCTTTGACCAGGGTTTGAACCCAGACCCTGCGGAGTGGACGCGCGCACTGCTTACCACTACACCGCAGCGGCCGGCAACTTTCACTTTACTATATTAAAATTGAATGCGATATAAAACTGCATACCTTAAATTTTTATTAACATAAAAAAAAATTTTGTCAAAACAACTGTGTTGCCATCACTAAATATTACGACATATGTATCTGTTTTTATAAAACATGCTCTTTCAGAAAACGAAAATAAGCACTTATTTAGTAGATATCTAAACAAATTCAAAAACTCTATTGAACACTATTTTTCATTATTTTTTAAATTTTTTGTTTTGGGCGGAAATTCCTCTTGAACGTAAAAATAATTCACGTGATTTTTAAACCTTTTAGCAACTGGTCCAACCATGTCCGTGCCAGTTTGCTGGGATCCAATTCATGTAGCATTTGCTTGTACATGTTTACCTTTATTTATTGTATTTGTAAATTTTTTAAACAAAAAAAAACAACAACATTTTCCTAATCGAATTCATATAAGGTGGTAGCGGTAGTACAAAAACAAAAAATATGTATGTATTTCCTTTCTGCTTTCGGTACACAAATGTCAGTTTTCATAATTTCTTCGTTCAAGGAAGAAGAGCGAAAGAGAACGCAAACAATCTAACTTTCTCTCTCACTCATAAGAAGTTTTGGCATATGTGCAGCGAGGCGAATGAGCTCTTCTAGCAACATCACCTTATATGAATTCTCCCTGAGAGCTTTCCTAAAATCAAGTGAGGCGAAAACAAAAAATCAAATGCAACTAAAAGTGAAGGAATCAACATCTAATTGCGTCAAAATGAAAATAAGGGGCCGCGAACTTCTATGCGAACCATAATTCTCTGCGAAGGAAATACCTGCGAATAATTATATCATGCTCGCAGGTATTGTAGGAATAAGTATCGCGCTTTATGCATCTCTCATCAGACTCATCTTTTTAGATTACGCAGAAACGTGGACGATGTTGGCCAAAGATGAGAAGGTTTCAGAGTTTTTGAAAAGAGCTATACTATCCCAAAAATGGTGGAATGATGAACCGAGCCAGTATGATATTAAAATAATGTCATGGAAATAGTTAAATGCATTTACAATAAAATGTTTTCGCGGGGAAAAGACACATAGTACCGAAGAGAGAGGTTGCCATGTTTAATTTTTAGGTACATTTGCCTACTTTTAGGTACAATTTTTTTCGGCGAATAAGCATAATTTGAAAATTTAATTCTTGTCCATATTTCGAAAATGTATTTTATGACGTCAGAAAATAGGTGAATGCTGTCAAATTGACGAAGGGTTAGCGCTCCGCTGATGGCGTCAACTATATTTTCTATATTGTGGCTTTGATATAAATACATATATATGTACATACAACAAGCATTGACAACAATTCGAGATAGAAAACTAACTCTAGGCGGGAGGCTTGTAGAGTACGTGATAGATAAAAGTTGAGATTTCTCTATTTTTTCTCTAGCTAGAGTGAATATCTCATAGAGTTGCTCTACCGTGTAAACTTAATTGAGAGAGAAGATTTTTATTTCAGTGAAACTCTCGAGAGATTTCTCTACCGTGTACGCTTAGCTTAAATATTTCGAAACTAAATTTCGATAATTTGTAAAGAATGTTCAGATATTTGGTCATGTGTGGTAATTAGCCAGGACATCACCACTAACTGCAAAAAATATGTTTACTTGAACTATTGGTTAAACGCACATGTAAATGTAGTTATTAGAATGAAAATTTATCGACCATAGCAAAATTTTGGACTGATTTATACACAAAAGTGCATACATCAAATGACTTAGAAAAGCGTTTGACATATTTATGTTGTTTTATGTGTTTGTCACCAAAACGCCTAAATGGCAAAACATACTTACATACATATGTACATATTTATAATGTTGTGGTTATTTGATTGCAATGCAGGAATTTTGATATGACATAAATTTCACTCAAACAAACAAACAATTCAACAAAGTCTTGCATACGGGCATTAAAACAAGCATATCTACAAGTGTACACACATACATACGACGTAAATTAGTTATATATACTTACATATTTACACATTCATTTTGTGCGTCACCAGTGCATAGTATAGCATTTGAACGAGAAGTCTGTATATACATATAAGAGACTTTCAAATGTAGCGTAAATCTGTGTGTCATCTTCATTGCAACATTTTATGGCCCAACGTGTGGTAATTAGAAACACTCGCACTCCTTCGAAAATTTACCGCCAACTTTGACCGGAAATGTGCGTTATAGTAAGTAACTCTTGTTTACTTCCTTGTAATGTAGTTTTATATGTATGCATGTATATATTATGTACCTATGTACTTACACACTTATGTATGTATATCACACAATAAAATACAAATATCAAGACTCTGCATGAGTGTATTTTCATGTTAAAAGCGTATTCGCCTTCGCTTTTTGGTTGTTACATCGCACTTAACATATATTTGTGACGTTTGTCACATCGTCCTTACACTTTGCTTTTACTGCCAACTCACGTGTCACTCACGTTAGTTTCAAGTTGATGCCGTTGTTAATATTTTCTTCGAAATCACAGCTCGTTTCTATTTGATCCTTTTCAATTGACTTTGGGTTATTTAATTAAGTTTATTTAAGTGGTGCGCAGAAAATTGAAAGTTACTGATTTTTAAGCTTAAAGAATAGTATTAAGGCGTTAAGATATTGAACAAATTGATTTTATGCACTACTAACAAATGCAAGGCGTGTTTCGCTGAGCCTTACGAAAAATTTTTCTACCTCCAACTACATCCAAAATATGTTTAGATATGTTGTTTTGAAGCATGTGGAAGATAGGAAAAGTATCAACTTTGTGCTATTATTTAATTCTTTTCACAATGCAATACCTCGGGCTTAATAACTCAGTACCGAAAATCTCTAAGTTTGGAACGATTTTAAAAATCGTCGAGACACCTTAACTTAATTTTGGGTCGCAGATTATGGATCTGTATATCCCTTTCCCAGATCAGATTTCATGTTTATGAAAAAAAGCAAACTTCAACAAGGAGAAAATTAAAAAACTAACACCGTTTTTGTAATTATATTATTTGTTGCCAAAAATTTAAGCTACTAACGATGAAAATCGGTGGATAAATAAACCACTTTCGAATGGTCAAAGGAAAATGTGGAATAATTTTTAGTATAAAATAGAAGCACGAAATTAGGTTACTCATACGCCATATCGTACATGGCCATACTCGTACATGGCGTATGAGTACATGGCGTATGAGTACGGTGACCAATGGTACTTTGTTTCCAAAGGACAGTGCTTTTTCTTATGATGTTTTCCTTTGACTTCATTTATTTATCTAAAAGCCGGTTGGTTGGTGGAGTAAAATGGCAAATTCACCGGAAATTGCACACGGAAATGGTGCAACGGAAATGGCTGGGGCTGAAACAAGTGCTTCTAGAGTATGTA
>NW_023458557.1:69735944-69739446 GCF_013731165.1 Rhagoletis pomonella
TACATGGTATTAATTTAACAAAAACGCGCTAATAAAAGGTTAAAGAATAACAACAGAAAAAGACCAATACAAGAATGAAAGTATAGGCGAGTACGTACGTTGATAAAGAAAAGGATAAAGATGCCTAAAGGTAAAGGCAAAAATTAAGACTAAGTTAAATGCACCACTTTACTTATATAAAAGGGCAAAGGTGAAGGGGAATATGTAGATGAAGAAATTGATAAACATAAAAGTAAAAACAAAGATAAATATATTAAAAAAAGATGTGGATGAGGATGAGGATACCGTCAAAAGTAAAGATGAAGATAGAGAAAGAAAGATTAAAATAGAGGTATTTAGAAAAGGATATAGATAGAGACACAGAGACCCAATTTGTGAACTATTTTAGGACTTTAGATATTTCGTGCGCTGGTTGTCAACTAGCACGACTTACTGCGGGGTTATGACTGCCACACTGTATAGAAAATTTAAAGAGACACAATTCAGCCAGAAGCCCCCATTGTGATTTATTAAAATGACCTGATGTGTACTACATCTACTTTTTTATGTAAAGGATCCATTTATTTTTCCGTATACAGCGGAAAAGGCTGTGAAAACTCAAAGATTTTTAGTATGGTGGGCATTTGTTTGATAAGAGATGCTTCAGATTACGTTGTCGTATTTAGAACAAGGCAGTGCAATGGCAGAGAATGAGCTAACGGAGAGACGATCAATGAAAATGGATCTGAGCCATAGTTCGTTTGAAAATAGTTTGCTTGAAGGCATTTAGCGCAGAGTTGAACGACTACAGGTTAGTTCCCTTTCGGGCCAATTCTATTTCTAGGAATATTTTTGTGCTCGCGAACCCATACCACATTCTTTATGCATGGCGTGGCACAATCGCTTAGAACCATTCTTCCTTGAATTGCTACCTTCGAAGAGATTTATTTGCACTATAACTTTGGGTCGAAGCCTTCAAAGTAGATGGTAGACGCAGTTTTATGCTTAGAAGTAGTTATTCTTTTTATTTTTTTTTTTATTCTTTAGCTCAGAACCATCGCTTAAGATTGAAATAGATTTAGAGTCTAGCTTTTACTTTTCACCATTCGCTCCTAACGGGAATTCTTATCGAAAACTTGTTATCAAAGTAGGCACGTAAGATGTTTGTTTGCTTAGTGCCATTTACGCTACACTGGAATTATTATTTATTTATTTCATATGTATAGTAAGACATGAAGTCTTTCAGTGTATGTATTTGAAAGTTCAATTACAAAAATTGATTTCCAATTAACTTGGTATGCTTAACTGCAGCCAACATTTTTCGCAACGTTTGTCGCAAGAAGCACTGAGAGTGTTTAACAAATTTTGCAGGGGTTGAAGGAAAAGGTCCTCTATGCAGTATATAACGGTTCAGGTAAAGCTGGCAGAATATAAATATATAAAACAGAAACTTTTACTATATTTGTATTCCTAAAATATGGTTACCGTACGTATGAGTAACATTTGCCATATTAAAACTGGATTTTTTTTTTCTTCGAAATGCAAACTGCAAAATAAAATATCTCGGGAAAATTACCTAATCTATAAAAACGGTATACATATCCGTAATCTACGACTAAAAGTTAAGTTTAACAGTCCCGCCGTTTTTTTGTGTCATTTCAGCGTCCCTACCTTCCTTTCCCATGTGATTAACATGTTCTATACATTGGTTCTTCAAAGCGATTTCAAACGAGTGGGAAATTTCAAATTAATACGCGAACGTATAGCAATATTTTCCAAAAAGCGGTTACGTTTCGAACAATTTTTTATATTTATACCCTTGTGTATCTTCTATCGGTATTTTAATATAGAAAGGCCCTAAATAATATTTTTGTTTTCATTAAATAATTTAACAGAATATCAAATTCTACAGCCACAAAATCCGCTAGATTTTGGACGAAAGCAAGTTAGGGCCTTTCTATTATTAATGTAAGGATATATAAAAATTTATACTTTTCTGCTTATTTTCTTTGTCTTCTTATTTGGCACTACAAGGGTGAAGGTGAAGTTTGGGGCCGAGAACAAAAACTAACCAGGGGCGATTGGCTCCGCTCGAACTTAGACTTTCTTATTTGTTTTAACTTAATTTTATGTACACTTTTTTTAATAAATATGTGAAAATATTCACTCAAGTATAACAGTTACCGTAACCGTGTTTTGCTCATATGTTTAAATGATTCTCCCTACAAATTAACACTTGCTACAAATGTACACTTCCGACCGGTTTATTCGATACCTCATGACTTTTATTACACATCTATACGCAATTGTTAATATTTTGTAACAGATATTTTTGCCTTTTTGTTGTCATCGCTGATATATTAATTGGTTAAATTTTCCATATTCATCATTTCAATATTCATTACTTGATTATTTGAATGTGACCCAAAACAATTAAACAATCGAGACCATTTTCAAATTAAATTGTAAATCTGTTTATAACTACTATACAATCAATGAATAACACCAACAGTAAAACGAACTTATATACGCAAACGCATAATACATGATATACAGCTCTGCATATACGCATATGTATATGAATAGTCACACATTTATGAATACCCAGCAGGACAATGTGAAATAAATTCATAATCTAGTGACTTGTAGTAAATATACCACTGTCGTCTCTGGAACCGGAATTATCCCAAAGTGTACCTATGGCGTTTTTTAAAATAAATACTGTCGCAGAAAAAAATGTGGAAGTCCGGTAGTTTCCCCTTATCTATCTCTGCTAGGCTGGTGGAAAACCGGAACCCCAAGTGCTTCAGTCGCCTTACCTGAGAGATTGACATTGATAAAGGCAATGGTGAATCGATTAGTCCTACTTCTCATCCCGACCACTTTTGCGGCGAGAACTTGCTGGTATACGCTATCGCTGGATCACTGGCGGTAAGAATTCTTACTGCGAATTATTTTACGTCAATGAAGTGAGGACCTGGAACCTCTGAATCGTGAGTAAGCCATCTCATGGAATTTTTCATTACCTTCGATATTTTTGTGCTCAGAAAATTAGCAGAGAGCGGCGTTGACATGTCAAAGGTTTGCTAGTGATGCGCGACATTATCGAACATTTTTTGACTTAACGAATATAGTGACCTTCCATGATAGAAACTCTACGAGGAATTGTTTGATAGCTGACTGAGCTTGATCGAATTCGCCGGCACCAAACATGGTAGTATACAGTAGAGATGGGCGCGGGTCATCAGGACTCCCAGTACTAATTTCAAAATGCCCAGGATGGGCGGTATCGGGAAGGTTTTAAAAAAATTAACGGGCGACACTCCCGATTAAATCCACGACTTCCGAAAAGAAAACTGAAAAAAAAAACAGAAGACGAAGATACGTAGAATATTCCAGAAGAGGACGCACATATGTATCTATTAAGGTGATTAACTCGGTTTTTCCAAGCTGGCTTCCACCATGTTCTCTTATAAAGGGTGTCCCAGAAGTAACGTGCCAAACTTTAGGGCAAGGTAGGTGG
>NW_023458557.1:69742446-69746568 GCF_013731165.1 Rhagoletis pomonella
CGTTAAAACTCCCTTCTCGAAGAGGACAAAATTATAAACACGGTTTTGCTTTCCATCTTCCAGACGCTGTGAAATTCTACATAATTTCGAACAAACTCCTTACGGATTCTTTTGCTCCTAGTTTTCTGCTTAAGTTCACTTGCTCGTCGTAAAAACGAGGACATTCAATATTTCCCAGTTTCTTAAGCAAACAGAGTAGTCTATTTGCTGGGACTTATCAGATTGGGAAGAAACCAAGCCACTTTTTTCCGTGAGAGATACGTTAGGTAAGGTGGCAGTCCCGCGAGGGTTCCACTTATACATTTTTTGGGTTGCCAAATGTGTTACCAAATTGTGAATTACTCCTGGAGCGATAACTGCAGGTTAGAATCCGACCGAATAATTGGCATCGGCATCGCCATCGACTAGAATTTATTTTCATATCTTCAGGTGACAGACAACAGCCAATATCCAAAAACACTTGCAGACAGCTCAAAAAATTATTACCTTTTTTCGGTTGAAGATGTTTCACGTTTTTACCATACAAAAGTACATATGTTCGACAATTTTCTTTTATATGGACGAAACTGCCGGCAAAACAATTACAAAAATTAACGGCATTTTATAACAGCAGGAAACTTGCACTTCAATGTGCTGGAACTAAAAGGCCTACAAAACTGCATACCAAAATTCTGATTAAAAAGTTTGAAATTTTGGTGAAAATAAGCAGAATTTTTCTAATTTTTGCACAAAAAAAAAGTGTAGATTTCCTACCTAAAAGGTAGGTTACTGATTTCCTACCTTATTATTCGCGAAATTACATGCTCGATTATTCAACGAATAGTTTGTTTAAATTTCGTACTTTTTAGAGTGTAATATAGCTGCTGTGGTGTGCGTAAATTTACTACGAAAGAGTATACAAGCTACAAAATACACATCTACTGTTTGATTTCACCCGTAGAATTGTGTAAAGCCGCTAACAAATTAGATTTTTACACACGAAATTGTGTAAACGAGTAAAATACATATTCATCGTGTAAATTTACCAAAAACTTTTAAAAATAAACAAAAATATACCGATTAATCGGCATCGGCATCGGTACCTGTAAAACAAAATGGAATCGGTCATACTATACTGCAGGTAAGACTGGTGATGCCTCGAAAAGCACTGAGTGCTCAAACTAAAGTTCCTTGGGAGTGTTGATGAAATACGAGCCGGACAGCAAAGAAGAAAGTTTCCGTATTTGAAGCTCACTCTTAAACTTCTTTTATCACACTGTTCATAGTTTTATTATTCATTTTGCGGTTTCTTGATCCCAATGTGAATATATGTATATCAGGCATGGTAAGATGATTCCACCTTGTCGTCCTTCAAACAGCTGCAGCAGTAGCTCATTGACTATATTAAGTACTTAAATAGAACTTTCCAGGGTGCCCTGTCTAGCTAATTATTGAGCCCTGTTATACGGATCGCCAAAAGAAAACACGTGGGCTGTGAGGCTATTGGCCCTATAATTGTATACATAACCATTTTCTATGGACACAATACAAAATATGCTTTGCTTCAGAGCCATGTCGACTGAGCGACTTTTTATCCTAAACGACATATAAACACGAGAATACTTAATATAGTGACTGGACATTTCTGGTAATTTCTTCTATCAAATTTTCTCTGCAGGGCTTATACATTTCATAGAAACGCATTTTAACAAACACATGTGAGAATGTGTTTACATACTTATATGTATGCATATGCATACATACCCTGCAGAAATGATTAAATTATCAATTGATAAAAAAAATAACCTACTTGTAGTTAGCTTCTTTGAGGGTTTTCTATGAAATATATAACTTGTAGTTAGCTACAAAAAGCTAACTTAAAACAAGTGGACACGTAATGCAGGAGTAAAGCTCGATATTGTTTTTCTATTTAAACATCCTGCACTTCGCAAATACTTTTTCGAATTGAGGACAAATAAAAGGAAGATCGAAATTTCATATTATCATTTTGAAGTTATGCCTGACAGAGTTCGAATATGGGACCACCTACAGCAGAATATGTAAACAAGTATGAAATGTGTTAAAAAAAAAGTTAATAAATAAAAAAAAAAATAATAATAATAAAAAATCCTTTGTTTTTCTTATCGATATTTTATGCCCAAAAGTAGTTAGTTACAAGTTAGTTACGTCAAATGCAGTGGTAACCACCCTTGACTATGTCGCGGCCATCGCCATAGAAATATAGTTAGCTTTCGTTAAAGAAAATATACAGATAATAAGTGACTTATAGCTCCTTCCTAATCAACTTAAAGTTAGGTTATAGTTAGATACATTTCCTGCAGGGTGTTTGTACGTATGAGTGTATATCTAGCTGTAGAATTAAAGCGTTTAAATGCCGGTGCGTACTCCAATTTTGGTACACAAAAGCATAACTCACTGACAAGCCAAATGGTTCTTAGCTGATGTGGCTCAAAGAAATTTAAGCACACAAATAAACTCACGTGTCTGCAGGCAATTTGAGTTTTATTTTTAATCTTGTTTAAAGCTTAACAGATATAAGCTTGACTTAACCCTGCTTCCGCAAATAGTTTTAAACTAACTATTATTTTTTTTTTGCAATTTGAAATTTAAGAAAACATATTAAATTCACAATTTCCAACAAATCGCCCACCTGGGACATTGTACTTGCGAAATGTTCCTGTTTGATTTGAATTGTGCACCAACAGCATAATTGAGCCGTACTTGTTCGACAATAACGTAGGAAACGTCGCACTCGTCAATTCTCTCTTCGGCTTTTTTGGGGCCTGCATTTGAATATTGAGCCTGTACACACTAGTTTCTCTAGGCTGTAAAACCGGTTTCTAGCTATAAACACATTGATTTTGGCAATCATAAAATATAAAAAAAGGCGCCTGTTGTAGACGCAGCTCTTAATAATAAGATTTACCGCCGGTTTCACCAGCAATTTAAATGGAAAATAATTTTTTATTTTCTGTTAATTTCCATGTACAATTCAAAAAATTAAAATCATTTTTTACTTCAATTCCTTTCGTGAAATTGGGTGTTAGACTTCGCTCATCGGGAATTTCTATTTTCCGTATACATGTCTACAAATATAGATATGTAAATAACGCAAGAAAATAATTGCTTCAATTTTGAAAGTTTATAAGTTTTTTCAAGTCAACGTATCGAAATGATCGATATCCAGCCTTTGTGCAAAAATATGAAGGCAATGTCACACGATTGGTACATTTGTACAGATTTGTAAATTTTTTATATTGGGCTATTGGTACAAAATAAAAAAATTGGGCGACAATTTTTTTTTTTTTTAGTCCCACGATTGGTACATTACAGCGAGCTCCTATTGAAAAATTTGCACAAATTGTTTGTCGGGATTGGTATAAAGAAAAATATTTGTGCATTCACACGATTGGGATACGATGTGCACCAAATTTTTGGGCAAAAGCCCAATCGCGTGACAATTCCTTCAAAAATCAACAATATTTCACTAAAATTTCCGAATTTTTATTCAGAATCTTTAGAGAATTAGGTATGCAGTCCTATAGCCCATTAAATCTAATATTTTAAAATCTCATGTCACGGTGCTTGTGATCAAATTCCTCAGAAACGGCGTGACCGATTTGTATAAAATTTTTTATATATACATATGTATATTTTGTAAGTATGAAAATAGGTTGTAAATTATATTTCATACCGGTAACAGGGAGTGAAGAGGAAAAAGTCCTTCAAATGTATTTTGTTGTGCGATTAACCGTGAAACGCCAGATCATTAGATAATTTCAAGAGCTTCTTCACGGACTTAAACTTTCGTTCGGATATTTACGGCGGCAATGGAAATGTGCCTTCTAACAACCGCCAAACTGTAATCTTAGCAATGTGCCACAGGAAATCGTAAAGGTGAATTGTTGGTGAAAATATTGGGACAAAATGTTCAATATTCTAAAAATTCGAAATAAAAAGTTGGACATTTTGGTGAAATATTGAAGAATTTTTTTTATTTTTTTGCACTAAGTTTGGAATTTGGATTTATATATGTTAGAAAGTAAACTGGGCTTTAAAAACGTAAGTGCGCCTGGACCTTACTGGAGAAGTGAAACTTACGTTACATATCTACACTCTAAA
>NW_023458557.1:69746668-69751364 GCF_013731165.1 Rhagoletis pomonella
CAAAATTGCGTTGAACATGCAACAACAACGTACAAACAAAAATAATAAACACAAACAAGCATATTAAAAAGTAATTGCATGACACACAAATGCAAATGGTAATCAGAAACTTGTAAATTACACAAAATTTGGTTGGTGACAAATTGCTGAGCGCAATCCAGGTGCACACTATTTATGTATACATACATACAAGTAGGCCCACATCGATGCCAGTGCGTATACGCAATACGGTTGTAGGCAAAGTAGCAAACAGAAAAATTTAAAGTTAGCTGCACACAGCGAACGCAGAGTGATGATGACTCAAAATGTGAAACTGAAAATTGAGCCAGCTAACGCAACAACAAAAAAGCCAATGAAAAAATAACAAGAAAATACACCCGCATGCGGGCAATTCGATAGCTGCATCAAAGTGAAACCTTGCAGCTACACAAGCATTGCTTTTCATGCAGCACTTCAATCAGTCGATGTGTAAAAATGAAAATAGCAAAGCTGACAACAGTGAATTCACATACAGATACCCAGTGCATTACACAGATGGGCATATACATAAGTACAAACATATTCACATACGAACCATTGTTTGCTTTTGCTGCTCCTGTTGGTTTCCATCGCACTGTTACCTCTGTGTTACGCTATATGCAGCAATTATTCCTGCGGGCGTTTTTAATTTCACATAACGCCAGCCACAGCAATATCTTTCCTAGTTTTTTAAGTGGCCTGTGGGTTTCCTATGCAAACCTTTCCACGCAGTTTGGGACGCATCATCTACACGCCTACACATTAACGAAGTTTTTTTTTTTACCGGGGAGTGTTGCCTCAACCACTTCTATTACCTACCACTACTACTCCTACAACTACTTCCAGCCGGAACTTCAAGTTTATTTTTTGTCCTCAATCATGGTTTTCCTGGTTGCCGTGTAATTTAGTTTTAGTAAATTGAGGTTCCTAATGATCTACGGTAACCATTCTATATACTGAATCTGGAATTGAGTTTAAAAGACCCAGCACTTCCACAGAAATTAATCAATAAGCCTTATGCATAAAAAGTGATTTTAAGCTCCGACTCGATTTTCAGTACAAGTTCTTGAGCTTCAGCTTACTATTTCTGTGCAAAAAATTAGTCTGAGTTTAAACTAAATTTTTATGTATGAGATCCATTGTTTTAGTTGAGTTTTTTTGGTAGGTAGAAAGTAGAGGAGTGTTTCCAAATAAAGATGATGACACAAGCCGATGTGGTGGACATTATGTGTAAGGTGCTCAAAAATTAAAAAAAAAAAACTACAATAAATTTAAAGGTATGGTACTTTTCCCAGGCGTAGGCAGTTTATCTCCTCAGAACGTTACCTATCATAAAGCTTGAGTGCCGCCTAACTATTTTAAGGATAGGGTTTTTATCATTAGGGTAGTTTCTACTTAAGTTAATTCCTGCGCGCAGAATGGAGGCGAAGAGGTCAGCTCGGAATAGACACTTTTCTTTAGATGCTAACTCAAATGTCTTTTGTGGGTTTGGAGCCATATGGGTATGACTGCATTGTACATGCTTTTACATGTCTCTCTGTAAAGGAGTGACTCCCCGTTGATTTGCTAAAGAGCTCTATTTTGTATTTATTCTCGAAAAGAATTAGGTTATTGGTATCCTAGCTTTTCAATATTCCTCATTGATATCACTTTTTCCACTCTTGCATGTCGTTTCCACGGTGTTATGCAAGGACCCCTAGCGTTATCGTCAGACAAGCGCTTTTCGTGTTCGTTCACGAGTAGACCAGACATTGAAGTTTGGTGACTGCTGACCAAGTGGTTGCGGAGTTCTATAGGTATAACTTTGCACAGGAAATTATCTGAGCTTGTTAGAGTCCGCGATATCCCTTTTTTATGCACAACGTGAACTTGGATACTGATAACACCATTGAGCTTAGCGGAGATTTTGAAGACGTTCCAAGCATTTAGAGCCGGTTGTTCAATGTCTGGCTATCACTACTTGCCGGTTAAACATCATTATCGACGTTTACGACATCATGCATATAACATGTGATCGATAAGGCAGTCGTTGTATTTAACCGGAGCTTCTATCTCCGATTAGTGCAAATCAGACATGGAGCAACCGGCCCTTAGTTACAGCTCATCCACGCACAAATGTACAGTGGTTAATACGGAGCAAAATGATCAGACAACAATTTAGGCAGTTTTACTTACCAAAAACAAAAGCACAAGGCAACAGAAGGGTTACCTATGACTATGAGATGATAATCCTGATCCACGCAGCGCTCATGTTTTTCGATTTCAATCGGGTGGCGGTTATGGTCATCCTGCAGGAATTAAACTTCATATATGCGTTATTTGGACCAAAAGGAGAACGTATTGATTTTGTCATATACCTGTGGAATAGAATTGAATAGAATTGTCGATGGGTAGAAAACCAAGAATAAATATTTTTATAGCACTGAGGCAATATTTCCCATTCCCCTGAAGACCTAGAGGTAGGTTTAAAGTATAAGGAAAGACAGGTAGGGTGGCAATTCATTGCTCCTCTGCATACTAACCAGACTATATCGGTGGTCATAAGCAATAATCGCCTAAGTCGAAAAACCTGAATTCTAGACAAAAACGCTTTAAAGACTTGGATTGCAATGTTAAACCAAAATATGTCCGTCTATAACTTTTTAAATAACCTAGCGGGCGAGATGGGGATTTCACATACACTTGGAACAGTAGTTGCAGAATACGATAGCATACATAACTCAATTCTTTCTTAAGCCGACTTAGGCGGTTATTACTTATGACCACAGATATTATGCATATTAGCAGTTTGTCGTGGTAGAGATAATGTAGCTCGTCCATTCTCAATACACCCAACCAAAATATGTCCCACCCAAAATTTTGGAGAAGGCCTCCCAGCGGCAGCAAAAATTTTGTCAGCTTTCCTCATCCTTCAAACAAGATATATTTATATGTAGAGTGGAGATTCGATAAAGCCTAATTACCGAAGCTCCACTAGCTTG
Organism: Rhagoletis pomonella; assembly: GCF_013731165.1. Lineage (NCBI taxonomy): Eukaryota > Metazoa > Arthropoda > Insecta > Diptera > Tephritidae > Rhagoletis > Rhagoletis pomonella. The sequence goes on from NW_023458557.1 coordinate 69,749,668, forward strand.
GTCATGCCGTTCAACTCGAAACCCGCTGGTGGTAGCAGAGGAAGGGGGAGGCCCCCACTGCGATGGAAAGACGAAGTGGGGAAGGACTTGACTTCACTTGGCATTTCCAGTTGGATCGCTTAGGCGGTTACAGCGCCAAATAGGAATAAGAAGAAACAAACCATCAGAAGTTACTCACCAAATGTCATCCAGCTCGCGTTCAATTTTTAGTCTTGGGCCGTATGTATAAGAAATTTTTTCGACCTCCGCAAAAAGGGTTCTCTAAAAGAAACTACAGATATAAGTTGCTTATTGGGTGCCAAAAACCAAATACAGCACTCTGACAACCTTCTAAATAACTCTTTTTGCCCGGAACTGAGATCGTTGTGACCGAATCCAGAAGAACGCGGTCGACACATCGTTATCATTGCCTAGATTGCTTAATCCAACAAAGCAATAAAACCCTATCCTGACGTTATATTGATGGCACCCGTAACGCTGCTACGAAACCATGATTTTAGGCATGTAACCAAACCATGCCTCACCAAATTACTTGACGACCGGTATGACTAAAACTATTTATACCCAAAAGGGTATAAGGGTTCTTCGACACTCCCCGAAAACGTTCAGCGCTTTGATATTTCGGAAGTTGGAGATCGTCTTGTTTTCTTTCCTTTGCAAACATGACTAGGGTTGTCTGGAAGGAGTTCATAGTAAATACCCCCTTTATGTATTCGCCTCTTTCCTGACCCACTTCGATCTTTTTCACCAAAACCTTAACCTATGCTGAGTAGGGGCATATACTTTTCGGCCGCCTCCGAAGGACAAGCAGTTCGATAGGCAAGGACTATCTCTATAAAGCAATTTTTCTATTACTTTTCTGATTTAGAAGTAGTGCCTGCTGAATTATAGTACGAGCTACTCACGCATCTATGGCGGCCAGTTTAAAAATATGATCTGCAAAACATCCAGCATCCATTCATTACTTATGTTTTGTAGTATGTGCTTCCGGTTTTTGAGAATATTACTTGTTTGCCATAGCGGGCAGTTTCAGCTAACGACAGCAACAATGCTACAGCAGCAACAATACAACACTTCAGCTATGCTTAATTCATTGATCCTTTCAGTCGACAGGCAGCCGAAAGGCGTATTCTTTGCTGCTGCTGCTGGTACTTTTCCAAATTTTAGTACCAAAATTTGCCACATATTCCATTTTACTCAGGCAGAGGGTAAAATTGTATTAAGGATTTTGAAGTAGACGAGGTCCCTTTCAGCACACTGCACCTCCCTTACTCGCTCGCATATTTGTTTACACAATAATCGTCGCTGCTGGGCTGATGCTATTCTGTATGGACAAAATGGTACTCAAAGCCCATACCTATCTACACCTTTTTCTGCACCAACGCATAGTATCCAATACTTTTTCTTCTGTTCCTTCCCCTGACACATGTCCGTCGTTCACCCGCTCCCTCGACCCTATACTCGTTTGCGTGTGTACCACAATAGAGCGCTGCCAGGAAGCTTTTGCACGCTTATCCGCTTCATGATGCTGTTGTTGATGATGGCGGCAGCAGTGGCAGCAGCAGTGTGGCGATAGCGACGTTTGCGGTCAAGCGGGAGGTTGACAAAATTGCATGCATCAGGCGTTGTCGGTGCGTCCCATTCATTGCATTTCGTGGTTGTCGTTCAAGTTGTTTTTGCTGTTTTTATTTTGCCTT
>NW_023458557.1:69751464-69764064 GCF_013731165.1 Rhagoletis pomonella
AACAGAGCTTAGGGAGAAAAAAAAAATCTGCAAAAAAATAAAAGGTTTTCGAGATCCTTCCCCGCAAAGTACAATTTTTTTTATATTTTTACAAAAAAAATTGAAAAAATCGGTAATGATTGTTCGTTATCTTTGAATCTACAGGGCCTAGCAAAAAGTGTTGTATGCACAGTTTATAGAAAATTTTATTACCTTTTAAAAGCTTCAAACCGTTTTGGAATTGCTTAATTCGTTCTTGAGATATATATGATAAAGTGGACCCAATTTTTTTTTTTTTTGCAAAAACGGTAAATTGCAAATATCGCAAAAACGGTACCATAGAATTAAAAATAACCTTGATTTTCGGAATCAGGGGGTGATTTTACATAAGAATTTCATAACGGCGTTTCTGGTAAAGAGAAAAAGTTGAAATTTGTGGTCCAGTGTAATTAATAATAAAGTTTTTTACCTTTCCTCGCAAGTACTTTGTATTTTTATAAACTGAACGAATACGACTTTTTCAGTTAGCACTATTTTCCAGCTCATGCACTTCGTACTTTTCACATATGCATGTGCGTGAACGTATATAGATATTCCTGTATATGTATTGAAGAATCAGGACCGACCTCAACTTTGGCAGCAGTCAGTTTTGGTATTCGGACTGTGTGAATAACAAACAAGAGCAATGGAACCATCACCAGCACACCACCCACAACAGAAACAATACAAACATCAAACACATTCGCACACATGCACACACACTCACTCACACAAGCGCATGCTTACATTTATACAAACATAAATAGAGTAGAATCTAATTGCATCCTTGCACGTTTCGAGGCGGCCAACCGAACGACCAAACGACATGCTAGGCAAACTCTCATTTCTCGCTGGTAATTTGAATTTTTGGCTCGTCAACTGCAGCAGTGAAGGCAAAATAAAAACAGCAAAAACAACTTGAACGACAACCACGAAAAGCAATGAATGGGACGCACCGACAACGCCTGATGCATGCAATTTTGTCAACCTCCCGCTTGACCGCAAACGTCGCTATCGCCACACTGCTGCTGCCACTGCTGCCGCCTTCATCAACAACAGCGTCATGAAGCGGATAAGCGTGCAAAAGCTTCCTGGCAGCGCTCTATTGTGGTACACACGCAAACGAGTATAGGGTCGAGGGAGCGGGTGAACGACGGACATGTGTCAGGGGAAGGAACAGAAGAAAAAGTATTGGATACTATGCGTTGGTGCAGAAAAAGGTGGAGATAGGTGTGGGCTTTGAGTACCATTTTGTCCATACAGAATAGCATCAGCCCAGCAGCGACGATTATTGTGTAAACAAATATGCGAGCGAGTAAGGGATGTGCAGTGTGCTGAAAGGGACCTCGTCTACTTCAAAATCCTTAATACAATTTTACCCTCTGCCTACTACTAAAATTTGGAGAAGTACCAGCAGCAGCAGCAAAGAATACGCCTTTCGGCTGCCTGTCGACTGAAAGGATCAATGAATTAAGCATAGCTGAAGTGTTGTATTGTTGTTGCTGTAGCATTGTTGCTGTCGTTAGCTGAAACTGCCCGCTATGGCAAACAAGTAATATTCTCAAAAACCGAAAGCACATACTACAAAACATAAGTAATGAATGGATGCTGGATGTTTTGCAGATCTTATTTTTAAACTGGCCGCCATAGATGCGTGAGTAGCTCGTACTATAATTCAGCAGGCACTACTTCTAAATCAGAAAAGCAATAGAAAAATTGCTTTATAGAGATAGTCCTTGTCTATCGAACTGCTTGCCCTTCGGAGGCGGCCGAAAAGTATATGCCCCTACTCAGCATAGGTTAAGGTTTTGTTGAAAAAGATCGGAGTGGGTCAGGAAGGAGGCGAGTCCATAAAGGGGGTATTTACTATGAACCCCATCACGACAACCCTAGTCTTGTTTGCATGGAAAAGAAAACAAGACGATCTCCAACTTCCGAAATATCAAAGCGCTGAACGTTTTCGGGGAGTGTCGAAGAACCCTTATACCCTTTTGGGTATAAATAGTTTTAGTCATACCGGTCGTCAAGTAATTTGGTGAGGCATGGTTGGGTTACATGCCTAAAATCATGGTTTCATAGCAGCGTTACGGGTGCCATCAATATAACGTCAGGATAGGTTTTTATTGCTTTGTTGGATTAAGCAATCTAGGCAATGATAACGATGTGTCGACCGCGTTCTTCTGGATTCGGTCACAACGAACTCAGTTCCAGGCAAAAAGAGTTGGTTAGAAGGTTGTCAGAGTGGTGTATTTGGTTTTTGGCACCCAATAAGCAACTTATATCTGTAGTTTCTTTTAGAGAATACTTTTTGCGGAGGTCGAAAAAATTTCTTATACATCGGCCCAAGACTAAAAATTGAACGCGAGCTGGATGACATTTGGTGAGTAACTTCTGATGGTTTATTCTTTCTTATTCCTATTTGGCGCTGTAACCGCCTAAGCGATCCAACTGGAAATGCCAAGTGAAGCCAAGTCCTTCTCCACTTCGTCTTTCCATCGCAGTGGGGGCCTCCCCATTCCTCTGCTACCACCAGCGGGTTTCGAGTTGAACGGCATGACCAAGCCAGTGAAGCTTCGGTAATTAGGCTTTATCGAATCTCCACTCTACATATAAATATATCTTGTTTGAAGGATGAGGAAAGCTGACAAAATTTTTGCTGCCGCTGGGAGGCCTTCTCCAAAATTTTGGGTGGGACATATTTTGGTTGGGTGTATTGAGAATGGACGAGCTACATTATCTCTACCACGACAAACTGCTAATATGCATAATATATGTGGTCATAAGTAATAACCGCCTAAGTCGACTTAAGAAAGAATTGAGTTATGTATGCTATCGTATTCTGCAACTACTGTTCCAAGTGTATGTGAAATCCCCATCTCGCCAGCTAGGTTATTTAAAAAGTTATAGACGGAAATATTTTGGTTTCCTCTTAAGGTTAACATTAAAATCCAAGTCTTTACAGCGTTTTTTTCTAGAATTCAGGTTTTTCGACTTAGGCGATTATTGCTTATGACCACAGATATAGTCTGGTTAGTATGCAGAGGAGGAATGAATTGCCACCCTACCTGTCTTTCCTTATACTTTAAACCTACCTCTAGGTCTTAAAAGGAATCAGAAATATTGCCTCAGTGCTATAAAAATATTTATTCTTGGTTTTCTACCCATCGAAAATTCTATTCCACAGGTCCCTAACTTTGTATGACAAAATCAAGACGTTCTCCTTTTGCCCAAATAACGTATATATGAAGTTTAATTCCTGCAGGATGATCATAACCGTCACCCGATTGAAATCGAAAAAACATGAGCGCTGCGTGGATCAGGATTATCACTCAAAGTCTTAGGTAACCCTTCTGTTGCCTTGTGCTTTTGTTTTTGGCAAGTAAAACTGTCTAAATTGTTGTCTGATCATTTTGCTCCGTATTAACCACTGTACATTTGTGCGTGGATGGGCTGTGACTAAGGGCCGGTTGCTCCATGTCTGATTTGCACTAATCGGAGATAGAAGCTCCGGTTAAATACAACGACTGCTTTATCGATCACATGTTATATGCATGATGTCGTAAACGTCGATAATGATGTTTAACCGGCAAGTAGTGATAGCCAGACATTGAACAACCGGCCCTAAATGCTTGGAACATCTTCAAAATCTCCGCTAAGCTCAATGGTGTTATCAGTATCCAAGTTCACGTCGTGCATAAAAAAGGGATATCGCGGACTCTAACAAGCTCAGATAAACTCCTGTGCAAAGTTATACATATAGAACTCCGCAACCACTTCGTCAGCCAACTTCAATGTCTGGTCTACTCGTGAACGAACACGAAAAGCGCTTGTCTGACGATAACGCTAGGGGTCCTTGCATAACACCGTGGAAACGACATGCAAGAGTGGAAAAAGTGATATCAATGAGGAATATTGAAAAGCTAGGATACCAATAACCTAATTCTTTTCGAGAATAAATACAAAATAGAGCTCTTTAGCAAATCAACGGGGAGTCACTCATTTACAGAGAAACATGTAAAGGCATGTACAATGCAGTCATACCCATATGGCTCCAAACCCACAAAAGACATTTGAGTTAGCATCTATGGTCCCAGCATAAGTATATCGTTGCCTATGGAAAGAAAAGTGCCTATTCCGAGCTGACCTCTTCGCCTCCATGCTGCGCGCAGGAATTAACTTAAGTAGAAACTACCCTAATGATAAAACTCCTATCCTTAAAATAGTTAGGCGGCACTCAAGCTTTATGATAAGTAACGTTCTGAGGAGATAAACTGCCTACGCCTGGGAAAAGTACCATACCTTTAAATTTATTGTATTTTTTTTTTTTTTTTTTTTTGAGCACCTTACACATAATGTCCACCACATTGGCTTGTGTCATCATCTTTATTTGGAAACACTCCTCTGCTTTCTACCTACCAAAAAAAACTCAACTAAATCATTGGATCTCATACATAAAAATTTAGTTTAAACTCAGACTAAATTTTAGCACTGAAATAGTAAGCTGAAGCTCAAGAATTTGTACTGAAAATCGAGTCGGAGCTTAAAATCACTTTTTATGCATAAGGCTTATGATTAATTTCTGTGGAAGTGCTGGGTCTTTTAAACTCAATTCCAGATTCAGTATATAGAATGGTTACCGTAGATCATTAGGAACCTCAATTTACAAAAACTAAATTACACGGCAACCAGAAAACCCATGATTGAGGACAAAAAATAAACTTAAAGTTCCGGCTGGAAGTAGTTGTAGCAATAGTAGTGGTACGTAGTAGAAGTGGTTGAGGCAACACTCCCCGGTAAAAAAAAAACATCGTTAATGTGTAGGCGTGTAGATGATGCGTCCCAAACTGCGTGGAAAGGTTTGCATAGGAAACCCACAGGCCACTTAAAAAACTAGGAAAGATATTTCTGTGGCTGGCGTTATGTGAAATTAAAAACGCCGAGAGGAATAATTGCTGCATACAGCAGTAACACAGAGGTAACAGTGCGGTGGAAACCAACAGGAGCAGCAAAAGCAAACAATGGTTCGTATGTGAATATGTTTGTACTTATGTATATGCCCATCTGTGTAATGCACTGGGTATCTGTATGCGAATTCACTGTTGTCAGCTTTGCTATTTTCATTTTTACACATCGACTGATTGAAGTGCTGCATGAAAAGCAATGCTTGTGTAGCTGCAAGGTTTCACTTTGATGCAGCTATCGAATTGCCCGCATGCGGGTGTATTTTCTTGTTATTTTTTCATTAGCTTTTTTGTTGTTGCGTTAGCTGGCTCAATTTTCAGTTTCACATTTTGAGTTATCATCACTCTGCGTTCGCTGTGTGCAGCTAGCTTTAAATTTTTCTGTTTTACAACCGTATTGCGTATACGCACTGGCATCCATATGGGTCTACTTGTACATATGTATGTATAAATAAATAGTATGCACCTGGATTGCGCTCAGCAATTTGTCACCAAGCAAATTTTGTGTAATTTACAAGTTTCTGATTACCATTTGCATTTGTGTGTCATGCAATTACTTTTTAATATGCTTGTTTGTGTATATTATTTTTGTTTGTACGTTGTTGTTGCATGTTCAACGCAATTTTGCAAAATTGTGTTTTTTTTATACTTCAAAAATTCCAAGCGAAGTAGTCGAATCTAAGTAAACTTTGAAGTTTAAATGATATTTGTTAAGGAAAACGAAGGAGCCAAGTAGTTAAAAATATCTGTGAGTATGTATATTAATAAACTATGTACAGCAGTAATGTTGTACCAGGAGGCTTGATATGAAGAGTCTAGATTTATTAAATGAGATAAAATTCATTTATATTTCCATTGGTACTCGTATGAGATATTTTTTATGTAAAATTCCTAATTTACAACATTATCTATATGTTGATCGATATACTAATTTTAAATTGATTGTACTGATTTGCAGCAAAAATGCGCACTGGATGCCACTATCCAATTTCTAAGTAGAATTGCTCGCTGATTCAGAAATCGAGTTGATTTATTTTCTATGTGTAGGTTTTTGAGATATTTGCAATTCACCTTTATTTCATCCAAAAAAAAGTTATTCCACTTAATCACATATTTTAAGAACTAATTGAACAATCTTAATACGAAATATAGCAAAAAAGCTAAAAAATTCTTTGTGTCTGATCTTTTCCAAAAAACTAAGCCACCAGTGAAGAGAATCGATGGTTAAATGAATGGAATGAGTGGTCAAATGAAAATGCGCAAGATTTTTTGTATGAAAAATTAGGGGGAAAGAATGTTACTCGTACGCCATGTACACCTGAGTAACACCCTTCTCTGCTGATATTTAATACAAAAAATCTTTGCGCATTTTCATTTGACCACTCATTCTTTTTTTATTTATCGTTCGATTTTTCTCATTAAAAGTTTGATGTTTTTGTAAAGGAACCGGTTTTCATACAAAAGCAAAGAATTTACAAAAAAGTTTTATTTTTTCCCCCTTTTAAATTATTTGTTCTTTGGTTATTTATGGCCTTATAACAATCATATTCAACAATTTTATTGAGCTTGAGGTCGTTTTTTAAGGAAAACTATTGTGGGAAAACAACAATCAAATTAAAGTTAAAACTTTTTATAATTTTTTCATCAACACAAAAAAAAATGGAATTATTAATTTATTTCTTAACATAGTAAAATTAGATCAAATTGACTGAAAAAATGTGTGGTAGCGACTTCTTTTTCACACCTAGATTAAGCTTAGTTCAAGACGGGCAATCTAGGAAAAGAGTATACAGATCCGTAATCTACGACCAAAAATTAAGTTCGAATGTTTCCACTTTTTTTGTCATTTTAAAACTTCCGACAGTATAGCCGGTTCCACGAGCGACGAAAAAAGAGAACCATTAACTCGGGCAGGGACTCTTTGTAATCGATATGACTAGCCACAGAAATCGGGCGGTATCGAAAGGTCTTAGTTAGGAATTTAGAAATTTCTTAACGCTTATGTTAATAGAGTTAAAGTATTCGGGAGATGCTTAATACTAGATATCTACACTGAGGGGAAAAAATATTAAAATCCAATAGAAACGTAATTGATCTTACTATAAACGTCAACGAAAGTACTGTATATAGGTAAAAATTCAAATCAATTACGCGCATATTAAAATGACCGCGTTCGTTCTGAAAAAGCCTCCACGAAGTGAATAATCAAGACAAAAACTAACAAAAATACAAAATATTTAATTTGCATGTTGCCTGCATTGGATATCAACAAATTGTGGCAAGCAGCTTTGCGCACTAAGCTACACACGGACATATAAATCTGTTTTCAAATGTTGAATTTCCATCAACACCACAGCACCCGATTTGTATGGATATGAACCCTGCAGCGGAAAGTACTAGTACAGAACTAGTCATTCCCATTACAGCCGGTTCTACGTACCCGAAAGACTCGGATTTTACCCGACCAAGGGCTATTGTTTCGGCGATCTAACCCCGTTTAAGTCGGCGAAGTATCTCAGAAGTTGTCCGTCCATATCGCTACGTTCGGTACGTTTTCTCCTACTCAGAGCTGGCATCGAGTCAAACCCAGGGCCACAAACCTACACCTGCTGTGTATGCCAGAGACGTCTACAACACAACTCCACCTCTGTCAAGTGCAATGCTTGCGAGGGGTGGAGTCACCTCAGAGTCTGCTCAGGACAACGGACACATCGGCAGTGGACCACGTCTTTTGTGGCCCCCTGCTGCTCTAACAGAGCAGCCTCCACGGCTAACCCCAGTCCACCTGAGCAGCCTCGCACAAACACCACAGCACAACAACATAACACAATAGACCACACCACAACGGGTACAGACCACAGAACACACACAACCGCACCACCACCCACACGCCGCCGCCAACAACTCCTGGTTCCTCCAACAATCTGCACGGTATGTCAGACCAGGATATTCCGTAATGTGACATCAGCCAAGTGCAACACCTGCCTTGGCTGGTGCCACTTTAGGGCATGCTCAGGTCTGCGCACCACGCGAGATTGGATGAGGAACTTCGAAGGCCCGTGCTGCGCTGCTCGGTCGCAGACCTCAACTTCGACGCCTCCCGCCACCACCACAGGGCGGCAACCACCTCAGCAGCGCACACAGCTAACTGCGGCACGACCACACATATCCCTCACACCCCGTATCACCACACGTCTCCCGAACCACATGAAGCTCCTTCAATTTAACTCTAACGGGCTTCAGAGCAAGATCGAGGAGATAATCGTCTTCATGGGAAGGCATGGCATATTGATAGCTGCGGTCCAAGAGACGAAGTTGCACAGCAATTCAACACTGTTGAATTGTGTCGGGTACAACGTGCACCGTCGAGATCGCGAGCGAGATAATGGTGGTGGCTTAGCGTTTATCACGCACCACACCGTGCAGTATCGTCTTATCGAAGCAGACATCGACCGCAGGGATACCACCCTAGAATGTCAGGGCATTGCTATCCGGCCAGGCGATGTTGAGCTCGAAATATTTAACATATACATACCCCCTGCAAACTGCTGCCCGGCAGGATATCACCCTGATATAGGTGCGCTCCTCAGAGGTGCGACTTTAATGCGCACCACGATCTTTGGCACTCAAGCCTGTCAAATGATCGTAGGGGAACTGACTTGTCTGAGCAGATAGACGATTCGACATTCTGCGCAATGAACGACGATGCACCCACCAGGATTATGGGCAGCTGATGCAGCTCGCCAGACATAACAATAGTCAGCGCTGGTCTGATAAACAGCATATCATGGGGACCTATGCTGACTTTGGCATCAGACCATCTGCCCATAGTCATCTCGATCGATAAACCAACCGACTTTGCTTCCGCGGAGCACTGAACATATATCAACTTTTCTAAAGCTGATTGGAAAGGCTTCGCGGAATTTACTGAAAACACCTTCGCTGCCCTCCCCACACCAACCGACGTCCACCTTGGTGAACGTAAGTGTCGCAGGGCTGTCACCGCTGCTGCAGCCCGCTTCGTGCCAGCAGGATGTATCACCGACCCACGTCCAAATTTCCCTGCTGAAGCGGCTGTTCTAGCCGATGTGCGTGATAGCCTTCGTCAGGCCGATCCCGGAGATCCCCGTATCAGGGACGACGACAAGGTCGAAATTTCTTTCGGCGACCATGCTTCGTCGGACCCGGAGCGATACGCGAGCTATTTTAGCCTGCAGTTCATACATCCTCCGGTGGACAAAGCCAAGCGTCGAGTGACCAGAAGGCTACACAAACTGCCAACAACCTGTGCCCCCTTGCTTTCACTTGCGGTGAAGTTCAGGTGGCCATCGGGAAGGCGAAAGCCTCCAAAGCAATGGCTCCCGACGGAATATGCGTGCTGATGCTGAAAAATTTGGGTCCTGCGGGGGAAGCATACAAAACGGAGGTCCTCAATTTGTCTATGGCCACTCTACTCATCCCAGACATCTGGAAGGTGGGAAGAGTGGTCCCACTGCTCAAACCGGGGAAACCTGCCAACAGAGGAGATTCTTATCGGCCGATAACACTCCTTTCCCCGGTAGCGAAGATACTCGAGGCCTTGCTACTCCCGTATTTCACAAACCATTTGACCCCAGCGAAGCATCAGCATGGTTTCCGTTAAGTGCACAGTACAACAACAGCACTTAACGCCATAAACACTCAGATAACTCGTGGCCTTAACCGTAAACGTCCTGTGAGAGAACGATTCTAATAGCGTTAGACCTGTCAACGGCTTTTGACACTGTCAGCCATTCCACGGTACTAGAAGATATTGAGGCTTCTTTTCTCCCACAGAGGCTCAAACGATGGTCGGCAAATTATCTGAGTGGTCGACAGTCGTCGGCAATGTTTAGAGACAAATCGAGCAAACTTAGAAAAATAAAACAGGGGGTTCCACAGGGTGGTGTCCTTTCCCCGCTACTGTTTAACTTTTACATTTCAAAGCTCCCTCAACCACCAGAGGGAGTCTCGATTGTCTCTTACGACGACGATTGCTCGATCACGGCGACTGGGAATGGAATTGATGACCTGTGTTCGAAAGTAAGCGGGTATCTCTCTGAACTTTCTCGCTTCTTCACTGCAAAGTGTCTAGCCCTCTCCCCTACGAAATCCTCTGCGACCCTGTTCACAACCTGGACGAAGAAGGTCAGGCTACCGCTAGGAATTCACGTCGATGACACACCAATTCCGACAGTGAATAATCCTAAAATACTCATAGTAACATTCGACAGCCTGCTGTCCTTCTCTGCGCACGCAACCGCTATTGTCAATAAAGTACAGAGCCGCAACAAGGTCCTCAAGTCGCTAGCCGGCAGTACTTAGGGCGAAGACAAAGAAACGTTGCTGGAAACATACAAGGCAATAGGCCGGCCGGTTTTAAACTACGCAGCACCAGTGTGGTCGCCGGGGACTAGTAGGACGCAGTGGATGAAGCTACAGACGGTACAAAACACAGCACTTAGGACAGCGACCGGTTGCCTCCTAATGTAACTAGAACACCACCTCCACGATGTGGCGAAAGTCCTCCCAATTAGGGAGCACAACACGATGCTCAGCAGTTTCTGGTTGGGAGCCACAGATGTGGCCACCCAAATAGACCGCTGCTTGCAGAGGAGCACTCGCCGAGGCACGTCAGCAGGCATCTATATGAACTGACGGACGAAGTCCAGAGGTTCATTACGCAGCCTCTGGATCCGTCAGCTTACAGACAGGCCCTGAACGGCATTTACAGAGGCGCAGTCTCGAGTTATGTAGACTCAAGACCTGTGAATGCCGTTCTAGGCACACAAACACCGGACATTGACGCGACGGAGCTCCATCTGCCTCTGGAGACCAGAACAACAATAGCCCAACTTCGTTCTGGCTACTGCAGCAGGCTAAACTCCTACCTGAGTAGGCTAAATGCGGATGTGCCGCACGAATGTCCGGCTTGCGGAGAGACCCCTCACGACTTGAAACATCTCTTCGCATGCCCGGAAAACCCCACAACCCTAACGGCGTCGTCCCTGTGGACCGACCCCATAGAGGCTGCACGCTTCCGTTAGTGGAACTCGACGACAACGACTGAAATATCAGCTGATCTGGGCGAGGTTGTTGTAGCCGCTACAACAACAACAGTACAGAACTAGTGAATTCACCAGTTTTCGGTAGTCGAATATCGGTACCTCGCAAATCTACCACCCATGCTTTCTACTGTCGCATTTAACATGGAGTTGTCCTAGGACTCCCGCTGCGTAACTTGTTGCCTGTAAAAGTACCAGGTTTTTATTTTCGCTGTGCACTGTGAGATACTTTTTCATAATTAAGAAAAACGAATATAAAAATTTTAAATTATATGTTCTGCATAGTGAGATTTGAACTTGGACACTTTCGGCCGGAACTAATTGTAGCCAGCATCTTTGCGCACTCAGCTGCAGACACTACATATAAACGTGCTTTCAAATGTTCGATTTGTATCAAGCCAAAGTACGCGACGATTTGTTCAAATTTAAATTTGTCTTTGCTTTTTATTTTCCTGTCATCGAACGTACAAAAGCTGCAGCGTGGCGTTGTTTGAAATTTCGTTATTGTGCTGAACGGATTCTTGATGATAATTGTAACCAAATTGTCATTTAAACTCGCTATATCTTAGTCGATTGTGTATCAATAGATTTGAAATTTTCACACAAGGAACTACAAACTATTCCAAAGAATTTAGGTTTAATACCACTTCTTAATACTCAGTAACTAAAACTACATGTTTATAACTTTTTTATGAGAACTAAGAGTGTGTTTGTTTTCAAATGCAAAAGTTGTCATATAAAGTTTGAAATAAATTGTTTGTTTTAAGACAGTATTATAGATGATTATCTAAGGAAGTTTTTGCGAAAGTTTTAGATTTAAACAACAAGTAGTTGCAAAGTTATAACAAATTATTATGACTCGCACGGTTAGCAGATTAGCGCGCTGCGCTCTAAAAGGCTCTATAACTCACAAAAGTAAAATAAGGCCATTTTTTATTAGTAATTTATATGTAAAAATGTTAAAAAATGTTAACTAAACACAATATTAAAAATGACCATAATTCTGAAAAATTACGAATAAATTTTCGTTCAGAATTTTCACCATGAAAATGGGAAGATTTTGGAAAACGCATAGTACCATCGTATAGCCCGTACAAAAATCTATAGAAATCATAGTTTTCGAATTATTTTTCCCGTTTTCTGTCTGCTTCCCAGCTAGTCGAAAAGTAGCTTGTTTTGCACCGCTCAGGGCGCTGGGACATTTGAATTGCCCCATTTATATAAACATATTTGAAAAGAAACCAAAAAAATTTAAAAATTAGTAGCTATGTAATTATTATTATATTATTTTGGTACTTTTCAGTCTGATATTTCCGTGGTGGTCACACGAGGGAAACAGAACATGGATAAGTATTAAAAATTTATTATTTGTATTTAAATGATAAATAACAGATTCCTTTACGTTATAAGGGAGCATATCATATTAAAATATATGACCAATAGCTCGAATTAGTAATGTAACTAACGGGTGATTTTTTAAGAGCTTGATACCTTTTTTTTTAAAAAAAACGCATAAAATTTGCAAAATCTCATCGGTT
>NW_023458557.1:69764164-69766565 GCF_013731165.1 Rhagoletis pomonella
CAAATACTAATGCATGAAAATCCTAACCTCAAAAAAATCACCCGTTAGTACGAAAACAAAAATTGTAACCGACCCCGCTGCAGAGTATGTGCACTTATGTACATACATATACATACTCAAATGTAAAGAGCCAAATACGTGCGTAATAAACTTTTGTAAGAAGATATTTTATTTTTAAATACGAACATTTTTAAAGGATAATCAAATATAAAGTACTAATTTTACTATGCATTATTTCCCTCAGTGTACATAGCCATGCAGGAAATTGAATTTGTTTGAAAGTAATTTATAAACTACTTTATTTTCAATGATAACTAATTGAAATTTTCAATATTTTACCTGCAACGAACTCATTTATTTAACATGGCGTTGTCCTAAGAAGCTGTCAATTAGCCTTTTCTGCATGTATTTTCAATTACTTTGAAACGAATTTGGCTTAAACAACTTCAAAGTCAGTATGATTCGTTTGAATACGCTTTCGTTCTGCTCTTCAGAGATGATTTTTCATAACTAAGAAAAACCGAAATTAAAAATTTAAAATTAAATAAGATTTGAACATGGACATTCTTGGCTGCGACCATTGTAGCAAACATCTTTGCACGCTCAGCTACAGCCAGACATGTAAATGCGCTTTCAAATGTTCAGTTTGAATTGCGTGCAAGCAACAAGTCGACTGTCCGACTCTGCATTTAATTTCAACCACTTTAAAATGAATTTGGTTTACGCAACTTTAAAGTCAGTATGTTTCGTTGAATACGCTTGCGTTCTGGACTTCACAGATGCATTTTCATACTTCCAATACACAAATTGTTTTTTTGAGCAAAAACAGTATACAAATTTGAAACATTTACTCATTGCATTTGTTTTAAAGTAGTCTTTAAATTAGTTGATTTAAAAAAATCACTTGTTTCCGTCAGGGAGGTGCTTGACACCAACGTACTTAAGTTTTTGTAGATTTCCAAATACTAAACGGATCAGGAAAAAATTAATAGTTGGTTATTATTGTCATTTTATTTAATAGGATTGAGAATATAATCAAATGCAAGATTGCCGACATTTTTTGAAATTTTTTAGGTTATTTGCCCAGATTTTCTAAAATTTTTAGGTATCCTTCGGGATGTTTTTAAGATTTTAAGATTAAGAGTTTTTTCCAGACTTTCTTTTGAAGTGAAACTTTTTTGAGCTCGGTTGGCTGTATATGCAAACTTCGATGACACAAAAAACGACAGAATAAGGAGTGGGATGGCGCCCATGGTTAGACACGATTAAGATTAAATGTAAGTTTAAGGATAAAGATTATAATTAAGGTTAGGATAAAATTAAGATAAAGGTTAAGATTAAAATTAGGAATGAGGATTAAGATTGAAATTAATATTAAGATTAGGATTAGAATTATGATTAAGAATAGGAGTACGATTAGGGTTCAGATTAAAAATAAGGGTAAGGATTAAAATTAAGGATAATATTAAGGATTAGATTAAGGTTAAGACTAAGATTGAGATTAAGATTTATAACATTGAGTTCTTTTCAGGATTTTCGGAACTTCACGAGGCTACTATTGCATCAGTAGTTAGTGAAGCCAAGTCAAGTTGGTACAGGCTATCACGGTGATTTAGCAATAGAAAACCTTTTGTGTTATTAAGCTTTATTTTCATTGTTGTAAACTAAATCAAGCTGGTTGCTTTTGCATATATGTAATTCATAGACGTATACTTGAAGCCTCAAACAATTTTCAATCAATTTGTCGCTTAACTTTTGTGTTATAGATATGTACTTATGTATTCAAAAAAATATTCAAAACAAGTGAATTTTTTGTGTAGTTTTTATGAGGGCAAAAGTTACTTATGTCGTAACTTTAGAAGAACACCATATACTGGTCTGAAATTTTATGTGGAATTATTTAGTACTTATGTCTACAGTTCATATGCAGTTAATAACTAAAATGTGCTTTGAAAAGTAACTAAATGGCAAGTAACGAAATGGCTGAAACACTACTTTTCACAATTTTCAAAATTTTCGGTTTATAGCGTGTAGGTTTTGAAGCATTTAATTTTAAAAACTTTTTAAGTATGTATTGTATTCTACAACCAATTACGAATAATTTGATACCTTAGCAAGAGGTGTGATTATGCGAACCTGAGCGTAATTTTTATTCCAAAAACATCTTAACTGAAGCCTCATTTGGAAAATACGTCGAAACAATCTAAATATTTTTGTAACTACTAGTCCTTATAACGTTACATATACCGGTAAAATGCTACAAAAAAATTTTCTCCAGAAGTGCGAAAAAACCCTGATTTCCTGAATATTTCGAGCGTGGTATCAAATCAAATTTTTTTCGACAAAGGTTCTGATAACGGGTGATTTTTTTGAGGTTAGGATTTTCATGCATTAGTATTTG
>NW_023458557.1:69766665-69776279 GCF_013731165.1 Rhagoletis pomonella
AAAACCGTGTTTATAATTTTGTCCTCTTCGAGAAGGGAGTTTTAACGATGGTGCCGTGAGAATTGCAGCTTCACCAAACTAAAGCCCTAATCATGATGATTATGTGCCGCAAGAAAAATTTTTTTTTAATAAATTAGCCATAATGAAGTAGATCATAACCAGACTTCCACTTCGCTACAGGGGTCTGGTTTTAAATGCATACATACTGCTTGTGACTTAGCTGGTCCGCCGACAAACGGGCCCTCTTATAAATCGTGGTTACGTGGTCACAGGCCGTTTGTTGTTTTGTTATGCCATGCCGGCGGCAACAACAACCATAATACTCATGAAAATAACAACCATCCAAACAATAGCATTTACGGCAACAGACTACCCAAGTATACCAAGTAGTTAGTGGTTGTTGCCGCTGTTGTGGCAAAAGCAGTTGCACTAAAGTGCACAGCAATTAAGCTGAGAGTCGTCGCTTTTATACTTCTATAATGCTTCGTGTGTTTTTGTTCACAGTGACGTGATTTAACCAGCTTTACCAATTTTGAGATAACTTCTAAAACTGGACGTTGGTAAATATTTTATCCGCTATAAGTCTTTTTTATGTAGAAATTGAAATTTGCTTGTAAGACCACTTTGCCTAATAAAAGGCGAAAATAGCAGAACAAATGCTATTAGTTTCCCTCTACAGAAACGAGATACACAACTATATACATGTGAGGTCCACAATGACATCTGAATAGACCTATTTTAACCATTTTTACAAAATTTCTGACGGAGCTTTACCTGATTATTCACCCAGCACATCAGAAAACATAAAGTCTTACCATCCCATCTAGTTTCTTTTATCCACCTTGAAGCAGTAAGTAAGAGTCTCCAGATAATTCCTAGACTATGAAGATTCCTTTTACCCAAATATTTCTTCGGGTGTCGTAACAAAACCGATCCCATGTGTTTAAACTTTAGTATGGTAGGCAGCTGAGAAAGAAATGCCCTTACGATGCTACCTCCTCGTCCTCCAAACAAATACTGTAATACGGGTCAGTAACATGTAAAGACATTTATCAGCAAGGAAAGTTAGCAGTTGGTTATTTTAACAAGCTCCATTCAACACCTTTTCATAGGAACTCCTGGATGCTCTCTGTCAGTGGAGATAACTTCGAGGGTCCCGTATGAAGACAATTTATTGGTGTGCAATGATTTTATTACTTGGTACCAAAATCTAATTTATACACCAGTGTGCTACTTGAGTTGATGGAGGTCAGACATTCCCTGGTCAGTTTCGATCGCACCATAAGCATCATATCGCCCACTTTGCCGTTTGGCTATCAGAATAAATATTTATATTTTTAATTGGTATAACGCTAGTTAATAGCCAATCGACTGCTACTTATGTTATATCGCGTCCATCTCTTCTTTGATTCGCTTTAGAAAACTGAAACTTTTGGGGAATTCTAGACATAGAGTAAATCCTCAATTACTTCCAAAAGCTCACTCACTCCAACTCACTTCTTTGGGGAATGTGGGTAGAAGAAGAAGAGCCATTCTGTGCCACCCCAAACAGTTTGCTCTGTTATAAAGTCGAGACCCATACGCTGGATTAAAGGAAAACCCAGTGCTTCTCAGAGTGATGGCTTGGCGGATTCTACGGATAGGAAGCTGTCTTAAGTTCTAAAATTGGAATTGTCTAGAGCGTATCGTTGATTCCGTTGAGAGTAGCATTCAGCACGCATTATAACTTCTTAACTTATGTATTATTTTCTAGCAAATTCCGCCAGGAGTGAACCCATAAAATACACATATTTTATTATAGGAGATGCCAATCTTTCCCAATGCCTCTTTCATGATAGCATGGAGTAACTGGGGCCTTTTTTAATCGATCCCCACTATTTATCTGCTAAGATAGGTACCAATCTAGAAGCACACCAAAATACTTGACCTTTTCGGAGAAGACATGTGAAGCGCCGTCGATGGAGGGAAGTTGAGCATTAGACACCTTACACCTTCTGGTGACTAGGGCGATCTCCGCCCTATCATCATCAATAGCAAATCCGAAACTAGCATACCCTTACTTAGTTGTTTACTTAGCTTAAGTACTCTTGCATGAGATCACACTGTTTGTTTAATAATAGCGTAAATTGCCACGCTGTCGGCATAAAAAATAACCCTAAATCCTCTCCTTTCTATCTCCATGAGATTTTTTTACAGCTGCCCTGCAGTGAAACCCCAAACTAGTCAGGAAAAATACTAGTCTACAACCAGAATTTCCTGACTGAAACCGAACTAGTTCGAAAATGACCAGACTTGTACCAGGTGCAAAGCGGTTTATTCATGCCCCGTTTTATTTGACTTTGACAGTTTAATACAATAAAGTCCAAATCTCAAATTTTAAACATTATTACATTTAAAAAATTTTAAAAAGAAAGGTCTGAAATACGCAAAGTTAATGAATTTAATTTATCTTAATGAAAACTTTTATTTTTTTTTTAGTTCACTCAAAAATGAACTTAAGTATTCGTTTTATTTTTAACTAAAATGTTTTCTTTTCCATATTCAATACTATTAAAAAAGATAAAAATATAATGTTTATTGTACTTGAAAGCTTTTACTTTTAATATCATTCAATGGAAAATGCTTTTAAATTTATGTTCGAAAGTTTGAAATATTTATGTATTTATTTCTCCTTTTAATTAATACTCAAAAAATTTAACAGTAATTATTGGCAAATCTAAGGTTGCTAAATAAAAATATGAAATGTATTAAAGTGTACTTAATCAAAAGTTTTTTATTGTATATTCATGAATTCATTTTATATTTTGACTTCCAAAGTAGTGGTTTTGGTCCATAATTGGACTAGTAGTTTTCTGTGTATTTTGAACTAGTATGAGACTGGTATATTTCTGACCGAAATCTGACAATTGCCATCTCGTAGGACATCCCCATGTTAAAAATACCAGTTGATTGCATGGAAAAAAGATAGTTGGCTGACTAGTTGGGCATGCGGTTCATACTAGTTGTGAAGTAGTTTACAACTAGTACATTTGACTACAGGGTGCATCTACGTACTAAAACCTCTCCACAGACAACTCTCCAAAACTCACGTAAATGGGAGTCAGCCTTTGCGGAGATTATGACGTCTGACCCCGGTGACTATAGGTCCTAAAAGAGTCAGTCTTAAAGAAGGGAGTGAGGTTATAAATAGCTTGGCTCAATGGAATTATTATATGCGTTTATATATGTAGATGTATGGTGGATGTATTAATCAAATATCTAACATAAATCATATTGAGCCCAAATCTCTGGAAAAACAGCGTTTTCGGTTACGGGGTGAACCAAGAAGAGTTTTCTTTGCATTTGTGCATCAGTGCAGGGCTTAATTACAAAACGGTGAAGTGCAGTTTTGCTATCCGACCTACATCCCTCTCGCTAAAAAATCCTCAGTTTATTTAGGTGATATTTTAACCAGAAATATCTTTTAATAACTCTCGTCATGATTTTTAACTAATTTTTGATAAGCTCATGTATTGCTTAAGCTTTCGTTTACATCTTTCTTAGAGCGCTTTTGAATACCTTAAGACTGGTAGTTTGTCCCAGTAGCGATTTCGGTTTGCTTCATTCTCTTGATTTTGCCAGGTAATGTTAATTTACCAAGCCGTAGAAAGGCTCTGGACCGATGACAGGTGTTAATGTTTCATTATTTAATAGCAATGTTTCTTGGAACTCAGAGAATCCAAACTCGACTTTTCAAATCAGTAGTGCTCAGCTTAGTAAGGCACTCCATGTTACCTGATGAGGTCTGAGGACCTTAATAGTCGTCTGGCTGTCCGCTAAGATCGTAATTTTCTAATTCCAGCAGTTACGCTTGATATTGTAGTCCTCATATCTTACTTGAAAATTAACATATGCTCTCTCATATCTTGCGAGTACCTCAACTCCCGGTACATTATTCATTTAATGAAACACTGATGCACTGATCCCGATATGTCTCAAATAAACCAGTCAATTATTTTTATTACTTGGTGTTATTTTAAATATCGGTGATTCTCGTTGTTGTAATTTCGTGGTACTATTTCGTTAGAATACCGATATTTTTAGGGCTAAGCTACCCTTCTCGCTTGGTATCGGTACCTTATGATAGCCCTAGCTAAAGTCTGAATATGAATATGATACAAGGTGAGATCTAGAAGATGCTCTAAGTATGATGTTGATAAAGTTTCATGTCTCCAGGCAAGCATACCCATGCCTGGCTTTCT
Organism: Rhagoletis pomonella; assembly: GCF_013731165.1. Taxonomy (NCBI): domain Eukaryota; kingdom Metazoa; phylum Arthropoda; class Insecta; order Diptera; family Tephritidae; genus Rhagoletis; species Rhagoletis pomonella. Next base: position 69,770,907 of record NW_023458557.1, read on the forward strand.
ATCTTGGTAAGCGTATTGATGCCCTCCATAGAGTAGGTCTATCAACTCAGGTGAGAAATGATCTTAAAATTTTTCTCACTCTTTCCCCAGCTTGTGTTTTCCAGAGCAATATTTGGCCTAGTATTTAAAAGGCATAGAAATGTAACTTCTTTTTGATTCACACAAGTATATATTGTTATTATTCTAATGGTTTATATGTCTGTCTGTCTTTCACTCGAGCTGTCAAGTATGTCTTTGATTGTCTACAGTACTGTGCTGAGTTTTTTTTTTGGATTTCAATGCATATATTCGGCGCCATCTTAGCACAACAGTTTTTGGTTGTATTGAGACCAGCTTTATAATCCGGTTTCAGTAGAATGACGCGCCTTATTATCGTGCTAGTATATCCGTAATGGTTACGTTTATATATTTCCAAAAGATTAGATTCAGATTTATGGGGTCCTGGTAACTTTATATGTTTGCATACAATTTGTTATAGTTTCTAATCCACTGTAAAATATTTTGTGTATGTCTACGCACACATATGCATATACATATGCATGTTAGTTATGCACACAAAATTGCAACGCTCGAAAAGTATTTATACGCGTTTGATAAGCACACATGCCACTCATGCAATGGCAATGTGAAATGTAAGAGCATAAGGGTGGTCCAAAATAAGTAAAGTCGGATTTTTAATGCACTCACCCCCTAGGATTGTTCTATATCAAAACAAAATATACCCCTATTTCTACAACGCTTTTATCAACTTGCAATGTTGTGTGTCCAGACACCATTTTTAGCTAAAATTATAGATTATAATCAAAGTTGCTATACAAAAGTTTAGACATCAACCTCGACGGTAGGCCTTGCCGGAAGTAGTTAACGATTGTGTCTAAAAATGTGCACTACATACGATACAGCCGAAATGGACGACAAGCCATAAACGTGAGCACAAAATATTTTGCTTGCATATGCATAAAATAAACCACACAAATATTTGCGCAAATACTAACTTTTACAAATATTTAGGAATCGAATAAGAATCTTATTCGTACTAACTTGTATTTGCGCAATAGTCTTCTGTTCTCGTTACAATGTTTTTATAAAGTTAGAAAATAATATTTCTCAGTCCCATAGAATTTGTTTTGATAACTTTTGATTTTGAAATTTTAGCAAAAGTCATTATAAACAGTTTATGAGATTGAAAATGAAAAGCTTGTGGCACATGTAATAGACTTGAATTGATATGAAAATTAATATATGTATGTATGTATGTATGTGGGTATACGAATAACGATCGCTTAAAATAGTTGCATTTAGCTGTAGAAATTTTAGGTCTATGTTATGTAGTTTGACTATTGTCGATTAAAATTAATGCTTTGTATTGCATGCGCTCCACGTTTTTTCATTTTCAATCTCATAAACTCTTTATAATGACTTTTGCTAAAATTTCAAAATCAAAAGTTATGAAAACAAATTCTATGAGACTGAGAAATATTATTTTCTAATTTTTAGTCCATTTATAAAAGCATTGTATATTAAAAAGTTTTTTTTTTTGTATTTTTGTTATTTATTTTGAAATCAAAAAATATTCAGCGGTCGCTCAAAGCGCTCAAGGTTTTCCACTTATTTTATATGGGAAAAAACAACTTTTCGTAGAAATGGTATGGAATTCTTGAAAATCAATATTTTACGATCGGAAAACTCTGGTTCTCTTCAGGATACTTTCAATAACAATACCCAATTCTTTATTTAACCATTTTTTAATACTAACGATTTTTTATTTATCCCCCAATGCATTTTCCCGCATTTTCCGGGGGTTTTGGGGGCCTATTAAATATTGCTGCTATGAAAAAATTGTTAAATAGATAATTAGTTATTATTATTGGCAATCTCCTGAAGAGAAACCGAGTTTTCCGATCGAAAAATATTTATTTTCAAGTATTACTAATACATAACATTTCTACAAAAAGCAGTTTTTTCCCATATAAAATACATGGAAAACTTTGAGCGCTTTGAGCGACCTCTAACCATTTTTGGATTTCAAAATAAAAATATAGGGCGCGTTTATTTTTTGTTATAGAACAATCCTAGGGTGTGAGAGAATTAAAATTCCGACATTACTTTTTCACATGCATTTTTGGACCACCCTAATGTGCATACATAGGGAAAAAATACATACCTATATTGCACAACAAAACAAACAGTCGTAACAAAATGCACAGCCATTTGCTCGCAAAATCGGTTCGGAGGCTTTTTGAGAGGAACAACTTGGCAGCCGACATTCAGCAGAGTTTAATTCCTTTTTTTGTGCTTTGTCTACACGCATTTAAACGCTTCACATCTGTGATAAGTTCACAAACATTCATTACTCCTCTGCAAACTTACCAGACTCTTTAGAATTTTAGCAACTTGTTGAGGGAAAGAGAATGTACATCGTCCATTCTCAGTGCATCCGACCCAAAAATGTACCATCTGAGTCTGCAGAAGGCCGGACAGCGGCAGAGAAAACGTTCTGCACTATCCTCGTCCTCCAAACACGATGTACTCAGTGGATCGTTGATGATGGCTATGGTGAGCATATGTCGTCCCATGAATTGTGCCCCATAATCAGTCCTACCAGGGCTCGTAGATCAGTCACTTCACTATTTCGCAGGTGTCAATAGTGCACCAACGGCTCTCATGAGTTTTTCTCACCGCAGTTCGCCAATTCATCAGCCAGTTCGTTACCATGAACACCGTAGTGTCCTGGCACCCACACAAGTTCAAGCTCATTCCATCTTGTAACGGAGTTTAGCCTCAACTTACATTCCTGGACTAACTTTGAAGAGGTACGAACGGTTTCCAAGGCCTTTAGAGCAGCCTGGCTGTCACTGCAGATCCTGATTTTATGTCCGCGCCACCTTTCACCATTATCCAGTCTGCCACTTTTAGTATTGCAAAGACTTTCGATTGAAAGACCCTTGTCATTGCACCCGAAGTGGTAAAGCATCTGAAGTTTCCGTCCAGATTCCATCCAGCTCCAGTACCGTTTTCAGTCTATGAGTCGTCAGTATAGAAAGTTTTCACCAAGCTTCCCAAGAGAGTGTCTGGATCTCTATATTGTTCACTTGTAGGAAATCTAACGACGTACTTTCTACCAAAGGAGACTCTAGGTATCAGTTTGTCATTGTGGTACCAAAAACAAAGGATATTGCTCTGACAGCCTTCCGAACAACTCTCTGTGCCCAGAGCTCCGTTTGTCGTGCCACAGACCAAAAGAGTGCAGTCGGCACATCGTTTTCATTGCCTCCTCTTGGATCGCTAAATCCAGAGGCGACAAATTCAACAAAGCATTAAGAGCCGGCCCTGACGTTGTACTCATGGCGCCCGTAATTCCTATACACACACTCCTTTGTAGCCTGTTTAGCACAGAAGCCGTGGTTTTTACCATGGTTCTGCGCCATCATACTACAGCAGAATACGTGACGATTGGCCTGACTAAAGCTATGTATATCAAAAATACCATAGACGGTTTCAGACCCCAGGTATTGCTAAAGGTTCCTCGACACTGTCCGAAAACTTTCAGCGCTCGATTTACCTACAGCTCGACGTGAGTTTTCCATGTAAGCTTCATATCTAGAGTTACCCCTAGATATTTCACATCCACGGAAAGGCTTAAGTTTATGCCTCTAACCATTGGAAGGTAGAGACCTCCCAATTTGCTTTTCCGCGTAAGCAGGGCTAGGGTTGCCTTGCTGAAATCGACAGCAAGACCCTGCAAAGTGCACCATTCATCAATCTTTTTTAGGGTTCTCTGTATCTTATCAGAAACATCCACGAGTTAGTTACTTGATGACAGTGCACAGACATCATCCGCGTAAGCTTGGATGTGAACGAAGTCTTGCATTTCCGTTAGTAGGGAGTCCACTATCAAACAGCATAAGAAAGGTGAGAGCACCCCGCCCTGAGGGCATCCTCTCCCAACTTCTGCTATGGTACAAAGGCTAGCTTCAACCCCCATGGTTAGCAATCTCCTAGATAGCATGAAGTGAATCCACCTTATGATGGTTTCGTTCACACCATGTCTTCTGGCCGCAGAGCACATGGAGTCGAAATTAGCACTGTCAAACGCCCCTTCAATATCAGCAAAGACTCCCATTGTGTACTCACCTGCTTCCAGCCCCACCTCGATCTTTGTTATAAGGTCATGTATAGCTGATTCACAGGATTTTCCGGTTTGGTATGTATGTTGATGAACACTAAGGGGGCTATTCACCAAAACCCTTGATCTAATGTGCTTCTCGACCGCGCACTCCAGACTTTTCGGCATGAAGGGTGTCAGGCTAATTGGCCTGAAGCTTTTTGCCAGCGCATAGTCATCCTTTCCTGGTTTGGGAATGAACAATACCCTGACTTTTCTCCAAAGAGTGGAAACGTGACCAAATGCCAGACAGGCCCTAAAGACCCTAATTAGAGCCCCTACAAGCTTGTCTTCCTTACAATTTAGCATTTTCGGATACACACCATGTGGGACCGGTGACTTAAAGTCGTCAAAAGAGGCTAAAGAAAACCTCACTAACTCCTCAGTCACCACCCGTGATGTTACGTACCAGTTTAGTCTGGTGGCTCTTGCCGACTCGCTATCCTCCATCATATCTCTGCCTGCGTCAGGAATTATCCTGCTACCCGGAAAGTGAGTTTCCAGGAGGGTTTAGTATGTCTCTAGCAGCGCCGTGGTGTAAGTTCCATCAGATTTTCTACACTGCTTGGCAGACTCTTTCATGTTGTCGATATCACTGAAGAAGTCTTTATAAGAGCTTAATTTTGACTTGCGAATTTGCCTCTTATATTCCTTCTGCACCAGTCCTTCCCTTTTCGGGTTTTTAAATCCCTATTCAGAAGTCTTCTAGACCTTTTTAGAAGTTTTGTGAGTTCAGCGTTCCACCATTGGCCCGCTTTTCCTTGCCTACTTCTTATTAGCGGACATACTTCAAAACAACCAATCAAAGTCCTCGTTACCTCGCGGGTCGCCTCTTGAATTGATTTAATGTTTTTGAGTTTAGGGAGATTTGGTATTCTCGTTTTAAGGAGCAACCCAAACTTTTCTCTGTCCGCCTTTTGAGGATTCCGACTTTTTGGCACTTGACAAGTGTCAGTTCCTAGTCGAAATTCGATGAATCGATGATCCGATAGAGATTCGTCATCTAAGACCAACCATCCTTTGTTATGGTCCGCCATAACTACATTGGTTAAGGTTAGATCTATCAGTTCTTGTCTTCTGCTGGTGACAAAAGTAGGTTTGTTACCCACATTCTGTATTACCAATTCAGAGGACAAAATGTAGTCTAATAGCTTGTTCCCACGGAAGTTGCATTTCGTGCTACCCAATATAGTGTTTTGTGAGTTTGC
>NW_023458557.1:69776289-69776749 GCF_013731165.1 Rhagoletis pomonella
TATGATGGGGTTTTTTCACGGTCAAACCCAGTACTGCATACTACAGATGGATGCGGGGCTAAATATTAAATCCGGATCCCGCACGTCCTGAGATTTAATTTTTAGGTTCAGCACCTACCCATCCCAATGTTTTTCAGACTTCTACCGCGGGTCCCCAGGGTCCCGATATGTATTCCTAAGTAAAACTCACAAACAGATTCTCATAAAAATAAAATCGCCGTCCGGAGTCGGCGTAAAACTGTAGGGCCCTTCCATTTGTGTGACAACATCAAGGGGGTACACTTAAACTTTTGAGAGGTCAATATTTGCATGAATTGAAAAAAACCGGATAGTTGGATAAAATATAATCCGGTTTATTCCGTTTTCGAACAATCAAGATTAAAGCTACCATCTATAGATATACAGGGTGTCCCAGAAGTAACGTGCCAAACTTTAGGGCAAGGTAGGTGGGGGGGGGTGA
>NW_023458557.1:69776849-69787363 GCF_013731165.1 Rhagoletis pomonella
TCGTGCAATCCGTGCATCGTGCAAGACTTCGAGAATACCCCTACTGTAATACGGGTCAGTAACATGTAAAGGCATTTATCAGCAAGGAAAGTTAGCAGTTGGTTATTTTAACAAGCTCCATTCAACACCTTTTCATAGGAACTCCTGGACGCTCTCTGTCAGTGGAGATAACTTCGAGGGTCCCGTATGAAGACAATTTATTGGTGTGCAATGATTTTATTACTTGGTACCCAAATAAAATTTATACACCAGTGTGCTACTTGAGTTGATGGAGGTCAGACATTCCCTGGCCAGTTTCGATCGAACCATAAGCATCTTATCGCCCACTTTGCCGTTTGGCTATCAAAATAAATATTTACATTTTTAATTGGTATAGCGCTAGTTAATAGCCAATCGACTGCTACTTATGTTATATCGCGTCCATCTTTTCTTTGATTCGCTTTAGAAAACTGAAACTTTTGGAGAATTCTAGACATAGAGTAAATCCTCAATTACTTCCAAAAGCTCACTCACTCCAACTCACTTCTTTGGGGAATGTGGGTAGAAAAAGAAGAGCCATTCTGTGCCACCCCAAACAGTTTTCTCTGTTATAAAGTCGAGACCCATACGCTGGATTAAAGGAAAACCCAGTGCTTCTCAGAGTGATGGCTTGGCGGATTCTACGGATAGGAAGCTGTCTTAAGTTCTAAAATTGGAATTGTCTAGAGCGTATCGCTGATTCCGTTGAGAGTAGCATTCAGCACGCGTTCTAACTTCTTAACTTATGTATTATTTTCTAGCGAATTCCGCCAGGAGTGAACCCATAGAATACACATATTTCATTATAGGAGAAGCCAATCTTCCCCAATGCCTCTTTCATGATAGCATGGAGTAACTGGGGCCTTTTTTAATCGATCCCCACTATTTGTCTGCTAAGATAGTTACCAATCTAGAAGCACACCAAAATACTTGACCTTTTCGGAGAAGACATGTGAAGCGCCGTCGATGGAGGGAAGGTGAGCATTAGACACCTTACACCTTCTGGTGACTAGGGCGATCTCCGCCCTATCATCATCAATAGCAAATCCGAAACTAGCATACCCTTACTTAGTTGTTTACTTAGTTTAAGTACTCTTGCATGAGATCACACTGTTTGTTTAATAATAGCGGAAATTGCCACGCTGTCGGCATAAAAAATAACCCTAAATCCTCTCCTTTCTATCTCCATGAGTTTTTTTCGCAGATAAATCTACGTACTAAAACCTCTCCACAAACAACTCTCCAAACCTCACGTAAATGGGAGTCAGCCTTTGCGGAGATTATGACGTCTGACCCCGGTGACTATAGGTCCTAAAAGAGTCAGTCTTAAAGAAGGGAGTGAGGTTATAAATAGCTTGGCTTTAATGGAATTATTATATGCGTTTATATATGTAGATGTATGGTGGATGTATTAATCAAATATCTGACATAAATCATATTGAGCCCAAATCTCTGGAAAAACTGCGTTTTCGGTTACGGGGTGAACCAAGAAGAGTTTTCTTTGCATTTGTGCATCAGTGCAGGGCTTAATTACAAAACGTTGAAGTGCAGTTTTGCTATCCGACCTACAACCCTCTCGCTAAAAAATCCTCAGTTTATTTAGGTGATATTTTAACCAGAAATATCTTTTAATAACTCTCGTCATGATTTTTAATTTATTTTTTGATCAGCTCATGTATTGCTTAAGCTTTCGTTTACATCTTTCTGAGAGCGCTTTTGAATACCTTAAGACTGGTAGTTTGTCCCAGTAGCGATTTGGGTTTGCTTCATTCTCTTGATTTTGCCAGTTAGGGTCAATTTACCAAGCCGTAGAAAGGCTCTGGACCGATGACAAGTGTTAATCTTTCATTATTTAATAGCAATGTTTCTTGGAACTCAGAGAATCCAAACTCGACTTTTCAAATCAGTAGTGCTCAGCTTAGTAAGGCACTCCATGTTACCTGATGAGGTCTGAGGACCTTAATAGTCGTCTGGCTGTCCGCTAAGATCGTATTTTTCTAATTCCAGCAGTTACGCTTGATATTGTAGTCCTCATATCTTACTTGAAAATTAACATATGCTCTCTCATATCTTGCGAGTACCTCAACTCCCGGTACATTATTCATTCAATGAAACACTGATGCACTGATCCCGATATGTCTCAAATAAACCAGTCAATTATTTTTATTACTTGGTGTAATTTTAAATATCGGTGATCCTCGTTGTTGTAATTTCGTGGTACTATTTCGTTAGAATACCGATATTTTTAAGGCTAAGCTACCTTTCTCGCTTGGTATCGGTACCAGACTTCCTTATGATAGCCCTAGCTAAAGTCTGAATATGAATATGATACAAGGTGAGATCTAGAAGATGCTCTAAGGATGATGTTGATAAAGTTTCATGTCTCCAGGCAAGCATACCCATGCCTGGCTTTCTATCTTGGTAAGCGTCTTGATGCCCTCCATAGAGTAGGTCTATCAACTCAGGTGAGAAATGATCTTAAAATTTTTCTCACTCTTTCCTCAGCTTGTGTTTTCCAGAGCAATATTTGGCCTAGTATTTAAAAGGCATAGAAATGTAACTTCTTTTTGATTCACACAAGTATATATTGTTATTATTCTAATGGTTTATATATCTGTCTGTCTTTCACTCGAGCTGTCAAGTTTGTCTTTGATTGTCTACAGTACTGTGCTGAGTTTTTTTTTTGGTTTTCAATGCATATATTCGGCGCCATCTTAGCACAACATTTTTTGGTTGTATTGAGACCAGCTTTATAATCCAGTTTCAGTAGAATGACGCGCCTTGTAATCGTGCTAGTATATCCGTAATGGTTACGTTTATATATTTCCAAAAGATTAGATTTAGATTTATGGGGTCCTGGTAACTTTATATGTTTGCATACAATTTTTTATAGTTTCTAATCCACTGTAAAATATTTTGTGTATGTCTACGCACACATATGCATATACATATGCATGTTAGTTATGCACACAAAATTGCAACGCTCGAAAAGTATTTATACGCGTTTGATAAGCACACATGCCACTCATGCAATGGCAATGTGAAATGTAAGAGCATAAGGGTGGTCCAAAATAAGTAAAGTCGGAATTTTAATGCACTCACCCCCTAGGATTGTTCTATATCAAAACAAAATATACCCCTATTTCTACAACGCTTTTATCAACTTGCAATGTTGTGTGTCCAGACACCATTTTTAGCTAAAATTATAGATTATAATCAAAGTTGCTATACAAAAGTTTAGACATCAACCTCGACGGTAGGCCTTGCCGGAAATAGTTAACGGTTGTGTCTAAAAATGTGCACTACATACGATACAGCCGAAATGGACGACAAGCCATAAACGTGAGCACAAAATATTTTGCTAGCATATGCATAAAATAAACCACACAAATATTTGCGCAAATACTAACTTTTGCAAATAGGAATCGAATAAGAATCTTATTCGTACTAACTTGTATTTGCGCAATAGTTTTCTGTTCTCTTTTCACTGCAAGTTAAATTATTTTAATATCTGTTGCAAAATTGTATACAGACAAGACTACAAAGTAGAAATAAATAAAATAAAAAAAAACTGTTTAATATATTGTATATATTTTTGGCTTTTATAAAATTAGAAGATAATATTTCTCAGTCCCATAGAATTAACTTTTGATTTTGAAATTTTAGCAAAAGTCATTATAAACAATTTATGAGATTGAAAATGAAAAGCCTGGGGCGCATGTAATAGACTTAAATTGATATGAAAATTAATATATGTATGTATGTATGTATGTGGGTATACGAATTACGACCGCTTAAAATCGATCTCAGATTTGTATTTAGCTGTAGAAATTTTAGGTCTATGTTATGTAGTTTGACTATTGTCGATTAAAACTAATGCTTTGTATTGCATGCACTCCACGTTTTTTCGTTTTCAATCTCATATATTGTTTATAATGACTTTTGCTGAAATTTCAAAATCAAAAGTTATGAAAACAAATTCTATGAGACTGAGAAATATTATTTTCTAATTTTTAGTCCATTTATAAAAGCATTGTATATTAAAAAGTTTTTTTTTTGTATTTTGGTATTTATTTTGAAATCAAAAAATATTCAGCGGTCGCTCAAAGCGCTCAAGGTTTTCCACTTATTTTATATTGGAAAAAACAACTTTTCGTAGAAATGGTATAGAATTCTTGAAAATCAATATTTTACGATCGGAAAACTCTGGTTTTCTTCAGGATACTTTCAATAACAATACCCGATTCTTTATTTAACCATTTTTTATACCTTTCATGAGCATGAAATGGTATTATAACTTTGGTCCGCTGTTTGTAAGTACCAGAATAAGAAGAGATAGACCCATTAAAATGTATACTTAAATGATCAGAACGGCGAGCTGAGTCGATTTATCCATGCCGTCTGTCCGTCTGTCTGTCTGTCTGTCTGTCTGTCTGTCTGTCTGTCCGTCTGTTTGTATGCAATCTAGTCTCGCAGTTTTCGAGATATCCGGATCAAATTTGGTAGGTGGGTGTATTTTTGTAATGTATAATCATTTGTCGGAACCGGAAGAATCGGACCACTATAACATATAGCTCCCATACAACTGATTGTTCAGATATGAGATTTTTCGTTATAACTTCTCCATTTATGCAGCTAGGAACATGAAATTTTGTATTACTTCTACCCATTATCAACAGAAAACTTAGAGTAAAAATTACAAAGATCGGGTCACTATAACCTATAGCTCTCATACAACTGATTGTTCAGATATAAGATTTTTCGTTATAACTCCTCCATTTATGTAGCTAGACACATGAAATTTTGCACTGTTGTCACTTATTATCAAAAGAATACTTTTAGTGAAAATGGCAAAGATCGGGTCGCTACAACCTATATCCACCATACAACTGATTGTTCAGATATGAGATTTTTTGCCATAACTTCTTCATTTATACAGCTAGAAACATCAAAATTCGCACCGTTTTCACTCATTACTAAGAGAATACTTACAGTGAAAATAACAAAGATCGGGCCACTATAACATATATCTCCCATACAACTGATTGTTCAGTTATGAGAATTTTCGTTATAACTCCTCCATTTATGCACCTAGGAACATGAAATTTTGCAATACTTCCACCCATTAACAACAGAATATACAGTGAAAATAACAAAGATCGGGTCACTTGTACATATAGCTCCCATACAAATGATTTTTCAGATATGCGATTTTTTGTTATAACTCCTCCATCTATGTAGCTCGAAACATGAAATTTCGCAATATTTTCACTCATTATCAACAGAAAGTTTACAATAAAATTAACAAAGATCGGGTCACTATAACCTGTTTATTGCCCCCATACAACTGATTGTTCAGATATGGGGTTATACTGTAAAACTCCTTTATTTGGACAGCTAAAACCGATAAATTTCGTAAGCTATTTTTTAGATAATAATACAAAGTCTACTGAGAAAATCGTCAAAATCTATGCGGTATAATCATAATCTCTTGTACCACTGATTGTTCAGATACCAGTTTTTGCGATATATGTATCTCCTTTATGTAAGAAGCTAAATTCATTAAATTGTGTTACCGGTTTACGTACCGATCACACAGTAGTGAAAATCACTAAGATTGGTGCTATATAAGGTAGATCTTCCATACCTCTGATTGTTTAGATATGATTTTTTATATATGTATCTCCTCTATCTATGCCTGCTGTGAATATATAAATTTATTCAAATGCAGTAATCTGTTAACCCTCTAGTAGGCAGAACCGCCTCCAGACGGTCGTTAACTAAACACCTTTTTAGTGCACCTGTAATAATTTTTTTCTATATTCGTAAGGCACGATCTTTAGACAAAAATCGTACCCTTACGGCGAAGTAAATTTGAATCCGTTATGTCAATCCGTTTTATTTTAATCGGCAGTTGAATTACAGATTGTGAAGGACACGGTTAAAATTAATTATTTCTTGCTATTTAGTAATTTCGTATTTAGAAAAATTTATTCTTTTGAAAATTTTTTTGATATAAAAAATTCGGTGGATTTCGTAGTTAAAAGCACCGAATTTTAATATAAGTTTTATAAGTATGTCACCATTTGAAATGGAGAAAATTGCTTTCGAACACAGACCGTCTACAGACCGGCTTGCCGACATATAAAACCCAGTTTGCATTTTTGACCGTCTGCAGACGGGATTGCCGGTTCGTAGGCCAACATTGTGTAAGAGAAAGCTGAAAATATGTGTAGGTATATCGGCGAGCCCGTCTCCAGACGGTCTTGGTTTTTCTCTCCTATAGGAAAAAGTTACTGTAACAGATCGAAATGGACATCAGTTTTGGATTTCTCGTGCTAAAATCACCCATTCCTGAATTTTTCAACTCATAACAAAATTGGCCTACTAGAGGGTTAAAGTAAAATTTTCAGATGCTCATGAAAGGTATGAAGTTTTCGGCATAGCCGAAGACAGCGCTGCTCTTACTTGTTAATACTAACGATTTTTTATTTATCGCCCAATGCATTTTCTCGCATTTTCCGGGGGTTTTGGGGGTCTATTAAATATTTCTGCTATGGAAAAATTGTTAAATAAATAATTAGTTATTATTATTGTGAAGAGAAACAGAGTTTTCCGATCGAAAAATATTTATTTTCAAGTATTACTAATACATACCATTTCTACAAAAAGCAGTTTTTTCCCATATAAAATACATGGAAAACTTTGAGCGCTTTGAGCGACCTCTAAAAATTGTTGGATTTCAAAATAAAAATATAGGGTTCTTTTATTTTTTGTTATAGAACAATCCTAGGGTGTGAGATAATTAAAATTCCGACTTTACTTTTTCACATGCATTTTTGGACCACCCTAATGTGCATACATAGAAAAAAAAATTCATACCTATATTGCACAACAAAACAAACAGTCGTAACAAAATGCACAGCCATTTGCTCGCAAAATCGGTTCGGAGGCTTTTTGAGAGGAACAACTTGGCAGCCGACATTCAGCAGAGTTTAATTCCTTTTTTTTGTGCTTTGTCTACACGCATTTAAACGCTTCACATCTGTGATAAGTTCACAAACATGAATGTATGTATGCCCATATTTACTTACCTATGTCAATAAAAGCCCCGTAGAGAAATCAAATAGTGAATGATGTCCAACTCCTCATTGCGGTTTGTTCGAAGTTTGACAAAGGAAAACGTGTGGCCGAATATTTAATTATATTGATTTCAAAAAAGAAATAAAATTGGTTTAATTAAAAAATTAAATACGGGAAAAAGGTGAGTATGGTACAAATATTGTCACACAAAAAATTTGGGGTGTCAAGCATATTCAAATAATTTTTATTGTATTATTGGGAAAAATAAAGAAGAAACTCAGAATTACATTAGCTAGTACTAGGGATTACTTTATTTGTGGCATTAACACAGAGCTTTAGCGCGGCTGCTAAATTTTCGTCTACACGCCGCACAGTGGTTCCAATTTAACGAAACGCGGAAAATATTCAATATCTCGCAAACGGTTAGCGAAATCAAGCAGAAAATTGGTGTAATGAAACTTCACTCTTTACCCGACGCTCTTTAAGTCGATTAAGTTCATTACTCTCTGCAAACTTACCAGACTCTTTTGAGTTTTAGCAACTTGTTGTGGGACATCGTCCATTCTCAGTGCATCCGACCCAAAAATGTACCATCTGAGTCTGGAGAAGGCCGGACAGCGACAGAGAAAACGTTCTGTACTAGCCTCGTCCTCCAAACACGATGTACTCAGTGGATCAGTGATGATGGCTATGGTGAGCATATGTCGTCCCCATGAATTGTGCCCCATAATCAGTCCTACCAGGGCTGGTAGATCAGTCATTTCACTATTTCGCATGTGTCAATAGTGCACCAACGGCTCTCATGAGTTTTTCTCACCGCAGTTCGCCAATTGATCAGCCAGTTCGTTACCTTGAACACCGTAGTGTCCTGGCACCCACACAAGTTCAAGCTCATTCCATCTTGTAACGGAGTTTAGCCTCAACTTACATTCCTGGACTAACTTTGAAGAGGTACGAACGGTTTCCAGGGCCTTTAGAGCAGCCTGGCTGTCACTGCAGATCCTGATTTTATGTCCGCGCCACCTTTCACCATTGTCCAGTCTGCTACTTTAAATATTGCAAAGACTTTCGATTGAAAGACCGTTGTCATTACACCCGAAGTGGTAAAGCATCTGAAGTTTCCGTCCAGATTCCATCCAGCTCCAGTACCGTTTTCAGTCTATGAGCCGTCAGTATAGAAAGTTTTCACCAAGCTTCCCAAGAGAGTGTCTGGATCTCTCCATTGTTCACTTGTAGGAAATCTAACGACGTACTTTTTACCAAAGGAGACTCTAGGTATCAGTTTGTCATTCGGTGCCAAAAACAAAGGATATTGCTCTGACAGCCTTCCGAACAACTCTCTGTGCCCAGAGCTCCGTTTGTCGTGCCACAGACCAAAAGAGTGCAGTCGACACATCGTTTTCATTGCCTCCTCTTGGATCGCTAAATCCAGAGGCGACAAATTCAACAAAGCATTAAGAGCCGGCCCTGACGTTGTACTCATGGCGCCCGTAATTCCTATACACACACTCCTTTGTAGCCTATTTAGCACAGAAGCCGTGGTTTTTACCATTGTTCTGCGCCATCATACTACAGCAGAATACGTGACGATTGGCCTGACTAAAGCCATGTATATCAAAAATACCATTGCCGGTTTCAGACCCCAGGTATTGCTAAAGGTTCCTCGACACTGTCCGAAAACTTTCAGCGCTCGATTTACCTACAGCTCGACGTGAGTTTTTCATGTAAGCTTCATATCTAGAGTTACCCCTACATATTTCACATCCACGGTAGAGACCTTCCAATTTTCTTTTCCGCGTAAACAGGGCTAGGGTAGCCTTGCTGAAATCGACAGCAAGACCCTGCAAAGTGCACCATTCATCAATCTTATTTAGGGTTCTCTGTATCTTATCAGAAACCTCCACGAGTTAGTTACCTGATGACAGTGCACCATCAACCGCGTAAGCTTGAATGTGAACGAAGTCTTGCATTTCCGTTAGTAGGGAGTCCACTACCAAACACCATAAGAAAGGTGAGAGCACCCCGCCCTGAGGGCATCCTCTCCCAACTTCTGCTATGGTACGAAGGCTAGCTTCAACTCCCATGGTTAGCAATCTCCTAGATAGCATGAAGTGAATCCACCTTATGATGGTTTCGTTCACACCATGTCTTCTGGCCGCAGAGCACATGGAGTCAAAATTAGCACTGTCAAACGCCCCTTCAATATCAGCGAAGACTCCCTTTGCGTACTCACCTGCTTCCAGCCCCACCACCTCGATCTTTGTTATAAGGTCATGTAGGGCTGATTCACAGGATTTTCCGGTTTGGTATGTATGTTGATGAACACTAAGGGGGCTATTCACCAAAACCCTTGATCTAATGTGCTCCTCGGTCGTGCACTCCAGACTTTTCGGCATGAAGAATGTCAGGCTAATTGGCCTGAAGATTTTTGCCAGCGCATAGTCATCCTTTCCTGGTTTGGGAATGAAGACTACCCTGACTTTTCTCCAAAGAGTGGAAACGTGGCCAAATGCCAGACAGTCCCTAAAGACCCTAATTAGAGCCCCTACAAGCTTGTCTGCCCCACACTTTAGCATTTTCGGATACACACCATGTGGGGCCGGTGACTTAAAGTCGTCAAAAGAGGCTAAAGAAAACCTCACTGACAACTCAGTCACCACCCGTGATGCTACGTACCAGTTTAGTCTGGTGGCTCTTCCCGACTCGCTATCCTCCATCATATCTCTGCCTGCGTCAGGAATTATCCTGCTACCCGGAAAGTGAGTTTCCAGGAGAGTTTAGTATGTCTCTAGTAGCGCCGTGGTGTAAGTTCCATCAGATTTTTTAAGAGAATCAAGCCTAACCGTCAGGTATTGTTGAAGTGCCTTACACAGCCTGGCAGACTCTTTCATGTTGTCGATATCGCTGAAGAAGTCTTTATAAGAGCTTAATTTTGACTTGTGAATTTGCCTCTTATATTCCTTCTGCACGATATGATATTTGAACCAGTCCTTCCCTTTTCGGGTTTTTAAATCCCTATTCAGAAGTCTTCTAGACCTTTTTAGAAGTTTGGTGAGTTCAGCGTTCCACCATTGGCCCGCTTTTCCCTGCCTACTTCTTCTTAGCGGAAATACTTCCTCAAAACAACCAATCAAAGTCCTCGTTCCTCACGGGTCGCCTCTTCAATTGATTTAATGTTTTTGAGTTTAGGGAGATTTGGTATTCTCATTTTAAGGAGCAACACAAACTTTTCCCTGTCCGCCTTTTGAGGATTCCGACCTTTTGTTACTTGACAAGTGTCAGTTCCTAGCCGAAATTCGATGAATCGATGATCCGATAGAGATTCGTCATCTAAGACCAACCATCCTTTGATATTGTCCGCCATAGCTACATTGGTTAAGGTTAGATCTATCAGTTCTTGTCTTCTGCTGGTG
>NW_023458557.1:69787463-69790280 GCF_013731165.1 Rhagoletis pomonella
CTGACTGAAAACAAATTTTCACTTGCAATGCAAAATCTGGGTCTTTTCCCAGTAAACACGTCAACCCCTACTCATTACACCCAAACAAGCAGCACGCTCTTGGACATATTTTTTGTAAGTGATAGGTCGAAAGTTCTAATCTATGACCAGCTCTCCGTCCCAAATTTCTCTAAGCATGACCTCATTTTTCTAACACTGGATTTTAAGTTAGCTTGTAATACGGTTTCTTATTCATATCGAGAATTTATGCATATTAATTATGAGCAACTCGAAGAAGCTGTTGATGCCATACCCTGGGAGTATGTTTACACTTTGGTATCCACAAACGAGCAGGTGAATTTTCTTCAAACCAATATAAGTTCCCTATATGAACAGTATGTGCCGCTTTTAACAAAATCAGGCAATATTCGCAAACGGCCTTGTTTCAACAACTATATAAAGGGTCTTATTCAGAAGCGCAACAAGGCATATAGAAAGTGGAAACACCTGAAATGTGCAGCAACATATAATGTCTTCAAGGGTCATAGAAGAGAAGCCACCAGAGCCATTAAATTGCAAAAACTGAAATACTATGAGCATCAGTTTAGCACAGCAATAAGTTCTAAAAAAACATGGAAATATATTCGTGAAATAGGGATTGGCAACAAAAGTAATCATGTTTCAGAGAATATAAACGTAGATGAGCTGAATGAGAAATTTGTACAATTATCCGCCTGTAGCAGTAATATATGTCGTGAAAAGTACAGTGTATGTATGAATGGAACAATACTTGGTTTTACCTTCTCCAATATTGATGATTGTGCCGTTGTCGAGTCCGTCCTCAGTGTTAAATCTAATGCGATTGGTATAGACGGAATTCATCCGAAATTTTTTAAATGCTTATTGCCTAAAATTTTACCGTACGTAACTTATGTCTTCAACAGCATTTTGACCACGTCTGTTTTTCCTCACTGTTGGAAGTCGCCAAAAATCATTCCAATTAAGAAATCTAATGGGGATTTTAGACCCATCGCAATACTACCCTTTTTATCCAAGGTACTTGAGCGCATTATGCATACTCAGATAAATTCTTTTCTGAGTCGAAACCTGCTGGTGAATAGGTACCAATCTGGTTTTAGATCCAACCGAAGCTGTATAACGGCGCTAATTAGGGTATCAGACGACATCAGACTAAACATTGACAACGATCGCGTGACTTTATTAACACTTCTGGATCATTCCAAAGCTTTCGACACTCGATCACGATCTTCTAGCCTTGAAACTTAGCAACTTGTTTAACTTCTCGTCGACAGCATTAAATTTAATAAAATCATACCTCAATGATCGCTCACAAGCTGTTTGGGCCGGTGACATTATATCTAACTGCTTACCCGTAACTAAAGGCGTTCCCCAAGGCTCGACTCTCGGTCCTCTATTGTTTGTGTTATATGTAAACGATCTTCAAAGTGTGTTAAAATATTGTGATATTCATGTATATGCAGATGAGGTTCAACTATATGTCAGTTGCCCTTTTGTATCCGTTAATAATTGTATTAGTAACCTCAACACTGACTTAGATCACGTTAGCAAGTGGGCCTGTGACAATGGGTTACTTTTAAATCCAAGTAAATCACAGTGCATCGTTATTTACAAGAAGACTTTCAAACTTGAGGGCTACAGTGAAGTGAAATTGAACAACTCTGTTATAAAATTTGTTGACACTGCAAGAAACCTAGGGATAATTTTCAATAGAACCCTATCGTGGAATACCCACATTTATAGTGCAATAGGCAAGGTTTATGGCATGCTCCGTTCATTATGGACTATTCAGCACTTTACCCCAGAGAAAATTCGACTGCTTTTAGCTAAAACATTTCTGTTACCAACCTTATTGTATGGATGTGAACTGTATGCCAATTGTGATAGTCTGTGTCGTGGCAAACTTAATATCCTCTACAACAACATCGCCAGATACGTGTATTGTGTAAAACGTCGTGATCACATATCTGTTTTTGCCTTAAAAATATTTTCTATAAAGTTCGACGATTTATTAAAAGTAAAATGCCTAGTGCTGCTTCACAAGGTAATTAACTCTCATGAGCCCAAATTGTTGAACGAATTCAATTCACGAGATCGGCCCGATCACTTAACCTGCTTAGTATGACATACAGTTGCCTTGTATCTGAACGTCAGTTCTTTGTTTTTGCTGTTCGTCTTTGGAACGCTCTGCCATATAAGATCAAAACTATCCGAAGTACATCGCACTTTAAAAATGAGCTCTTACATAATTTTTGCCCTCTAAATTGCTAAGATGCACGTACACATATATTTTTCTTTTTTCTAATACTTCTTTGTTCTTCTTCTCCTCCTTACACATTTTTACAACCTACGGTTTCCCTTAATGTTAGTTTTTAAGCTTTTATAATTAAATTAAGTTCAAACACTGTAAAATAACTCATGGTTGTGTGTTTGATTATAATAAATAAATAAATAAATACTTTGTCATATCACGTACTTAATTTTAATAAAGAAACAAAACGCTTCGGTCTGACTCTCAGTCTCTTGACTCTCAGGAAGGCTTTTCGAAAGGTATTTTAACTCCTGAAATTATCTACTGGGATGCTCGAAATGGTTTTTATATGGAGCGTAAAAAAATCGCTTAAAATTGAGAACAACAATTTTCTGAGGTTTTGTTTAGTATTATAAAGTCATATGCATAGAGTTATTTTCATGGGCAAACCGTAGAACAATTACATCAATTGAGGAAAATCGAATATCGTATTTCGAATTCCTTGGATATATTCACGGATCGAATCGGAATTAAAAAATCGATTGGTA
>NW_023458557.1:69790380-69797287 GCF_013731165.1 Rhagoletis pomonella
CACTAATTGGCGCTCTTCGTTTGGTTTTCGCCTGATATAAACTTTGCATGTATGTGAATCAATTTTTTGACAGTTTCATCGACGACTCTTATTTGGACTCGAATCCATTTAAAACAAAAAAAATTTTATTATTTCAATCTGGCATCCCTACATCAAAATGAGTATTTATATAGATAAAATTTTGAGCTTCGCATTTGTTTTACGCCGACTTCGAACGAAAATTTTATTTTTATTTGAAGCTGTTCCTTATAACAAAAATACGTTCGGAGCTTTTCCATTGCCCGTCGAGTGATGACCACAATAAAAAAATAAAATTATTTTCTTTAAGTTGGTCGGAAACTGCGCTCGAACCCACGCCCTGCGGAATGATAGTGAGCGCTTCTAACCACTATACCGCAGCGAGCCCCAAAATAAAGTATAATGAAAAAAATTTAATAAACAGAAAAGTTATTGCGACTCGTAATTTGTATTTCAGCCGTACTAAATGTTATTGATAGTAGATAACTCATACGCCATGGCAATCGAGAAGTTTAGGCTGACACCGCCAAAAGCTGGACACTTTGTTACTTGCTTGTACATACATACATACATATGTGCAGTGACTCAAACATATATTGACGTGTTGATTCTTTTTTAATATTCACAACGTTTTTCAAGTAAAGATTTTTTGGTTATTTTCCTATCAAAATATTGTCCAAGCTTGAGCCATATTTTTAACACAAATGACAAAAAATAAATAAATTGAAAAACGTTGTGAATATTGAAAAAGAAAATTATCACGCGAACACTTTTTTCAGTCAGTGTACATTAGGGTGGTCCTTAAAAAATCAAACAAACGATTTGTTTCAGTCTCACCCCCTCAATCGGTAATACCACGATCACAGATATATATATAGATTTTGGGTTCCGATTGGAGACGGTTAAGGCGTGTCGCACAGGGGACAAAGCACAGATTCTGCTATAGAGACTCAAAAAATTAAAATTAATTTTTTTTTCATCTAATACCCAAAATCGATACTACCATAGTCGAAGATATAAGCTTTCACTTCGGGAAATAAGTCCGTACGAGAATAAAAAAATTTAACTCCAAAAAGCTCTCAAAACCAATGGTAGCCCCGTCATGCAAAATTGCCGCCTTAAAATACCGTTATTGCTGTGTTTCACGCCTGTATATGAGCGAATTGAAGATTCATATTTTTGGAACTACTTGTGAACAGAAAATAATGATGGAGTGTGGATACCTTGCCTATGGTGGATTTACCAGATATAAAACTACTCTGATAAAAATAAATCAGTTTTTTTAACCACAATCTTATACCTTTCACAAACGCGCACTACAAGATGCCATACCAATGCTGATTGCACGGTAATTGGCGACTTTGCCCTTCTTGTGTAATTTAAATTCCAGTTATCG
Organism: Rhagoletis pomonella; assembly: GCF_013731165.1. Taxonomy (NCBI): domain Eukaryota; kingdom Metazoa; phylum Arthropoda; class Insecta; order Diptera; family Tephritidae; genus Rhagoletis; species Rhagoletis pomonella. Next base: position 69,791,795 of record NW_023458557.1, read on the forward strand.
GACTTCGTTTCTCTAACCATATTCTACATATGAGTTAATGCATGCACCTTATCAAATCCACCCCACCGTACTTAAATAGCTCATCTGGCAGGCCGTCAGCTCCACCAGCCTTGTTGGTTTGCGATGTAGGCGGCGGAAAATCGCTTCGTCACCTTCAACTGGTGTCTGGGTTTCATCTTATGCGCTCTTTCGGTGCGGTTAAGATTTGATAGAGTGGAAAAGTGGTGGCTACATAATTTAAGTACATTCTGGACATCGATAACAAGGTCGCCGTGGGTGTTCTGATAGAAATTCGCCCTGGTCGTGAAGCCTGTCGTAAGTCACTTAACTTGCTCACACAATTTTCGCGCGGTCTTGCGGCATATTTTCTGTCAGCACTAATTCGTTCCAGTTTCGTTTCGGATTCGCTTGAATCTCCCAACCAACCAACCGCCGCTAAAGAAGTTTCACTTCAATAAATTTTGTAATCCCGGCGGAAAAACTGCAACTTTTTTTTGGTGATGCAGTCTTATGTACATACATGGTATGTATGTACGTGCATATGTGCAATTTAAAAACTGAAGCAAATTGGAGCAACCGATTGCTCTGGCCGCTAACTTACATCCATTGTGTTCAATCGAGCTTATCCATATTGTCATACATACATATGTATATACAATTATCCATCCATATAAAGCAATTAATCATACGCCATATTGTCACTGAATGCGGCAGCATTAATTCTTTGCCTGGTCAAGCAAAAGCAGTGCATAAGCAAAGCGGCCGTAGTGTAAACAATCAATAAGATGCCAACCGAGTGAAAGAGATGGCATACGACGACTACACAGATCCAACAACAACAACCAAACGTCGCGTGGGCTGTCACACTTTCTGGCCAAAGTAATCATAACAATTGCGCATTGATGACTCCAATTACAAACAAGCAATACTACCTTGAATACCAAGCGAAGGCATTCTGATCCAGCGGCAAGTCAGAAGAGCTACATACATACGAGAACAATGCGAGCGAATAGCGCATAAATTTATTATTTGGCATTGCTACATGCTATTTAATAAATACACATATCCACATTGATACGCAGGTATGTATGTAGGTTGTAAATTTTCCATATATTATCCATGTAGGAGATGTCCTTTGTTGATTAGTCTACACAATTCCGTTGAAATTAATTTGTTCGCGATGTTAGTAAAACATAATATGCATTCGAGATATCCACCAGCCGGATTTTCATATCGGGTTGCGTGTGCTTTGACTGGAAGACATTGAGTGTATAAAACTTTGCAATCTGTTTTCGAAAAGCAAGAAGTCCATGACTTCGGACTTGCAATCGGATGCATAACAGACGCGGGGCCTTTTATGTTTTTTAGCAAATACAATTTGTATGTGAGTATACCCTGCAGGACTAGTTTGTAGCCAACTATTAACTAACTAGCATTCGGCTAGTGGTAACTATTTATTAAATATTTCCCTTGGCCGTAAGTAATTACTATTGAGGGGCGATGGCCGCAAAATAGTGAGAACTGGTTTCCTCTACATTAGGTGTCAACTAACTTGTAGCTAACTACTTTTGGTCATAAAATATCAATAAGAAAAACAAAACATTGTTTCGTTTTTTATTTTTTTATTTTTATTTTTTATTTATCTAAATATATAATACGCGAAGGCGTTTTTGTGCAGCATAAAAGATCTGCACCGTTCGTTCGATTTACAAAAATGGGGTAACAAATTAAAGGGCTTAGGGTGTGTATGTTCAAGAAGGTTTTATTTTTTTGAAAAAAATTGCCACCTGTTAAGAAATTAAGCTCAAATTAATTAAAAATTTATATCAATTTTTAAATACGGGTATCAACCGAAATGGGTTTGAAAAGGCTTTATAACTTAGCTACGTATAGGAGGGTTGCCACATGTTAAAAGGAAATGTAATTCAATTTTAATTAAAGGAATTCGGTAAGTGAATAAGGTATCGCTATATGGGTGTCATACAAAATAAGGTAGTAGTTTGAAAATATTTTGAATATGGTTGCCACCTATTTGAGAAGTCTAGTTGAACTCTTTTTTATATGAAATATTAACGCTGGATGTCAAATGATAGAGCTTCAAGAAATACTTAGTTTGACAATTTAGAATATTTTTGATGGGTTTGAGGGTTGCCCCAGTTTAAAGGGCTAAATTAAAATTATTTAAAAAGTTAAATGAATTACTAACCTATGGTTATCAATGGAAATGGGTTTAAAATCCTTTATTTAAGAACTATATTTAGGAGGGTTGCCGCGTGTTTAAAAAATTAATTTCCACTTAACTCATCAGTTACATGAAATATCTATAACAATGTCGGACGAAAAATATTTAAAGAAAGTTTAGTTCGAAAATTATTTTTAAGAGGGTCACCGCCTGTTTTTAAAGTCGTATTTCGTTTAATTATACTTAAGTTACATGAAATTTTAAAATATGGTTATCAAAAAAACCAGTGTTAAGAAACCTTTAAGCTGAACATTCTTTTTTTTGTTGAAAAAATTAAGCTCAAATTATTTAATAAGTTAAATGGATTGTCAAAAGATGGGTATCAATCGAAATGGGTTCGAAAATAATTTATTTTTAAACTGTACTTAGGAGAGTTGCCATGTGCTTAAAACATTATATTCAACTTAATTCATCAGTTAATTGAAATATGTATGAATAACAATTTCAGGTGAAAAATTTTAGTTTGAAAATACTTTTAAAGGGGTTGCCACCTGTTTGAAAAGTCGATTTTATTTTACTCAACGAAATATACATAAATGAAATATCAACATATTAGAGTCAAACGAAATAGTTTTAAGAAGACTATAGGCTGATGATATTTTTAATTAGGGTTGCCATCTATTTTTTTAAGGTCATCACATCTGCAACGTTATTTCGAATTTCCGAAATGAGAAGTCACTTTCCATAAAATCCGTTTCCTGATTATTACAAACATACGGGCAAAATTTCGGAGTTATATATGCATCGGTGAACTTTTTATTTCATTTTTAAGAGGTTTTTGAGGTTAGCTTTATATGGGAGGTATGCTTTAATTTTCGTTTTTTTTCTTAATTTGTCTCCATAAATATTGCACAGGGAACATTGAGGTTATACGCTGATTCCTTCTATTTTTCCAAAAAATGTTTGAGGCTGTACCACTGTGTGACGTTGAACACTTGAACAATCACAATAAGAAAATATTATACATAAAATTTACATACTTATGGTTGACTGATGGCGCTAGAACCATACAGTTGCGTGTGAACCAGGGATTGGCATTGGTTGAACGTCAACTGTTTCATAATCAATCAATACCGCTGCTTTGTATGACTAAGCAGCGGCATTGGCTTAGTAGTATCGATACCTAAACGAAATTAAAGGATGACTGAACACCAGCGCATAGCGTGCTGTCTTGTAAATACAGCCGCCACAAGTGAACGATGCTTATAGCAGCGCATACTGATATCGACTTCGGTAAACCTGTACTCCGAATGATCGTGCACGAAACTAGCAAACGCGGCAGCTGAACGGTTCCGAAAGCATGAGAGCTCGTTATTTGTTGCAGAAGTCGTTTGACTTGTTGTTGTCGTGCTTTTGGCAGTCGATCAATTACGGCGGTTGCTGGTTTCGTACACGATCATTCGGAGTACAGGTTTGCCGAAGTCAATATCAGTATGAGCTGTTATAAGCATCGTTCACTTGTGGTGGCTGTATTTGCAAGACAGCACGCTGTGCGCTGGTGTTCATTCATCCCCCGTTTTTAACGTGAGTAGGCTTAAAGGCACAATAACAGCACCCTTTGCCAATGTCTGGTGTGAACTCCAAAAAAATGGACTTGATCAGGTTACGCGCTTTCTACTCAACACGTTGCGCGCATAGGCGGTGGGCATCGGCGTAGCGAGAATGAAATTTAGGGGGGGCGCTCGACCCTATTATGCTGGCATTTCAGGGCACTATTTTATATATATACAAGGAAAATTTGAAAGTTAGGGGGGGGAAGGGTCGAGCACCCCCCTGCCCCTACCTGGCTACGCCCATGGCGGTGGGCATGCATGGTTCACGATGCGCGCGCACGCTGTGACAAATGTTGCTGTAAGTAATAAACAGAAAAAATCTAACAATTTTTTTTTTTACACAATATTTTCTTCAATAAATGCAGTCACGAAATGTAAAACACTCATTGAGAATATATTTTTAATGCAACTTGAAAATTTATAATATTTAAATAGAAAAAAATTTTATTTTCTAAATTATAAAAATACCTTTTTAAAGCTGTAATATCACTACGATTACAACAAAAAATCATCAACTTTCGTCAAATACTTTAAGAGAGAATAAGTTTTAAAATAAGATTTCTTAAAAACATAATTGCTTATAAAAACTTTGAAAATTAAAATTAAAAGAAAAAAAATTCTCAGAATCCCTTTCACATCTATAAACCTCTCTACTCACAAATTTTCACGCAAAACTTCTAGCTTGACTAAAATCCGAGGTCCAGTTTAGAAATGTTCACCCTAATATAAGAAACAGTAAAACTTTTAGTTATAAATTCATTTTGCACAGTATTAACTTGGTTTCGACGAGCAGTCTAGCATAAAAAAGCCATACTCCGATAGTCCAAACAAAAAAACACATATTTTCTCAACAACAGATGATAAAGGGAAAACCGCACATAAAATCTGACAGAAATCACTGCATGCAGTAAAGAGAAAATAAGTAAAATGAGAGTGGTAGTCGTCGAACCTGTGAAAATTCATACTCTTGGGTTGAAAAAGTAAAATAAAATTTTTAAAAAATTTTATATAATTAATACGGCCACTGTTTTTATTCTTGCAGTTCCTACGATAATTTACTTAGCTCTAATAACCTTTCTTATGTTGATGCATCAAAGTTGTTTTCTAGAGGACTACGTAGACCTACCTGAGTTAGCCTTCTTACTTAAGCGTACACTCAAACGGAGCTCTGAACACTTTACAGAGAACTGTCCGTCGAAATCAGCTGGAAATCGGGAACTACTACCTTCAGCAATAAGCAACAATTTCTCATCTGGCACAACGGTTACAAGAAGTCATGAAAAGAAAAACGCAAACATAACATCAGCCGTTAACGCAATGCTATCAACACAACGACTTCCACTCCCTTCACCTCACACATCCACTTTCATAAAATAAAAACAAAAAAAACTAAACAACATACACGCACATCTACACCCACGTCCTTACATATATTTTAGTGCTTGCGCTGGACGAAGGAATTTGCGTTTCCGCAAAACCTGGATTTCGGTCTAGGGAAGGCCGAGTAAGAGGCCCGCCGAGCTACCGTAGAGTGGAACAATTAAACGCGCGTGATTGTTACATTTGTCCCAACCTCTCCATTCACTGGCTTTTTTACAAAACTAAAGAGCAGAAAAACTAAAAACCAGAACGGCAAAAATAAAATAAAATTAACAAGTAAGAAAGTCTAAGTTCGGGCGGAGCCGAACATTAAATACC
>NW_023458557.1:69797387-69800842 GCF_013731165.1 Rhagoletis pomonella
GCACTTTACACAATTGTCTATGCAACGTCTTACTTTATTTTGCAAATGTGGTATAAAATAGTTTTGCTGTATAGCGTGTATTGTTTTTAGTTCGGCGAAATGACCAACATTATGTGCATCACGAATTATGTCAGCTTCTAACGATCTGGGCACCACTAATAATTCGTGTCCATCTTCTGACTTGAATAATAAATCACCTTTTACTATGTAATTTTGGTATTGTTTGGTTTTGAGTATTTCGCGCACTGCTATCAAGTGCTCATCTTCTTGTTGGGCTTTTCTTATACGTGTGGTAACATCTGACGCAACAACAAATACATCTGCAACTGGGTTACGACTCAGGCTATCGACATGCCTCATTCTTGGCGCTATACGGTGCTCAACTTTAAAACTGAAGTCCTGGAAATTCATAATCCATTGTGCAACTTCTCTCGGAATGTTGTTTTTCGACGTGGTGCTCTTAAAAGCGGAGCAATCTGTGATTAGTGTGAATTCTACTCCAAGTAAGTAGTGCCGAAACTTTTGCATTGCGAGATGAGCTGCTTTTACTTCTAACACATAGCTGTGTAGCCTAGACTCTTGCGGTGTTGTTTTTTTGCTCCAGAAGTATACGGGATGCAGTTCACCCTGGAAAACTTGCATCAAGGCTGCGCCAAAACCCTCTTTGGAAGCATCAGTATGTAATTCTGTTTTCGCGTTTCTATCATACAACTTGAGCACTGGTTCTTCTGCTAGCTTCTTTTTGAGTTCACTAATCGCCGCAATCTCGACTTGGCCCAATTTAAAGGTACTGTCTTTTTTCAGCAAATCGGTAAGTGGACGTGCTATTATGGAATAACCTTCCACAAACTTTCTAAAAAAGCCGGTCAAGCCCAGAAATGATTGAATGTCTTTGACGTTCTTGGGCGTTGGAAACTGCTGTACCGCCCTCGTTTTCTCATTGCCAGGTCGCACTGTCCCACTTTCGATTACGTGGCCCAGAAAATTAATTTTTGTTTGCATAAACGCACATTTTTGCCACTTTATTTTAAGGCCGTATTCAGAAGCTTTAATTATCACTTTTTGCAGCTTTTTCGTGCATTCGTCTGCCGTAACACCGAAGATAATTATATCGTCCATATATAGCTCCATAACACCTTCATTCACCATATTTTGAAAAATGTAATTTATGTACCGTATAAAAACGGCTGGCGAATTACAAAAACCAAAAGGTGCATAATTAAATTCAAATACGCCTTCTTTAGTAACAAAACCGGTATATTTTTTGGCAGATTCTTTGATTGGGACATGGAGAAACCCATTTTCCAGGTCCATTACACAAAAATATTTAGCTTTTTGTAATTTTTCTAAAACATCGTCTATTATTGGTAGTGGAAAAGAGTCTTTAAGCACCATCGAGTTTAGCTTTCTAAAATCGATACAAACACGATATGACCCATCCTTTTTTTTCACAACTACAACTCTACTTGCAAATTCAGAGGTAGAGTGCCTAACAATACCTTGTTCAAGCCACTGATCAACTTGTTTTCTCACCGCCTCTTGCTCCTCAAACGGAAGCCGACTTGGCGATTGGCGAAAGGGTCTAATATTATCACCGATAATGTCCATCACAATAGGGCATTCACGATCAGCTTTTATTGGTTTATAAAGTTTAATAATTTCCACGATTGCGTCTTTAAAACAAACTGGTACTACTAGTTCGTGCTGATATTCACTTATATTATACACTTTCAATTCGTTTTCAAAGCTTTCATCAGTAAGATTACTGAAGTTATAACCACTTTTATCAAAGACAACTTTGAATCTGTTTAGGAAGTCAAAACCAAGTAAAATGTCAAATTTTATATTTTTATCACACACAACCAAAAAGGTTTGCTCACAGCTCAAATTATCAACAACAACATTGCAGCAACAACTGCCTTCAACTTTGTTTGATACATTACCAAGCCCATAAAGTAACTTATCGGATTTTTTTCAACATAATGTTTGACAAAAATTTTTCATAAAAACTTTTTCTTATAATTGATACGTCGGACCCCGTGTCGACTAAGGACTTCGCCTCGGTACCGTTTATGATAATAGATTTAAAACGGTTACAAACAGATATAACGTTAACATCTTTATTTTGATTTTTAGCAGGGCAAACTTTCGCGTGGTGGCCACTTTTGTTACAATTAAAACACTTCATAGGCTCCTTACACGCTGGCCTTTTGTGCCCTGTAGAGCCACAGTTAAAGCAGTGTTCTTTTTTCGACGTATTATTATTATTGTTATTATTTCTCGCCACCGGCTGATCACTTTTAAATGCATAGTCAAATGTTTCATGACGTTCAATTAACTCTTTCACAGTTTTGCAATTGTATAACACAAATTTTATTTCGGGTTTAACGCGTAACCCATCAACAGCATAGCGGATTACCGATGCATCATCAACTGACCCAAGCGATGCCAACTTTTTAACACGCAGAACATACTCATGGAAATTTTCATCACTACGTTTTTTCATTTCTCTTAGTTCTTTATGCAATTCCGCACTTGTATAGTCTTTATGAAATTCGTTAATTAATTTTTCACGTAAGCTAACATAGTTATTGACGCGAACCGACTCTAAAAATAATTGAGCCGTTTTTACCATTTTTCCGCGCGCTTGCACATATTTTTGCTTTTCATCTAACCCATAAGCCTCTGCATTACTCTCGAAGTTTTGGAGCCACTGTAACACTGGAATACTTCTGCCGTCGTAAGCTGGTATTATTTTAGCAAAACTGTCTGCTGAGATCTTAACTTTTTTGTTGTTATCGTCTTCTCGTAGCATCCTCAATGTGAGCAACTTTACCAAGTCTTTTATGCTTTCGTCTTTCTCGTCTAAACCGTTCGAAATATCCAATGCTCCAACTTCTCCGCTCAGACCTGCTGCTTGGCCGCCAATTCCTACATTATTGTTTTCGACCATTTCTCCGCTTTCATTTTCTCTGCTACTATTTTGCTGTGTCGTTTTGTTAGCACTCTCTAGTACATTTGTTAGTGGCTGCAGCTCTGCTGCCCATGCCCTTGCACCTTGAGCCTCTTGGAGACGTGTAAAGTAAGAGTGTGTACTTCTATGCATTTTTGCTGCACTAATTGTACAATTGCTTTGTATTATTTGCAAATACTTTTGATGCTGACTACGCGACAACTAACGGACGTTGTTTTTTTTTCTTCTAATGCCGGCTGCAATGACAATCACCTTTTAATAACCTTCACGAACTTTATTTAATTATTACTTTTTTTCGTATATTCTGGTACAGTTTATATTTAGTCAAATTGATATAGCTGATATATCGGTTAAGACAACTTATGCGTTTTATCGGAATTTTACAATTTCGCTATTTGATTTTTAATAGCTTTTGGCTTAGGTTGAGCCCCCAAATGTAAGAAAGGAAAAGTATAGTTTGTGATTTAATAATCACTATTGA
>NW_023458557.1:69800942-69801102 GCF_013731165.1 Rhagoletis pomonella
TCTAAACATATATCATCAGCAAATACTGAAAATTCGCTATTTAAAATACATTTATGAAAGTTTTATTTACAGTATAAAATAAATAAATAAACTTTTTAAAGTATCATCAATTGCATTTTATTTACATAAAATTTACAAAGACTCAGACATTTTTAACCGA
>NW_023458557.1:69801112-69806823 GCF_013731165.1 Rhagoletis pomonella
ATTCTATCTCGTCTTCTCCGCTCTGGCGAATTTTACAACAAGCTAAGCAAATCGATGTTTGCAATGATCGCATGGCAAAAAATGGCATTATTACACTCTTGACTATGTGCATATAAATAACCGGTACATAATTTGCTACCAAACTCGGTAGAACTGTTACTCTTGGTTAAAAAAGTATATGTTGAAAATTTTCGAAATTGTACTAAAATTAGTCCCACTTCCCGAATTACAATTTTACAATACGACAACCAAACGAAATAATGCCGCCTTCTGATTGCACCTTTATACTTTCGCATTCGATTTTAAAATGAAGCAAACGGTGAGAAAATTTGGTTTGGCTTCTAAAATGTCACACTCTCATAAGGCAAGAAAGGTACGTAAATATTCGATTTTCTGTTTTTGGCAGAAATCGATTACTTACCACCTTATGCACCAGCTGTCAAAAATTCAAAGTCCTACGAAGCACCGTTACAAAGTTGTAGCGAAAGAAATTTTGGGTTAAGTGCTTAATTGTACTCTGTTTACAATTTTTTTATGCCCGCAGTGTCGGTTAGGACTTTTTCTCCGTGAACAATTTTTCATTGCAGAGGGGGAATTGTTAGATTTTTGTGTGAAAGTTTTGAAATGCCTCTAGAGACCTTCCAAATGTTGATTATTTACAAACAACAACAAAGGTAAATATATATATTTGTGATAGATTAAGATTTTTAATCAAAAGGATAAAAAGATAATACATGTATATGGTGTTAAAATACTTGGTTGTTGCAGAGCTTAACTGAAGGCGCACTCGTCCCATACAGCGACACCGAACATTGCACTCCAAAAAGGCAAAAAAGGCTCATCCTCTGCCCTTAGATGCTATGTTAGGGTAGATGGTTGCCCTGAAAAGCAGAGGGTTGCTTAAAATGAAAAAAGTATTATGAAATGCGTTAGCCCGATGAGGATAAGTAGGCACTTTTACAGGGTTGAGTGTAACATCAAACACATTTTGCACCATGGAAAAACAAAATTTTTTTGGGACAAACGGAATCTCATTAGTTGAAGAGTAGCTTTCTTAATAACAAGAATAAAACAAATGAGTTGAAGGTATCAAAGTGGTGACTTAACCGCCGTAATTGAGTACTGTAACCTCTTTTTGTCAACTGTTTCATCAAAGATGGGCAAATAAAACCATTTAAGCCATTATTATATACCTAACATCGAACGTAACTTGTTCATTGTCCTTCACGTTAGTATCTACAGAAATTGCAGTGTTAATAAAAAAAACGCCTACTGAAAAAGTTACTTTTTGTCTTTTCCGCCCTTTTGGCGGTTAGAGCTCGATATGCTACGACGTGTGCATCGGCGTAACCAGAATGACATTTAAGGGGGGGCTCGACCCTATTAAGCTGGCATTTCAGGGTACTATTTTATATATATATATAAGGAAAATTTGAATGTTAGGGGGGGAGGGGGGGTGCTCGAGAACCCCCTGCCCTACCTGGCTACGCCCATGGACGTGTGTCTTCTGTGAATTAATATTTGACCAGCGCCATCTGTCACTACTTCAATTTCTATTTCTTTTCATACTGCAAAAATTTCTATTACTTTTAATATAAACCATATTGGTATTCGTTTTCGTGTTTGTGCTCGTCTTCGCATTCTTCATCTTAGGCCTTGCGCGTATAAAATAGCTTAATTCGAATTTTCGAACAAGTGGCAACGCTCCTAAATAAAGTTAAGAAATAAACAAATATTGTGCTTCTGACTTTGCACAGTGGACTGCCCCACACACAAAAGTCAAAAATTTCGATTTTTCAAAAACGGATTTCTGTAATGGCTTTTTATAGCAAATAGATTGGCTTTTTATGGTGAATGCCCACATATCCGCATTTAACACATGAAACGGTACTTTCCTTCTTTCAAAGACAACAATTGCGTAAAATGTAATTTGATATGCAAAGTGCGTGTAAATTAAGCCAACTCGAACTCTACGATATTTTGGGTCTATTATTACGCTAATACAAACAAGCAGTAGCATCCTATGACTAAAAATCACTAAATGAATGAGGCTTGTGCCTAAAAAGATACAACGCCTCCAGGGTAGGGATGAAACGTTACGAGTAAATACAAGTACATACTCGATACTTTTCGATCGCTACCAAGTAATTTTGGCACCGATACTTTTGAATTAAGTACTGAGAGGTACCGAGAACAAATACTCGTATCGAAACCCGATACTAAAGCAAATTTCGCTTCGGCAATTTTTCCTCTATTGTTATTCCGAATATGAAGTGCCTTGTTCTTTATGGCTGTTAAATTACCAACCAACAAATGCGGCAAAGTCTACAGTGCAAAGAATATACGCTCCAACTGCTTCACCAAAGTCGATGTGATGCGTCGTACATATACACGGCGCAACTGTTCGAGTGGAAGAGGGTGACAGGTAATAAGGTCAATGGAAATAAGGTCAATTGACTTTATTTCCCACCCTGGTGCGAAATAAAGTCAATTGACAATATTACCTTTTCAAAAGCGAAATAAAGTCAACAAAAATTTGGAAATAAAGTCATTGACGCTATTTCCTCATTCAAATGGAAATAGCGTCAACAATGCTTAAAGTATGTCGATTCATAGAAAAAAATGTTGTTCTTACAATGAACATTGCCCCGTAAGTGTTGTTTTTTAATAGATGAAAAAGGCTTTTGCCAAATCCTCATTGTTGTGATAGTAATCCACGCACAATCATGAACTACCACCAATTGATTCTATTAAAAAAAGAATTTAAATTACGAATATGTAAAAACACGATGCGAAAAACTAAACGCCTGCGCACAGCTGGTATACGAGAAATATTTGAAGAAATATTGGAGAAATGATCCATAACTTGCAAAACATTTTTCGTTTCTACAAAAATAAAGCGAACACTATTAAATTGAAGAAACAGTACATGTCCTTGGTTATGAGGTGCCATATTGAGGATAAAAAAGTGCCAAAATGTGCCAAATAGAAAAATAAAAGTGCCAAAAAAGGTGTAATTCCTTTTAATCATTCACATTTAGCAATAAAATAAAGCCACATTTTCAAAACAAAAGTGCAATGATAAAATAAGATAAACCAGTTGAATAGCCTTTATAAATTAGAAAATTTTAGTTGAGAAAAAGAAGTGCACGCAAAGGATTTCGAAAAAAAATGTATTGAAATGTTATTTTTTTTACAAAAGTGCCATTTTGGCATTTTGTGCCAAATTGAAAAATTAAGTGCCATTTGAAGTAAAATAGGAACAAATGGCACGGTTTGAGCCAAGTTGGCATCCCTGCTTCCAATAACTTACAAATATAAAAATGTGAAATATCGAGGGCTTGAATTCATTAATACCCTCTATCTGCAATTTGCACAAAAACTAATTTGTGATTTTAGAAACCATCTGGGACTTATTACCTGTCGTTATATAAGGTAGCATTAATATCACTGATGACAGTTAAAGCTTAGGTGCATTTTTATATCAGAATCTCATCTTTGTGAAAAGTGTGCAGATAGGGGGTATTATTGAATATAGGCCCTCGATGTTTAAAATATATAAAAATTTTATTTCAACGTATACAAAAAATAAATCTACCTGCGTTACAGCACGTCGGGAGACGGGGAAGGGGGGGCCGGGTGGCCGCGGCGTAGCGTGACGTGGTGTGCCCGCCTGGTGCGCGGGGTACGCGGGGCGCGAGCGCGAGCGCGACGCGCGCGGTGTGGTGCGCTGACGCGGGCCGCAGCGAAGCTAAGCAAATTTAATGTTTGAAAGAGAAATAATGTCAATTGATTTTATTTCGTTTTTAAAAAGGTAATAATGTCAATTGACTTTATTTCGCACCAGGGAGGGAAATAAAGTCAATTGACCTTATTTCTGTTGATCTTATTACCTGTCACCTGGAAGAGTGACTGGATGAATGTTTAGTACAGACGTTCCAACGCGATGTTAAGTACACTCTACGTTTGTTGAATTTTTATTAAATTTGGACGCAGTAATATTTTTTTTTGCTCCCGAAAATTAAAGGTATATCTGCAAGTCCTAGGTTGCTGGAGCACTTTAAAGGCTCAAAATTTACCCGAAAATAAGCCTACATTTACCGAACTGGTTACTTACAAACATGAATCTGTCGATAGGTTCGGAATTTTATGTTTTAAACGCCGCCTCTTTCTTTGAAATCGTTTCATTCGTTCTTGTACAATTAGCGTTTTTGTGAAGCTCTAAAAGTTACAACTACAATATTTGAGCACCGAAACGTTAGAAAAAGGCAATGAAAAGAGAATAAATAAATATACACATGAAATTTGTAAAAACATGCTAGCGCAAAATAAAAGTCGATCAAGCCAATCACTTTCTGCATACACATGCATACAAACTTACAAATACATAAATGGAAAAAACAAACAATGTAAAACATTTAATTACAATCACCGAAAAAAAAATCAGCAAAATACCAGACTCATGGCTGTGCAGAGTGCGATACAGTGGCGGCATCGTTTTGGCCGCGATGATGCTGAGGACGCTGCGAACGAACGAGGACGTGGCGAATTGCCACTTGGCCAGCGCCACCATCTATAGCTTTGTTTCACGCTCTTTTCGACTGGAAATAAGTTATTCTCTCGCAAGTGTCAAAAATGTGTCAAAACGTGCTAAAAGTGCCGAGCAACCACATTTCGTGTTCGAAATCTACAAATCAGCTGTTTGGCTTGTTTTTGTTTTTGCAATTTCCAAATCTTACTTGCGAGCATGCTACATTTGATGAGCTTTTACTTTCGGAGAAATACCTACATTTTCTGAAACTTTAGTGATATTTTCCATTTTCGTGTTTTATAAAACTTATACTTGCTGTTTGACAATGTTTAACATTTGTGCCCTGAAAAAAAGGCCGAGCTGTTTCGGGCACGAACAAGAAGACATTTACAATCCAAATGTGGACCTTAATTGCCCTCTACTATTATCCAATTTTATAGCGTGAGCAACGCTGCGGACGAGTCGTTATCGTATGACGTGGAGCCTGATGGACCTGATGCAGCAACGCCACCGGTACCACTACGATGCCGACCGCTACCACCGCCGCCACCATCTTCTTCGCGGAACACATAGCTTACACTGCTACTCATGCCCACAACAACACCACCACCAACATTACCGCCACCAAAAATCTGGTGATTATGCCCTGAGATGGCCGCTGCTGAAGAGGATGTGATGACTGGCGCCCATTTACGGCAGCGATTGTCCATCCTTGAGCCATGTGAATGTGAGCGGTGGACCGGTACCGGTGCCAGTTACACATTGTATGCACGTGCGGTCGCCGACATTCAGATCACATGCGAATGAGAATGGTGTAATCTTGGGTGGAACTTTTGGACGTAAACATATCGAAATGGAGCGGAACGAAATGGAATGGAACACAGTTGAATGTACGCATGAAATTGAACGCGGAAGCTTTATTTACTGAGCAAATAGAAAATTGTATAAATTATTAAGATGACTATGTTTTTTATTAAAATTACATAAACAGAGTTCTAAATTTGGGAAAACGAAGTTAAGACAAAAAATTAAGTAAAAACAAAGCCACTCCTAATGAACCAAAACGTCATTGCTTGCCCTATATCGCAAATTTAATGCACAAATAATGTTGTAGATTAAATTCTTATTTCTTATTTTATTATTTGGTTTTTCAATCGATACTCGTGTTCGTATATTTTTT
>NW_023458557.1:69806923-69808204 GCF_013731165.1 Rhagoletis pomonella
ATCATAAGACTATTGGTTTTCACATTTAAACTACGCATTATCGAAAAAATGTCTTCAGGTTTTAAGAAAATTAAAGTCCAAAGTAGTCAGAATTGCCATTTAAGGCGGCTGTGTAATCACACGTTGGAGAGTAATAATTCGAAAATTTTTCACATAGCAATAATTCGTAAAATCTTACATATATTCAAAGTAAATGGTAAGGACTGGAGAGTGGTTTTATCTCTATTTTAACAAAGGCGATAAATTCACTATAGCGGAATATTAAAAATGAAATGAAAAAATTTGGAGATATTGTTTGTAAATGGCGGATGTGCTCTTCTTGACGAGACCCGAATAAAATAAAATTATTTTTCTAGCTATTTAGGAAACCAGTGATTTTGAATTCCTCCTTGTATCAGCGTGAGTGCACATTAGAGTGGTCCAAAAAAAATTTTTTTCGAGATAGGGTTTTGGGCATCTTCCAAAATTTTTCCTCTTGCCGAAAGAGGCGCTTTTATCAAACTTTACTCTTTTTAAGTATAAAATTAGAGTATGCTCATGATGCTCATATTCTACTAGAGAAGTAGTGTGTTCTACATACATTAATCAAACAATTGGTTAAGTAACCTAAGAAAATTTTAAATTCAAATTATCTAAAGTAATATCACAAGCTTCAGTTGTCATGGCAACAGTAGCTTTAAAAATAAAATCACCAATATGCTTGTCATTTTGGCAGCGCATTTCGAGGCCATTGAGCACCCTGTATGGGTTAAAGTACAAAATTGAAAGTTGGTATAGATATTACAAATACCACAAGGAAAAAACTAAGTTGGTGCCCCGTTTTACAGTACGACATTTTTTTCCCAGAATACAAAAATTGGATCACTGTAATGCACATTGATACATACATAGAAAACAATTTTAAAGAAGCTTATCCACTAAAAAATTAACGCATCCATAAGATATGTATGTACATAAATATGTACTTAATTATATAGCAAAATATAAACTTGACCCTTATCGAAATGTGGAAAACTCAAAACGAAACTGAAACCACATTTCGAAAAACAGGTTGTTAATTAACGCAAACCACGCAACCACAACTCAAATTCAAATAGGCAAATCGCACAAATCGCCTCGAGGAAAACCGCATGAAACTCACACACGTTCACTGGAAAGAAAACATAAATGAAAGTGGCACACCCCCTAACCACCTAAGAGCGTAGGCATTTGGCGCAAATGCCAGTTCTCAATAAAAAAATATACGAACACGAGTATCGATTGAAAAACCAAATAATAAAA
>NW_023458557.1:69808304-69809504 GCF_013731165.1 Rhagoletis pomonella
ATCATAAGACTATTGGTTTTCACATTTAAACTACGCATTATCGAAAATATGTCTTCAGGTTTTAAGAAAATTAAAGTCCAAAGTAGTCAGAATTGCCATTTAAGTCGGCTGTGGAGTTACACATTGGAGAGTAATAATTCGAAAATTTTTCACATAGCAATAATTCGTAAAATCTTACATATATTCAAAGTAAATGGTAAGGACTGGAGAGTGGTTTTATCTCTATTTTAACAAAGGCGATAAATTCACTATAGCGGAATAATAAAAATGAAATGAAAAAATTTGGAGATATTGTTTGTAAATGGCGGATGTGCTCTTCTTGACGAGAGCCGAATAAAATAAAATTATTTTTCTAGCTATTTAGGAAACTAGTGATTTTGAATTCCTCCTTCCAAAATTTTTTCTCTTGCCGAAAGAGGCGCTTGTATCAAAATTTACTCTTTTTAAGTATAAAATTAGAGTATGCTCATGATGCTCATATTCTACTAGAGAAGTAGTGTGTTCTACATACATTAATCAAACAATTGGTTAAGTAACCTACGAAAATTTTAAATTTAAATTATCTAAAATAATATCACAGGCTTCAGTTTACACCGCAACAGTAGCTTTAAAAATAAAATCACCAATATGTTTGTCATTTTGGCAGCGCATTTCGAGGCCATTGAGCACCCTGTATGGGTTAAAGTACAAAATTGAAAGTTGGTATAGATATTACAAATACCACAAGGAAAAAACTAAGTTTTACAGTACGACATTTTTTTTCCAGAATACAAAAATTGGATCACTGTAATGCACATTGATACATACATAGAAAACAATTTTAAAGAACCTTATCCACTAAAAAATTAACGCCTGCATAAGATATGTATGTACATACATATGTACTTAATTATATAGCAAAATATAAACTTGACCCTTATCGAAATGTGGAAAACTCAAAACGAAACTGAAACCACATTTCGAAAAACAGGTTGTTAATTAACGCAAACCACGCAACCACAACTCAAATTCAAATAGGCAAATCGCACAAATCGCCTCGAGGAAAACCGCATGAAACTCACACACGTTCACTGGAAAGAAAACATAAATGAAAGTGGCACACCCCCTAACCACCTAAGAGCGTGGGCATTTGGCGCAAATGCCAGTTCTCAATAAAAAATATACGAACACGAGTATCGATTGAAAAACCAAATAATAAAA
>NW_023458557.1:69809604-69820891 GCF_013731165.1 Rhagoletis pomonella
CTTAAGATTTTACGACGGTTAACACGTCTTGTGAATCCCCTAATTGTAGAAAACATTTACAGACAAACACACACACACAAACAGATACAATTTCTGGTGTAGCAAATTTTATGTTTGGAAGTTAGAAGGATATGTGTGAGGAGCAATACTAAAAGCATTAGAAACCACTGGAGGTGCCGCCACATACTTGTGGCATGCGCTTGAGCAGAGCAATGCTTGAAATATTTTCGAATTTCATTACCAACTTCAACACATACTCAACCACTTCGACACACACTCGCCCACATAGCAATTGGAGTCTGATCATACATACATATGTAGTTGAGGCACATAGTCTTATTCAACGTTTTAATGGGTGATTTTTTAAGAGCTTGATAACTTTTTTTTTTAAAAAAACGCATAAAATTTGCAAAATCTCATCGGTTCTTTATTTGAAACGTTAGATTGGTCCATGACATTTACTTTTTGAAGATAATTTCATTTAAATGTTGACCGCGGCTGCGTCTTAGGTGGTCCATTCGGAAAGTCCAATTTTGGGCAACTTTTTCGAGCATTTCGGCCGGAATAGCCCGAATTTCTTCGGAAATGTTGTCTTCCAAAGCTAGAATAGTTGCTGGCTTATTTCTGTAGACTTTAGACTTGACGTAGCCCCACAAAAAATAGTCTAAAGGCGTCAAATCGCATGATCTTGGTGGCCAACCTACCGGTCCATTTCTTGAGATGAATTGTTCTCCGAAGTTTTCCCTCAAAATGGCCATAGAATCGCGAGCTGTGTGGCATGTAGCGCCATCTTGTTGAAACCACATGTCAACCAAGTTCAGTTCTTCCATTTTTGGCAACAAAAAGTTTGTTAGCATCGAACGATAGCGATCGCCATTCACCGTAACGTTGCGTCCAACAGCATCTTTGAAAAAATACGGTCCAATGATTCCACCAGCGTACAAACCACACCAAACAGTGCATTTTTCGGGATGCATGGGCAGTTCTTGAACGGCTTCTGGTTGCTCTTCACTCCAAATGCGGCAATTTTGCTTATTTACGAAGCCATTCAACCAGAAATGAGCCTCATCGCTGAACAAAATTTGTCGATAAAAAAGCGGATTTTCTGCCAACTTTTCTAGGGCCCATTCACTGAAAATTCGACGTTGTGGCAGATCGTTCGGCTTCAGTTCTTGCACGAGCTGTATTTTATACGGTTTTACACCAAGATCTTTGCGTATCGACATTTCACGGTCTTCAGCAACACTCTCAGAAACAGACGCAATATTCTCTTCTGTACGCACTGTACGCATTCGTGTGGTTGGTTTAATGTCCAATAAAGTAAACTGAGTGCGAAACTTGGTCACAATCGCATTAATTGTTTGCTCACTTGGTCGATTATGTAGACCATAAATCGGACGTAAAGCGCGAAACACATTTCGAACCGAACACTGATTTTGGTAATAAAATTCAATGATTTGCAAGCGTTGCTCGTTAGTAAGTCTATTCATGATGAAATTTCAAAGCATACTGAGCATCTTTCTCTTTGACACCATGTCTGAAATCCCACGTGATCTGTCAAATACTAATGCATGAAAATCCTAACCTCAAAAAAATCACCCGTTAGATGAGTAATTCAGGAAAAATAGTCTCATTTTGTAGA
Organism: Rhagoletis pomonella; assembly: GCF_013731165.1. Taxonomy (NCBI): domain Eukaryota; kingdom Metazoa; phylum Arthropoda; class Insecta; order Diptera; family Tephritidae; genus Rhagoletis; species Rhagoletis pomonella. The sequence goes on from NW_023458557.1 coordinate 69,811,247, forward strand.
ATAATTACCTTGACCTTAAAAATGATTTTCAAAAATAGGTGGTTAAAATTTTTTTCTCTTTTATTTGGCCTGAAACCCGTATGCAATGAAGTTTTTAAAAATTTTTAAACCCGAATTATTGATATTCGTACATCAAGGAATTCATTTAATTTGTCGCAAGAATGGAAACAGGATTTCATTTTAAATTGTTTTTAAAAAGTTTTACAAAACAAATCAAGTTTAAAAGCCGTTTTTAGGTAAAAAAAAGACAAAACATCACAAATTTTACTTTTGAAAGTCATTTTAAAAGTCTCATTAAATGAAAGATAACTTTGATCTCAAGACCGGAATTCAAAAGTAAAATCTTGATTTTTAATCTTTTTGACCCCTAAGAACAGCGTGTAATGAACTTAAAAAAATAAATATTTTTTAAATAGATTTTTTGGTTTTTCGGGACCATGGAAATAAATTCTCTGATGCAAGAACAGCAAAAATATCTGTAAAAAAAAGTTCATTTCATACGGGTTTCTGGATAAAATTAACATCTTCAGTATTTGAAGGTCACTGGCGTTTAAATAGCCATAAAGCACTGGGCGATTCTTATTAGTGGACGAAGAAATTCCGAAAGAAAATTCGCCTTGGTATTGGGTTTCGATACAGGTTTTTTTTGGATATCTTCTCAGTAATTTGTAGTCTCAGAAAAACGAAGAGAGCTTTGTAAAATTAAATGCATCGAACTATAGAACCAATTCCACCAGAATAAGAAAGGATGTAATCTAGAAAATGAGATTTCACAGCACCGACTCTCAACCTGACGCTCAAGAAGGTAGAAGTGTAGCAAGACAAAATCTCTGAGGACCTATTTTTTGACAAAGCTTTCATTAGGCTCATCAACCTTCGCCGTCCTTGCCAAGAGGGAATTGAAACCGAAACAAAAGGTTTTCAGGAGTTAGAGGAAGACAGCATGCCGTATCAGCTGTCGAAACAACGCCGTCACCAGTGATCGGACTTCTACCACATTGTGGTAGATCTGCCACTTTTTTGAGCATCTACCACATCTACCACACAAGGTCTGAAATCTACCACATATTCGCGTTTTCGAGTAGTTTTATTTTTGCTCGATATAATTTTCTTAATTTTAAGAGCAAAAATTGTCCAACACTAAACACTAACAACAGGCAGAATGGGAGGATAAAATAAACCGTAAAATAGTAAATTTTCTCAATATTCAATTTTTCGAACGGAAACATGGTTTTATTGTGTTAAATTGCAAAATATATGATTTATAAAAAATAATTAATAGCGAAAATGTTAAAAAAACGGCGATTTTTGTGAAAGTATTACAAAATTTCAGTACATCTAAAGTTTCTAAGGCGTTATTTACTTTTACTTGAGAATTGTTAAAATCGGCAAATGTCAAGTAGCGGTTTTGGAACGTGCCACATTTGTTCGCTTCAGCGTGATGTGATTAAAAGAAAAGCACTCCGCAAGGTTGCAGAAATCTTCCAAAATATGTTCAAAAAACATCTTGATATGGAAGGAATTGCTGTACACTGTCAAGGAAAAAAATTGCCAAAACTCAACGGAATTTTTAGCAACTTCAATCTTGCACTTCATTATACTAAAATTAATTTTTGTTTAGATTCTAATTAAAATGTTCGCAATTTAGGTTAAACCTTGCAGAACATTTTTAATTTTTGTACAAAGTTTGATCCAAAACCTGAGATCTACCACTTTTTTTTTGAAATCTACCACATTTTTTTCCAGATTCTACCACACAAATTTTTTTTAAGTCCGATCACTGGCCGTCACTGCTGTAAATTATAATTTCAAAAGAATACGCGCGTTTTCTTAATTTCTCGTGTGGTCTAAGCAAAGTCGTTTCCCTACAAAATATTAAGAATAATGGATGACAACAGAAGCTGGGTTTGTCAAGCATGCAATAGTGTTTATAGCTAAGACTTCGAATTAATGAGTTTGTAGGAGTGTCCTCCACTGTGCTCGTATAGCGACGAATGTTATCTTTCGTGGCGTTAAATTTATCATCGAGATTTAGATTTTATCTTTTCTAAAGTAAGCATCTGTTTGTAGATACAGTAAGATGAGTTCAGTTACAATTTAACCCATATGTGAGCTGCACTCCTCTCCAATAAGGTGGCCAAAAAGAAGTTGCTGTGGATCTTATTAGCTGCTGGCTGTCAGAGACAGCTCTGCAATACTTCATTTATACCAAATATTGCCTACGCCAAGTTATTTGTGCAAGCATCGTGAGCAGTGTTAGTGGTAAGGGTTAAAGGCCTTTGGTAGTTGTTACAGGCTGTTGTTGCTGTTACGCTGCCTGGTTGCCATGGCATATTAAAATATTGCATGTCAATGCACTCGAGCGTATCAACTCTTGTATGGTTGTTTGTACGTAGTACCAACGTAGATACGTACGCTCCACAAACTCCACCCAGGGAGCAGTCTCAACACACGTTTAGATGAAATAAAAACACACCGCTATTTCGAACACACACACACAGGCACATACATACATTCTCATCAAACAAGCCATCACACATTTTCGGTATGTTACGTATACGCCAGCGTGGCCACTAGCGCCTAACCTCCACCACATTGCTATGCAGTGGATATATCGTAGTACGTACTCATTTCATTTAACTGCTTGGTTGCTTACGGCTTGACTGTCCCCAGACCAATCGGCATGGTTGCGTGTTTCCTCCGCCGTCGCTTGCGTTTTTGCTTTTTCGTTCCGGTTTTTCATGCATGTCCTTTTACATTTCTCATTTTCTAAATTTTTCACATTGCATTTTCTTTTTTCTCGTCTATTTTCGTGCCTTATGTTATTTTTTTGCTTACCTCCTTGCTATTGTTTTATTTATGCCGTTCTGCTTTTTAGTTTTTCTGCTCCTTAATTTTCTGCTCTTTACGTTTTTCGCTTTGTGATGCTACATGGCTGCGGATGATGTGGAAAGGACATTTGTTGGAGGCGCACGGGACAGTTATGCCAGTCATGTGTGTTAAATTGTTTCCCTGCTTACTCCTTGCGTGATTGTTCCACTCATCTCTGTTGTGGCTTGGTCTGGTCTGTATCGCTTTGTCTCAGTTTGGTTTGACTTGGTGCGGCGGCAAGTTTGTTCGCGAAAACGACAACTCGCTTCTCCCTTCACACATACGTCGCTATTTTTTTATTTTCCTTTCACACATACGCATGTGTGAAGGTATATTTGATGCTGTGTGAAAATTGGAGCAGGTGAAAGAAGGCCGTAATGTGAGGAGAAATGGAAGCTGCTGCTTTCCTTCGACATTCAGTTCGTTCCCAGTAATTTAAATTTTCCGTAATTATTTCAGTAATTTTTTCCTCAGGTTAAATTCAGGAAATCTTTTATTTCAAAGCATATACTATTCGTTAAAAGCCCCTGTTGCCCTACCACATATTCTTTAATTACTTTATATTTCTTGGTTAGGCTTATCTTTGTCTAGTTCCATGAGTTCCTTGCTGTTGGTTGATTCTTCCCACACGGAGAGAAGATAATGTATGTATTTGTGAACGAGTATCCATTAGCTATGCTCATGGTTAAAGGATAATGGCCTTATTCATAAAAAATGAATACCTTAAATGCTTTATAAATCGAAAATTTTTGTGAAAATCGCACTTAATAAAGCCTTTAGATAAGGTTAGGTTATTATGGCTGGCTGGGCCCCACATAGCCCAGATGCCAGATGGAGATAGAGGTTTATTTTAGTATATTCTAAGGACACATCATTTAGGATGTCAACGCTTTTTGAGGATCTGACTAGTGCTTGAAGCCCAAGTGCTGTAACGTCTTCAAGATTATTAAAGTCTGGAACTTCAAAATATTTCAGTCGTGTTTTTGATACAGCAGGAGAAAGGCATAGGTTGTGCACTAGGTTCTCCCTTGTTCACGTCCCCATGAATTTCCTGCAAACTTCATTGCAGTCTGTTCTCGCAAGGGATAGTATAAACCGGGTTTGTATCCCGTTTACTAGACTACACATGACTGTAGAGATAGCGTATTCTAGTATCTCGATATATCCTGGTTTTTGAACCTCTAGTCTATTTCGTTATAAAGATTTTTTAGAGGTTTTGGAATGTTATTCTATTGTTCCAGTTCCCAGTGGATTCTGCTCTTCGCAATCTCATCTACAATTTCGCCTGTTTTCTGCTGCCCTATTTTTGGCCTCCCTACTTCTAAGGGCATTTTGTGACGTACATTGTTATGAGCTAATAGCCTTGATCTCTGCTTGACTATCCACGCATATGTCAACTTTACAGTTATTTCCATTCATTGAATATGCTAGCTCAGCGGTTTTTCTCACTGCGGAAACCTCTGCTTGGAATATACTGCAGCTCAACTTATGAAAACAGCTCAAAGTAAAGTTCCGCACGCAGCTCATATCTACTCCAGAGACCTCTTCGGTAGTGTCAATATCCTACTTTCCTAGATGTCCAAACCTTTGTCTTGCAAAATCAGTGCATCTGAAAAGGAAACTATTTCACCTGGCCCCTACAAAACAACGACAATGAGGGCCGAAACGATAATGAGTTCAGTGAATGGGTTTCTATCAAACAGTGCCTGAACAAGACTTTTGTTACAACGAGAATTACCGATTAGCCGGCTGAAGCAGCCCTCCTGGCTCAAGTAAGGAGTTTGCAACTTTGCATGTCGCGTCATTTTGCCAGAAATTACTGTGCCGTCTAAATGCGCATCTGGTTTGCAGCAGTCTACAGCTTGGCACAGTAGTTCTCCTGTCAGGAGAGATGACTTCAAGGGTGCCCTGCCTATATAGGACTATATAGGTTCTAGACCGCCCGTCCACTCACTCTAAAATGAAGGGAAATGTTTTTTATTGAAACCGAAACAATTTTACCTACTAAATCGGGGATGCTCTATCTTTTGGTGGTATTACCGAATTCCGGGTTCGACCAGTTTCGACCGGAATTGGGATAACCTGACCTAAAGCCAATTTTTTTCAAATTAGATATACACTTTTTTAATGCAGATTCGGATTATTAGGATAAAAATACATAACGTGGGTGGTCTAGGACACCCTGTATATATAATAGAGGCTATCAAGAGAGAAGTCAGCCCTTCCCTGACCAGTTTCGATCGCACAATAAGAGATCCTATAGTCCTGATTGATAGCTGTCTCCTGTATAGCAGTGATGGGTATACCTAAATAATTTTGTATTTAAAGTACCAGTTTGGACACTACATATTTGAGTCACTAATTGGAGATGTCTAAATATTCCAGTAAAAACCTTATGTATTTCGTTATTTAACATTTGCTAAATACTCAAGTAAACCTATTTTGGTGCTGTTAGATGTACAAATAAAATAACTTAGGTATTTAGGACCTGCTAGATACTAAAATCTAAAAAATAAATGTATTTGGCAGGCGCTAAATACTTTGCTCTAAATTAATCAGATACCTTGGAGATTCAAAATACTTTCACGAAAGTACCGAGGTATATAGTCTCTCGATGGCTAAATACTTTAAAACTAAATGCTTTATGATTTAGCAGAAATTTAAAAAACTAACATCTAATGGCTGACACAATACCGGCGAACGACGGACTCACCACAGCGAAATTCGCACTGTCAAAATTAGAACACCCGCAAGCATATGCAGTTGAAGGCATCAAAAGCGAAACACGAAGCTCGCTCGGCGTCGTTTCGTGGTGATAGACTTATTTCTATCGCACTCCTGAACGGTGACGGCAGTACATGCCAAAGCTGGCCGTATGTTTTTGAGCCCGCATTGTTGGTAAAAAGTACAGTTTTCGATTCGTTAAATTTGGCTTAAGTTTTTCTAAATATGGTCACTCCGATTGTAAATGCGACGAAATGGTATCAGCTGTTTTCGCCACAGTTCTAATTGGATTAAGGAAGGCGAAATAGCAAGGCAAACGGAGAACAAGGGCATCGCCCAATTTGGCGAACTTCGCCGTTCGCCGGCATTGTGTTTCAAGCATTACCTTACACTCAACTTAACTTACATTCTTTACCACAATTCACTGCACCTTACCTCAACTCAATTCGCCACACCTCAATTTGGGGACTATTCTGAGATTTTAGAGATTCTCGGGATTAAATCAAGATTTTTAGGGCAATTTCGGGATTCTGAGAACTATTTCGAAATTATCGGGACTATTTCGGGATCCTCGGAAATATTTAGGGATTTTCGAGACCACTTCGGAATTCCCAGGACTATTTCGTGATTTTCGGGAAAATTTCGGAATTTTCGTTGCATTTGTAGAGCTTGAAGTCGATATATTTATCGATATTTTTACAGATATTGTTATCAATATGGTTATCGGTATTTTTATCGATTATATTTTATCGATATATTTAACGATATCTTTATTATGGATACTTTAATCAACTTTTTATATATTTCTCGATATATGTCTTGATATTTTTATTGCCTCAATATGATTACCGCTATTTATTGATATATTTATCGATGTATTTGGTCTCGAAAACCCCGAAATAGTCCCTAGAATCTTAAGTCTCGAAGCAGCCTCGAAACTCTCGAAATAGTCCCGAGAACCCCAAAAATTGTATGAACCTCGAAGAAGTTTCATAAATCGCGAAATGGTTACGAAGGTCATAGAAATCCCAACGTGGTCTTCACAATCCCGATATAGTTCTTAAATTTCCCAAAATCGTGAAAAAGTCCCAAAATCCCAAAATTCTTTATTCTAAAATTTTTATAAACTCTTTAGGTGCCATATATGTATTTAAAACAAGTAAGAAAGCCTAAGTTCGGGCAGAGCCGAACATTAAATACCCGGCGCACGTATTAAATATATGTTTTTCGCCTTACCAAAAGCTACGGCTATATGGTAAGCCGGGGCGTATCAATTTTGAGTAAATTAGAGTCCTTAGATTTCGAAATTTTGAAGTTTCAAGCAGTTCTGAAATTTACCGTTATATGAGAAGCGGCCGTTATTTTAGTCCGATTTCAATAATTTTCAACGGTTTGCTTATATGTGGCAAGCACAATAACCACACCGAGTTTGGTACAAATTGGTAGAACGGTTACTGAGATACATATATGTGATCATAAGTGGGCGGTGCCACGCCCATTTTCCAAAAATTTATCACAAACGTATTTCTTGGTAAAGAATTGTTGCAAGCATCAATTTTGAATAAATTAGCTTCAATATTTACTGATTTATCGAAGATTTTGTATTTCTCTAAATTACCGTTATATGGGATGTGGGCGTGGTTATCGTCCGATTTTAAAAAGTTTAGGCGATTTTGTATGCTGTACGAAGGCCGACAACTGTGCCAAGTTTGGTAGAAATTGGTACAGCGGTTACCAAGATATACACATGTAACCATAAGTGGGCGTGGCTACGCCCATTTTCCAAAAATGTATAATATTATTATTTTTTGTCAAAAAATTATTGTAAATACCAATTTTGAGTGATTTATCTTCAGTAGTTACTAAAATATCGCAGTTTTCGTATTTCTGGAAATTACCGTTATATGGGAAGTGGGCGTGGTTACAGTCCGATTTCGCCCATTTTCAATAGCAACCTACCTTGGATTAAGGGAAACCTACATACCAAATTTCGTTGAGATATCTCAATTTTTGCTCGAGTTATCGTGTACACGGACAGACGGACAGACGGACAGACGGACAGACGGACGGACAGACAGACATGGCTTAATCGATTTCTTTTTTTATCCTGATCATTTATGTATACATTTGTCTATATCTATCTCGATTCGTTTTGGCTGTTACAAACAACCGTTATGTGAACAAAATTAATATACCCTTGTGCACAAGTGCGCTCGGGTATAAAAAGTGAGGTGAAGGGCAACGGGCAAAATAAGTTTTGAGGACGAGATGCACACCTCATGTTAATATGCATACATCTAACGACGTTTTTTTAATTTATGACACTGAATCGCATCCCACACATAAAATCAATTTTGCAAATACTTTCCCTTAAAAATTTAATTGTGAGCAGTTAAAATACCCAATACGATAAGTATCATATATTTACATACATTTCGCACACCGTCTTCAAAAGAGTCACAACTCAAAATTTGGCATTTTTGAAATTATGCGCTAAAAATGTACACAGAGCTTTTATATACCTTTCAGCAAAAGCTGGAGCAAATTTTTGTTATAATTTGTTAAAAAAAAACCTAAGGAAGAGTCGCCCTTGTCCATACGATTAGCATGTGCTACGAAATAGATTTTCGCATTTTCGGGCGAACGTATTATTTTGAGTTGCGACTCTTTTGAAGACGGTGTGCGATGTGTAGGTATGAAATAGGTATGTATGTATATGTATACAATATAATAAATGCAAATAATTACCGATAGACTGGCTTCGGGTTGGCATAGGCCACATATGGCACAACAACAGGATCGCCCAGACGCGCCACTATACTTGTGGCCTTTTCATTCATAATCGGTGGCACAAGTTCACGCATTTCTGTGAAAATATACAGCGTAGAAAAACATATTATTAACAAATAAAAGTGAGAGAAAGTATGGAAATATATGCAGAGAATGACATACACATACTTATCTGAACTTGTGTATATTTAAAAAAAAAAAAGAGTAACACTCAAAATATGTGCGTTAAAAGCATTATGTAAATAAAATTTAAATTAATATTCATAAACGGCAATTATGTGGCACCGGCCGGCAATAAAATGTAATTTTTTCTTTTCGCCAGGATAGCTGTTTGTACTATTATTTATGACCCTAATTTATGTATGTGCACATGTGCGTGCATACATAGATATATACAGTGTTTAAGTGCATTTTAAGCGTTTCAAGTGCACAACCCTTTTAACAAGCATTCATCTCTGCACACATGCATATGTATTACATGTATGTTGCTTTCGTCGGTTTTGGAGTTATCGTTAATTACTTTGATGATATAATTAACACACCGCAAACACTGCAAACTCAATTTCGAAGCTTTCGACGCGCGCATGCAGTATTGAGCAAAATATTAGCAATTTCTTCAATCATGGCGGCCGCTAGTGTAGCGGTTAGCAGTGCGCGCTACCATTGTGTAGGGCTTACGTTCCTGACGGGTTTAACCCAACACCAAAAAAAAAGTAAATTAAAAAAGTCTTTTTTTAATGGCGTTCACCCTCGACAGGCAATGGCGAACATCCGATTGTGGTTATGCCATGGAAAACAGCATCTCATAAAAATACGCTCGCCGTGCGGAGTCCCTCCCCTTTGTGTAACACTATCAAGGCGCGCTCCACAAATCGGAGGAGAAGCTCGGCCAAACACTAACATATGTACATATGTTTAATCGCCGCTCTATTGTTATTATTATTATTATTAGAAGCCAATCAAGGTCATAATGTTTATACGATGTCAAGCACCAACCGGTCACTAAGCGATAGCAAGACACTCTTTTAAGTAAAAAATTTAAAGATTCGACGTCAATAAAATATATTTACTCAATTTAGTGCGCGGTTGGGCCATCTCATTTTGGTGCGCGAACCATTTAATTGTGAATTTGCATGGCTTCATCCAACAATGCAAAACTGTGTGTATAAAATTTTGCAATGAGGCGAATAATACTTTCGCTGTTAGTAAAGATCAGTGATGCCAGATTGTGGGTAATTTCCCTATTTGAGGGATATTTTG
>NW_023458557.1:69820991-69828023 GCF_013731165.1 Rhagoletis pomonella
CTTAAACTATGTGTTAGCGCGAAACAAGGTTATAATAGCGCAGTGAACGTAACGGGAATGAGCATAAATGTCCATACACAAATTTGCATAATAATCCAGCAGTAAATCGAACTGTGAGCACTTGAAACGAGAAACAATGCACATAGGAACCATATGTATACAATTTAGTTGGAATCATTCTAGCACGTACCCTTTCACAAATTCTTAAACGAAGCGAAATGATTGAGCTCAGCTCTAGCAGGCTCTGAAATATATGAAAGCACAAGGGAAGAGGGAGGAGAGAGTGCTGCAAAACCGACTGAACGAGAAAGTCTTGAGAGACAAATACTATTTTTGATTGATTTTGGAGTAGCTTTTTGTTTAGACCTATAGCTTTGTGAGATATTTTCATCCGGATCATCATGATCTTCTTGGTTTCCACTGCTGGTTTCATTCAGCAAGTTTGCAGAAAAGCCTCGTTAATATTTAGCTCTATATCAGTTTTATTTGCTGTGTACTGAATATCAGTTATAAGTAAGTTCGCCGCTTTCCTTCCGTTGCGAAGTCGGCCCGGTATTTAAACCTTCTCTAAGCTAACCTAACCTAAGCTAACACCTCTACGGACATTTTTCATATAAGTCTGGGTCTGGAGCGCTTCGCACTCACGAAATTCGGTTTCGATTTTCTCACTTCGAATTTTACATGTATCTACCTTTTCCGACTCCCGGCAGCACTCTCTTTTAGGTCGAGTAGCGTAGGCTTTAAATCTAATAGCTGCCGCTTCTCTGGGAGCAGTAGTAGAAGACGCATGGTGAAATTTGTGGTTATCGGTTATGATTGCAGCCTTTCCTCAGTACCTCGCAGTAAATAGCGCATCCACTACGCCTGCGTACCATCTATAGTTATGTTTCTGGCATTCGCTTTCAGTTAATTCCAGCTTAAGCCGAGTTACTTCGCCTCTAGGTCGACTATTTTTTTTCACCTTTGCCGATTAGGGAGTTCATTTACAAGTCCTTCTTTGCAATACCGCCATCTTCTTTCTTCCATCTACTTCCATTTCTGTCCTCGAATGCAGATAAAGAGGCTTTAAGCCTTTTTAGATTGTTTTAGACCAAAAAATTCGAATTGTCGTTCAAGGACATGTGTTTACGAAAACTTGCAGACGTCTGGTTATTGTAGTAGTGACTTTCCACATGCACGAGTATCGCGCAAAGGTCGCTTTGGCGGTTAATTTCTTGATCAGTGCCGCCGCTGGGGAAACTTCAATGCCAAGGTATGTGCAATTTCTCACTGTCTTAAGAGTTTGGTCAGAGGCTAAGACGTCCCAAAACTTCGCTGGCATACTGAGAAGCTTGGTCTGACTAAAGTTTATTCTCAGGCTTGCCATCTTAGCTTCTTCGTGCGCCATCCCCTTTTTAGACAGATCAGAGACCCGATGTACTAAAGGAGAAATATCGTCAGCGTCGTCAGTAAAAGCTGTATGTTATGTTATGGCAACATCCAACAAATCCACAATCAATTAATCGCTACTTATTTGTGGTTATCGATATGTATGACTTTGGTAAAGTTTTTCAGCATAATAATGATTGCATACTGTTCGAACCTCGCGCTGTAGTTTCGGTAGCAAATGCCTTTCTCGTAGAAAAATTAGCTTTTAAAGTCCTACTCAGGAAAATTTTAAGCGAAAGCAATTCTGCCTCACAATATCATAAATATTAGGAATTATTCCATAATTTCAATGCCACTGAGTCAAAGACTGGTAAAATCCACATCCAACGATATCCGTAGGCTTCAATAAGAGGCCAGTTTTTGACCGTCACACATTAGGCCATATATGACCAGCTATCTTGTGGAAGTTTCTTAATTTTAAATGCTGGATATTTATATACTGATATACATATGTGCAGTATACATCAGGGTTGTTGCGAATATTCACATTCGCAACCGCGGAGTTTCCGCATTAATTATAACATTCGCATTCGCAATAATCAATGCGGAGCTTTTGCTAATGCGAATGTTGTGCAAGTGCACCGATAAAACGTATGCCTATATGGCAAATAAAATGACAAATTGTAGACAATATTTTTGCCTGTGGTCGTTGGAGTATTTGCGTAACAAAACTGGTCAAATCCCATATTTATCAACTTTGATAAAAATGTCTTTAAACATATTATTTCAAAGGTTATATAACCGAGCTATCAATGGGCAGTCATACAAGTTCCAACTCCTACTTGAACTTTGACGTACGTCAAAGTGAACATAGTCCTTTTACCAAATTTTTATTTATTTTTTGCGCTTTAAATACCTGCATTGGTTTCTTCCTTTAATATGATTTTTTTGGACCAATCTTAAAACACTACTAGCCAAAAAATAAGTAAGTATGTATTGTAATTCTTAACCAAATTTTCGCGATTTGCTTTTGATGTTACATAAATTCGTTTCAATAATTTCAAATGGGGCTCATTGGGGAATTTATTTTTAGCAAAAATTTTAAAAACAGTAATTTTATTTACTTGTCGGGCAATATTTTTTTCATAGGGATATACAATGGATCCTTGGCTAAAAACTTCTGTGGTAAAACTCTACATTCTTTGCTCTTTAAAGTCAAAGAGTAAGCTCCTTCAATGGGGATTTCCAGCAGAAATGATCAACGTCTGGCTATAAAGAGAATCGATGCTCAAATAATTAAAAAACCTATGGTCTTTAATAATATAAGATATATGAGATAGTTACGTAAATCTCATAAAAAAGCAGTGTGCTTTTTAAAAATAACAATATTCTTATCCGATTCGGCTGGCAGCTCACCCATTTCATAATATTGCCGTTTTTAACAACCATGTGATTTTCAGGGCAACCATCTTCCCTGACCAACCTTCTCAGGGCAGGGAATGTGATTTTTGCCTTACAATAGTGTAACATTTTAAGAAACGAACACCAAATTTTCTCACCATTTGCCTTTATTTTAGAATCGAATATAAAAAGAGAAAGGGGCAATGAAAAGGCGACATATTTGGTGGAAACGAAATCACCATTAGAAAAACCTGACACATCTGGTTTGGCTTGTAAGCGCTGTTTAAACAACGATCTCGCCATTATACTAGATTGTAATTGTTTCTTAAAAATACTTGACATCCGCAGTCGCAAACGCATCCGCGGATGTTAGCTGTTAGATATTCACATCCGCATTTGCATCCACGGAAGTCTAAAGTTCCACATTTGCAACATCCCTAGTATACATTGTGCAAGCACATATGTACAAATGCACGTATGTAAGTACTTGATAGTGACTTATGTGAATGATTTTGCATAAAATGAAGTGGGTCGCATAGCTTTTCCACTTAATTGCGCATTAGCCTAAGTGGTTTGCTTAAATGCAACGTAAACGAGAAAATCTTCAAAGTTTGCCAACTCGTGTAGCACTTGTGTGCCAAATATTAAGAATTGAAGCTTATGAGCCATGGAATGTACTACATGCATTTAGATGCTTTTTAGCCACTTCTTTTCATGTGCATAAATAAAAACTTCGCTTGCATATTTATGTATTAATAATCCACTGCAAATTACTTTCAACTGGCATACGAAACGTCCAAATAACGAGGAATCCATACAACATCTGCTGGCGACGGGGCGCGCCAAAATTAAAGAAGGCACTTTATTTATTGCCGCAGTCGATCGGTCCGAGAGTGGGGCGTTCTTCTGCACTGCCACCAACTCGGAGGGCAGCGAAACTTCGGAAGTACATAATGCTGTTACAGCACAGCTCACTGTCAGCATACAACCCACCATACAGACAGGGAATTTGGGCAAAACTGCAAATTTGGTAAGTTGCTGCCCAGAGGAGTGGCGTGGCGATTAAATTGAGTAGTTATTTGTAAAATCCATTAAAATGTCAAAAAAAAGAGAAAATCGATGTCCACATACCTTTAATTGCGCTTAATCATTGGTATTTTGCACTGGCGTGTATGCGCTTTTTGCACATTTAGATTTGTAGTATTTCGGCCTTTCCAAAACAGAGCATCATTTGGCCAACCATTGCGTTCCGGTGCGCGTGTTCGATTGCTGTCCAACATATTCGCATTACGTCCATTACCAAAGAGGATAAGGGAATGTATCAGTGCGTTGTGAAGAATGAATTGGAGTCGATATTCGATATTTATTTCCGAGTATCGAATTTGTATCAAATTCGACTTTTTTTTGTCTATGAAATCAATCTGATTCGTTTTGAACGTAACTGTGCCGAATATCCCTTTTCAGCATTGTCCGAAGGCTTGCTTCTGCTCTAAATTTGACTGTGCCGAATAATAGAAGCAGGTTAACAGGGGAACACCTCAAAGAAAGGGTGCTCCTGATGTCCATAACAGATGAATACTGGTTTGATAATAATTTTAGGAAACCATTGTTTAAAAACTTTTGACTTTACTTTACTCCGTGTGTCTAACTCAGTGAGAGGGCAGGACCAGGATGAATGTATTTGCATAAAATTTTATTAAAGCAAAAATGTTTTGGGTAGGCGCCGGGGCCAATGATAACCATCAGTTACCACCTCATGCAGAGTCCATACGGCTTGTAGCATTGTGGCTTTGCCGCTTAAACTCTGTAAGAGTTTTAGGGGGTGTGCGTCAAGCGGGAGTGTTGAGCACCGGTTATGTATTCAAATTAGAAAATTGGGTAGGCGCTGTGGCCAATGGTAGCTATTGTACCACCTCTGAATGCCGAAAGTCATACAGAGCCCCGTGAGACAATTCGGGAAGAGTTGGAATGCATCAAGCGGGAGTGTTGAGCATGATTTGGGGCCCCAGAAATTTACTACTTTAGTAGGTTTTGTTCTGCGGCAGTTGAGAAGTGCATACAATTTGCATACCCAATGATGAACGAGCGAATTATTTTTAAACACAAGTGCGTGTGCACTTGGTTTTGGGCGGGAGTGCAATACAAATGCGTGTGTGTGTTCGCTGTTCTTTGTTTATGCGGAAAATGCATAAGTCGCTTAAACACCGTAATACTTAAACACATATTTTAATAATAAAAAAATAACAATAAAACTGATAAATGTGTATAATTTTTTTTAGTATCGAATATTTTGACACTGCTTTAGGAAATTGAACCTTTAGAGAAAAATATCGATGCACCGAAAATCGATAATTTTTACTCAGCATATACCGATACTCTTTAAAAATATCGATACGGTATATATTGATATATTTTTGCCATTTTTCCATCCCTCGAGGTGAGTTAATATTATAATTTAAATGTCTGCGTTTTAGGAAAAATAATGCTAGGTGATAAAATCCCAAATTTTGTCATGCTCCATAAATTTCATTATTTTAAAAATATTTCGTTCCCTTATTAAACCGCCATTTTTCATGTGTAAACATCTTAGCTCTCGATAAGGGTAAAATTAGTAGTAATCTTCAGAAAATTTTTAACTGCTTATTGTTAACCCACCAGTGATTGTTTCTTGTGTGCACAAACGAACCTTTTTGATCTAGTCCAAGACCATTTCGGGACTAGTTTACGAAGGGCTCATTTCGGGACTATCTCAGGACTGGGAGTTGTTTAAGATCATTTCGGGACCACTTTGGGATTATTTCGGGACCTGGTCAAGGCCATTTCGGGACTTTTTAACGGCCTTTTTGAGTCTGGTTCTGAATCACTTCGAGTCTTGTTCCATTTTGACAGACTCCAACAGAGATCGGCTATCATTCATCTTCTTTGCCAACTGGCGCCAATTAGAAATGCCAAGTGAAGCCAAGTCTTTCTCCATTTGGAGGTGTTCCTCTTCCTGTATTACTAGCATCGCGACCCGCGTTGAAAATTTTCTTTGTTGGAGCGCTTCTGTCCGCTCGTACGAAATGAGTAAACCAGCGTAGCCGCTGTATTTTAATTTGCTGGAGTATGTCTATATTGTTGTAAAGCTCATACAGCTCATCGTTTCATCGTCTGCGGAATTCGCCATCGGCCATGCGCAAAGGCCTGTAAATCTGTCGCAGAATCTTTCTCTAGAAAACTGCAGGACCCATCATCAGATGTTTACATTGTTCATGCTTATGTGCCATACACCAGTGTGACTAACCCTCTTTTGAACTACAAGCTAAGCACATCACAAGACAAGCTGCAAACGAGCGCCGGAGAAAGCTCTCCTCCTATTAAACTGCTAGACTGCCTATGTAATCTTGGGCTTAAAACACATACACAAGATTTCTAGAGAGGGAGAGTGAGCTGAATTATTGCCGAGGCTGCAAATGCAAAGAAAAAGACAAAAGTGTACAAATCCTTATCAGCCACTGCCCGGTACTTAGTAGAATGCGATTACATAAGATAGGAAGGCCATCTCTACAAGACCTTATGGAGATAGCGAAGATTTATATATGTGCAAGCATGAAAGAGGAAGGTCAAAGTTCATTCCGTTAATGAAAAGATTTGATCCCGAGTGAGCGGCGCAACTTCGTACCGGAACTAAGATAGCACATGCTAATACATTGCACCTGCATTTGAGCTGAGCATAAGGGGAGTCACTCTATCTCTAGATCAACGTCTTAAACTCCCTTATTGTAGTTTAATGCCTGATGGGTAGGCACGCTCAACGTCTGAGGAAAGACCTCACAATTTCTGTAGAAAATTTCAAGAAGAGAGAAAAGAAAACATTCCTGAACCACCTGTCCCAATGTGACGAACTGTATATTATCCTCAGCAGGCAGTGCTTGGAAAATTTTGAGATCCTTTCCGTCGTGGCAATATCTTAGGTCATTTGCAAATCACATTGTTTTAGGGCGGATGGACATCACAATCGACCATGCGTCTAAAGGTGTTGTACTATAGGAGGGCACAGCAGCAACTTAACCTTTGTAGAGTTGCCCTTTCCATCCTGGCAATTAAAATAGTGCCCCTAATTAATTCCTAATCTTTTACAATAACAACATTTTCTTCTATATAATATGTATGCTCTCTTACAGAGGTAGCACCGCAACTGATTTACAAATTCATCAAACAAACTATACAACCCGGTCCATCAGTATCGTTGAAATGCAGCGCAAGTGGCAATCCAACACCAAA
>NW_023458557.1:69828123-69830617 GCF_013731165.1 Rhagoletis pomonella
TTTCTCTTATACACACAAGTTGAACCAAAAATTGGTCGCTGCTTTTCCAAAAGTGTAATTAAGATTTTCAAAAAGGACGGAAAACCCTGCATCTTTTAAAATACCACTTACTCCAGTTAAAAACTGATACAAATTAACTTACACGAACACTTTCAATATTATATACTTATCACTGTATAGTAGTGCAAGATAGAAGGCATTACTTTTTATACCCGAGCGCACTTGTGCACAAGGGTATATTAATTTTGTTCACATAACGGTTGTTTGTAACAGCCAAAACGAATCGAGATAGATATAGACAAATGTATACATAAATGATCAGGATGAAAAAAGAAATCGATTAAGCCATGTCTGTCTGTCCGTCCGTCCGTCCGTCTGTCCGTCTGTCCGTCTGTCCGTCTGTCCGTGTACACGATAACTCGAGCAAAAATTGAGATATCTCAACGAAATTTGGTACGTAGGTTTCCCTTAATCCAAGGTAGGTTGGTATTGAAAATGGGCGAAATCGGACTTTAACCACGCCCACTTCCCATATAACGGTAATTTCCAGAAATACGAAAACTGCGATATTTTAGTAACTATTGAAGATAATTCACTCAAAATTGATATTTACAATAATTTTTAGACGAAAAATAAGAATATTATAAATTTTTGGAAAATGGGCGTAGCCACGCCCACTTATGGTTACATGTGTATATCTTGGCAACCGCTGCACCAATTTCTTCCAAACTTGGCACAGTTGTTGGCCTTCGCATAACATACCAAATGGCCGAAAATTTTTCAAATCGCTCAATAACCACGCCTACTTCCCATATAACGGTAATTTTCAGAAATACGAAAACTGCGATATTTTAGTAACTACTGGAGATTATTCACTCAAAATTGATATTTATAAAATAAGAATATTATAAATTTCTGGAAAATGGGCGTAGCCACGCCCACTTATGGTTACATGTGTATATCTTGGTAACCGCTGCACCAATTTCTTCCAAACTTGGCACAGTTGTTGGCCTTGGTACAGCATAAAAAACCGCCGAAACTTTTTAAAATCGGACAATAACCACGCCCACATCCCATATAACGGTAATTTAGAGAAATACAAAATCTTCGATTGAGGCTAATTTATTCAAAATTGATGCTTGCAACAATTCTTTACCAAGAAATACGTTTATGGTAAAATTTTGGAAAATGGGCGTGGCACCGCCCACTTATGATCACATATAAGTATATCAGTAACCGTTCTACCAATTTGTACCAAACTCGGTATGGTTATTGTACTTGCCACGTGTAAGCAAAACGTTGAAAATTATTGAAATCGGACTAAAATAACGGCCGATTCTCATATAACGGTAAATTTAAGAAATGCTTGAAACTTCAGTATTTCGAAATTGAAGGACGCTAATTTACTCAAAATTGATACACCTCGGCTTACCATCTAGCGGAAGGTTTCGGAAGGGAGAAAAAACATATATTTAATACTTGCGCCGGGTATTTAATGTTCGGCTCCGCCCGAACTTAGACTTTCTTACTTGTTAGTTAAAAAATTTATTCCTTCTTCTAAAGTTTTAATTTACTGAATGCCTTACATATGTCGTAAAATGTCTAATGCCAGAAAATATCAAATTCCAGAAAACCCAGTCGTTTTCAATTTCTATTTATTTCAAATTTGCGATAACTTATTTCTAGCTTACTGTTAAACAATTAAAACAAAACAAGTCCAGTAGGTTACAAGCGTACGCAAACGTCACTCTCGAATGAGTTTTTAAATAAATCTTCATATCAAAACTGGGCAAAACCGTTTAACGATACTATGGACGAAATATCGATAGGTTTAAAAATAAAATCGAATAATATCGATGGTCTCTACAACGATCACACACAGACGCAACCAGCTGCATCCTGCAGTTAATTCCACTACACAAATGTGCATACCTTTATACATACTTAT
This sequence comes from Rhagoletis pomonella, assembly GCF_013731165.1. NCBI lineage: Eukaryota > Metazoa > Arthropoda > Insecta > Diptera > Tephritidae > Rhagoletis > Rhagoletis pomonella. The sequence goes on from NW_023458557.1 coordinate 69,830,072, forward strand.
TTACATAACTACAAAATTCAACGCAGGTATGCCAGGGCGTATGAGTTACGAATTAAAGTATGACCGCTGACAGGTTGTTCGTTGCATTTCGTGTGTGCGTGGAATGAAACGTTGAATGTTGACAAAACACACAACTGTGCGGTGAGCGCCTTTTGAGCGCCGCACCATGACATAGCGTCGCGTCGCGAATGCGCAATGCTTCCTGCTGTTGCTATGATGCTGATTAGGCATGTTTCGAATGTCATATTTTTCACATTCGCGAATGCGAATGCAAATTTTCGGAATGCGAATGTGCGAATGCGAACGTTAGGAATAACATTAAAAAAGCTATAATAAACTTAATAATAATAATTATAGATTGGCGCTAACACATATGTTAGTGTTTGGCCGAGCTTTTCACCCGATTTGTGGCGTGCGCCTTGATGTTTTCACACGAAGGGGAGGCACCTACAGTTTTACGCCGATTCCGAACGGCGATTGTATTTTTATGAGAAATCGGTTTTCATGGCATTAATACACTCGGAGATTTGCCATTGCCTGCCGAGT
>NW_023458557.1:69830717-69832394 GCF_013731165.1 Rhagoletis pomonella
ACTCGGCAGGCAATGGCAAATCTCCGAGTGTATTAATGCCATGAAAAGCGACTTCTCATAAAAATACAATCGCCGTTCGGAGTCGGCTTAAAACTGTAGGTGCCTCCCCTTCGTGTGAAAACATCAAGGCGCACGCCACAAATCGGGTGAGAAGCACGGCCAAACACTAACATATGTGTAAGCGCCAATCTATCATTATTATTATTAAGTTTATTATAGCTTTTTTAATGTTATTCCTAACGTTCGCATTCGCACATTCGCATTCCGAAAATTTGCATTCGCATTCGCGAATGTGAAAAATATGACATTCGAAACATGCCTAATCAGCATCAGATACTACGTTTATACGCATGCATAAGTCGCTTTAATTCATTTCGCCGCGATTCAAAACATATGTATAAACTGAATTTCAATTCGCTTTGAAAGAGCGAAGTGTTTTGGCTCACACTCCATTTCAAATCGGTAGTTTATTTCTCCAGACAGTTAGAGAGAGTGTATAAACACCGCTCTCACTCAAAGCGAATTGGAGATCAGCTGTTCCGCTCAAATTCCAAATAATCGCATCAGTATTTAAAAGCTGATTAATAATAATCGTTCTTTTTCTTTGCCACGATTTTATAATGCCGAATAAAACTAGATTTTTATCACTTTCCATTATGTTAACTTATAAAATGTCAAATGAAAACAGCTTAGTTTGTTTGCTTTTGAAGACGGTTACTTTGATGCCGATATAAAGCCGTAAGTATAAGCACTAGAGCGAAATGTGTACGGTGTCAATGCGCTTTCAATTAAGTCGATTATTCTGTGCGTATAAACGTAGTAATAGCAACAGCAGGAAGCATTGCGCATTCGCTATGTCATGGTGCGGCGCTCAAAAGGCGCTCACCGCACAGTTGTGTGTTTTGTCAACATTCAACGTTTCATTCGACGCACACACGAAATGCAACGAGCAACCTGTCAGCGATCATACTTTAATTCGTAACTCATACGCCCTGGCATACCTACGTAGAATTTTATAGTTATGTACATAAATATGTATAAAGGTATGCACGTTTGTGTAGTGGAATTAACTGCAGGATGCAGCTGGTTGCGTCTGTGTGTGATCGTTGTAGAGTAGAGCTGCAAAACTATCGATAGTCAGACCATCGATAGTATTCGATTTTATTTTTAAACCTATCGATATTTCGTCCATAGTATCGTTAAACGGTTTTGCCCAGTTTTGATATGAAGATTTATTTAAAAACTCATTCGAGAATGACGTTTGCGTACGCTTGTAACCTACTGGACTTGTTTTTTTTTTAATTGTTTAACAGTAAGCTAGAAATAAGTTATTGCAAATTTGAAATAAATTGAAATTGAAAACGACTGGGTTTTCTGGAATTAGATATTTTGTGGCATTAGACAGACTACGACGTATGCAAGGCATTCAGTAAATTAAAACTTTACAAGAAGGAATAACTTTTTTAACTAAAAAGTAATGCCTTCTATCTTGCACTACTATACAGTGATAAGTATATAATATTGAAAGTGTTCGTGTAAGTTAATTTGTATCAGTTTTTAACTGGAGTAAGTGGTATTTTAAAAGATGCAGGGTTTTCCGTCCTTTTTGAAAATCTTAATTACACTTTTAGAAAAGCAGCGACCAATTTTTGGTTCAACTTGTGTGTATAAGAGAAA
>NW_023458557.1:69832494-69842966 GCF_013731165.1 Rhagoletis pomonella
TTTTCATGGCATTAATACACTCGGAGATTTGCCATTGCCTGCCGAGTGGCGACCGCTGTTAAGAAAAACCTGTTTTCTATATTTTTTTGCGATGTTGCTTTGACCAACTTTCCAACTGGTAATTTTCGTACTATATATAACTATGTATGTAAGTAGATAAGTATGTGGTTCTCTTTTTTATAAAGCAATCGCATTTCTGGCTAGTATATTTCAGGACGAATGGATAACGATTGAGCCAAGAGCTTGTGTGAGCAAATCCAATTTTTGGCAGCCAATGTCAGTTACGCGGTTTTGCAGAATGACGATACGCGGTTTTGTACTTAAAACGACGAAATGAGTCACTAGTATACAAAGTTCGGCGATGCTGAAAGGAGAGATGATTGGATATTTTATACGGATTCGAATGAGAAAACAACAGCTCGAATGTGCATATAAAACTAGACCTTTCTGAAACGATGCACTGTTAACAGACTATGGGAATTTTTTCGTATTTTAGGCGAGTGGAAAAGAGTGCTGCTTTAAGCGTATTTTAATGCGTTTTACATAAGTTACACTTTTCATAAAGGCCGTGTTTGTATCCACATAAATATTTATGCTAGGTATAGGAGTACTTGTAAAAACAACACTTTTATTATTTATTTTCTCTCGAACCTTAATTGCTATTTATCATTGCATTTTAACAATTCATCAATACTTCTGTGCGAAATTTCAAAGGAAACTCAATGCGAACACCAAAAAAAAAATATTATTTTTGTTTGCAAGAAAATAAAATACATACAAACATACTCGCACGTACAATAATTGCTGCAAACATTGTATGCTGACAGCAGAAGTGCTGTGCATGTACAAGCCAATAAAGAAAAGCAAACAGCAACAAAGTTCATACGAAAAAGAAGAAAAACATGCACACGCCGAATGCACAGTAATAACAGAAAGACAGCGGTGAAAAAAAGAAAACACCACGATTAAAGTGAATTAAAAATATTAATTAAAAAAAATAAATAAAAAATATGTGAAAGGAAAAGTAGCATTAAATAAAATACAAAAAAAAACAGCTGAACGATTAAAATACTTAGTTTTAAGTGTGTGTGTGTGTGTGAAAGTAGGTTATTCAATTATATGTAAACATATGTCTGTATGTTCATATGTTTATTAGACTGGTTCACAAAAACAAGTCCGCACAAATCGCCCCTGGTTTAAGAAGAGTTTGATTTCATAAAAATATTCCTCCTTCTCCTAAAAGCAATAAAAATCGAAATTTATATAACTTTTGAAGTTAACTTCATAACCTTCCGTTACTAACATGCTATCTCACAGACCGAACGCATTCTTAAAGCTTTCTGTCCAACAAAGTTGAGCTTTTTGAACTTTTTTCTTTGTATTCCTTTCGGTTGATCAGTGATCTTGTTGATGCCGGCGTAGATTGCTCGCTGCCACGATGCAGAAAATGAAGGTGGTGCCATTCGCGGACCGCTAACCATCTCTTTGTCGATTTGACAGCATCCACCCATTCGCTGACGTCGCGCAATACTTTTGTTTACATTCACTGTTGCCAACTCGGTGCTTTTCGCACAAAATTTAGTGCGTATTCAAAAAAAGAAAACGTTTGAGTTTGGTGGTTGGTGCGTTTTTAGTGCTGTTGTTTTTAGTTTGAAGACACCAAATTTGTAAGCATATCGCACGTTTAATAATTTAGAGATGTAACTCAAAATTTACGGTTTTGGAGATTCCATTGTGCAATTAATAATCTTGATAAGTAGAATATGCTCAGTCTAACAGATAACCAATCTTCCCAAATATGACGAAGATATATATCTGCCTTTTTGTATACCAACTGTATGAATTGATAAAACTTTGATCGCTTTTCCCACTAAATTTAAATTTTTAAATACTTCGTTATATTACTAAACGTGCGATATGTTTGCCAACAAAATATGTGGCAGCACCTTCAATAATGCCAGAACATTAATTTTTATTCATTTGAATAGCATTCTTAAATAAAATTTTTTATGCATGTAAAGTCCATTAGATACACCAATAAAAATTTGGTGCTTTTTTCAAATTAAAATCTTGGCAACACTGCCTTTTGTACGATTCTTCCTCTTCTTCTTGTTAAGTTCGTTTTATCTCTCTCATTCTGGTATTTGAAGACGTCACGCCCGGTTACTCTCAGCTCGATTGTTTTATTCCTTTTTTAGTGTTGTTATTTAGTATAAAGTTTGAGTGCGGCAGGTTCCTGCGTTTGGAGCAAAGTTGTCTATCCCGAGCCGAGAATGGAGACGGTGTTGTAAAATTAATGTTAGTAACGGAAGGTTAACCTGTAGTTACGGAATTGGTTGGGTTGGAAGCAGCGGTTTTCTTTATCTAAATATGGGTCACTCCAGCGAAGACGGCGCCTCAGGTAAACAAAATTACATAAATTGTATTTAGATCTACAAAAAGAGTAAAATAGGTAGAATAATTCTTCAGAAACAGATTTTTAACGATTTATTTTTCACTATTTGCTCTGAATAACTCAGTCAGAGGGGATACCAGCCTATTTGCAGAAAAAGTACTGGGGCCAATGGTAAAGTTAGTTGTATAGTACTCAAAAATATATTTTCAATTACACTGTGATTCACAAAAAAAAACTAGAGTGCGCATATATCAGGTTTGATAGCTGTTGGCCAAACAACAATGCTTCATACTCACTTTTACTAAATCAATTCGTGTTCTCGAGAAAAAATATTCATGTTCCAAAAATCTGAGTATAGCGGCCAAATTTGTTTTCTCCAAATTTTCAAAATGCATCTTTTTTTGGTCTGTATTTGCTTTGCATGCTATATTTCAACAAATATAGGCAAAAAAAAACGATATATTTTCAAAATTTAGAGAAAAAAAATTTTCCGCTATACTGAGTTTTTTGGATCCTGAAAACTTGTTTTCTCGAGAACACGTATTGATATAGTAAATCTGAGTATGATGCATTGTTCGTATTCCCAAAGGCTATCAAACCTGATATATACGAACTCTAGGTTTTTTTTTGTGTTTAACAGTGTATTTGAAAAGATATTATACAACTTTCTATTAAGAAAGTAATATTGTAAACTTTTTTTTGTATGGGGACCAACCCGGCCTAGTGTACATACATACATATACATGTGTGTATGCTGATGTGCGCTATTATTCCTTCATTTTCGTTAACTGGTAACTCAATCATTTTTATGAAAATGGAAAAATAGCGGCAACAGGAGCTTTTAACACATATACATACATACATATACTACTATATATATTTAGTAGTGTTCATGTTTGTGTGTATTTTTTGCATGCTTTGGCGAAAAAAATTCAGTTAACAGTTAGGTTTGTGAAATGGCGTCATATAAAAATGTGAAAATATTTTTTACGAGTTGCAAATTACTCAGTGCAAATTAAAATATGTTGGTATTTTGAATAACGTAACAATTTTTTTACCATCGTGTTTTGCATTTGAAGTGGCTATCGTTTATTAATTGGAATATGGAATACAATTCAACAAAGTTGCGTATTTTTTTATCCATCTAACTATATCTATATGTATGTATATAGTATGTATATAATATATTGTAGGTACATACATACACAGTTAGCATTAAACCTAAGTGCTACCAAAACCATTAACATCACCATTTTGTTGGTCCCATAAAAATTCCAAGGGCTAATAAACACGCGGACATCGACAACAGAAAAGTGCCTCCCCATTTGGCAAAACGAGGCTTTTTAGGAATGCGTATTTCTTATCTTCTGTGCCGATGCGCCCACCGTACTCATTTTATCTTTACACCTTTTATTTTTCTATGGAATGGTCAGAGTTCTAAAGCCTTCTGATTCAGTTTAATTAAGAAAGCCAAAATTGTTATTTAATAAAAATTACGTAGTCAAATATAACTTTGCTACAGACACCCGCCGGCACACCTGCAGAGACTAGTTCCTTTATTTGCCTTCCGTTGCTTTGAAAATGTACCTTCTTGTCTGCCCTCGAATGACAAGGCTATTGAAAGATTTGCTAAAACAGCTTCTAAAGAGAATGTCTAAATGAAAAAGCCCTTCCCAAAAGAGTTTATTCCAAAGCGCTCCCAATATTTCCGCCTGGATCTTACACTGTTTAGTTGCAAATAAAATTGGGTTTGTTTGTTTTTTTATTGCTTCCTTTTTCTTTTGGGGTTTTTTCTATATTTATTTTCTACAAGCTCAAACGCTTTGTGGCAAATACGAATGGGCCTGTCGAAATTTTAATTCGCACCATCTACATACTTACATCGTCAAACATTTATTCAACTCAATTCTCGACTCATATAATTTTTTAAATCCTCCACAAGTAACTCTTTATAAAAATGTAGCATTTGTGAGGTAAATTTTTCAATCTAAGCAAATATGTAAAAAATAATTTAAACTTATCAAATGATTTGATTCTATTAATACTCGTATTGATACAACCGAAATATAACCATCGAATTTTTGTAAATAAAATCCACAGAAATATTTGCAAACCCTCCAATTAAACATTGTGACCTAACAGAATTTTGGCAAAACCTTTGGCCATGATTATATTCATCTGAACTACAAATACATTGAGCAACATGCTCTTTTGCCAAATGACTTTTCAAAACACCCACAACGCCCACCAAAAATTAATTTCGACAATTTCTAGCGAGCTGCGTTTATTACGATTTCATATTTGTTTGCTTGTTATTAAAGTTTTCAAATTCACCAGCTTTCCTCGCACAAGTTTCATCGCTCTGCGGTTTTTCATTAACAACTCCAGACAAATTAAAATTAGTCTGCTACCAAATTCCTGGAATTTGGTACAGCCGAACATATTCCGAAAATGGAAATACCAATACCAATACCAACACATAAATACGTATGCAGAGCTTAACAGCTTAAACCCACTTCAACTCACCCAAAACTTTCACCTCGACAGTACCCCTTCAGTAAAATTTATACAGTCTGACAAAGCTCTAGTACCCAACTACATATATCGGAACTATATCTGATCTAGTGCAAAACGGATGCAGAACGGGACAGTTGAAACTTTCGGTGTAAATGTGCAAATGCTCATTAATCGTACAATACGAAAGTAGCTCAGCTAAAAGACCGCCGACTCAAGCATCGTTGGTTGCGAGTTCAAATCGCGGTGGAGACAGTTGTGAGTTTTCAAAGCTTACTATAATTTTTTTTTAATAAAATTTGTAACAAAAATCGAATCTTAAAAACGTTTTCCGATAACAAAAAAAAATGTCCAACACGGAACCGGTTAAAAACTAGATGCAAAATAATGCACTGGGCGACAGTTGCCACAGCCAATGACATCGCCGTGTAAAACTGGACAGTTGAAAGCATTGCTTGGGTATTGAGCTAGAACTAGTACTATCGGTAAAAGGTCTAGTTCTACGCTAGTTCTGAGCTAGTCAGATTTTCTGCAGGGACGTTGCGCCGTGTAGTTGTGTTTATTGCGGGCGATGCAAGTATGTGTACCCTAATCTGCGGTACGTTGCACATTTTCGATGAGTAAGGTGCCGTTCTGAACACGCTGTCATATATTTGTGGGCAATTTGACGCCATCTGTAATGTGCAAATATTAGTGAATGAGTATTGGAGTAGTACATACATAAATAAAAATAAAACAAGCATGTACTTTTAACATATATATAAACATTGTAAATATATATAAACATTGTTCAAATGTACATTAGTGTTAGGGTAAGCGATAATTAGGCGTTTAAAAAACTAGGTTTTTCTCAGTACTGCAAATAATTTTTACCCACAAATTTTCCTATTAAATTTTGAACGTCGCCTCAGAGTTTTTTTATACCAGTTTGAGGCTGGTAGTATCCGTGGACGTGTTGTAGCATAAGAGTTAACAATTCTCGACCATTTGGTTTTCTTCCGCTACATCCTAGATGTGAAACTAAAATCAGTAGACCAGCCAAAGTCCTACCGACCCACAAGTCTTACGCCTTTTATACTAAAAGTCCTGGAAAAAACGCAGACAGGCATATAATGGATGCTGTAAGGAAACTTTATGTAGAGAATATGCTTATCGTCCACAAAAATCTATCATCCATTCTCTTCAGAGTCTTACAAGGAAAATTGAGAAGTCGACGAAGAACAAAGAGGACGCTTTGTATTGTCTTAGTGCCAATAAAAAGCTTTTGAATAGCGACTTTGGCGACGCGATTGCTGAAGAAAAAACCAGACCAAAGTATAGGTACGAAAATCGCGGTCCAGCACTCGACTAAGAGGAGGCAAGAACAGCAATAAGGAGACTTAAAACGACAAGGCCCCCAGCTTCGACGATATACCAGCTGAGCTGTAGTAACAGTTGTCTTTCGGAGGCCATAAACAGGAAAAGAACGATGCTACTGGCGTATGCAGGATATATTAACCTAAAGCCCCTAACCAACCCTTTTAGCTTATTTTTAAGCTGAAAAATGCTGTACTGACACCCCTGGGCTTTAGGCCTCTGATGTCATAATATCCTGCACACGCCAGTTGCATCTCTTGGAAACAAACAAAAAGTCTCCGCATATTGGGACATGAATTTCTATTGACAGTTAAGACTTTAAAGTAGTGAAGGACTGTCCACCTAGGATGCAGCATAACTACCATCAACAACGTTAGGCTGGAAATCAGGCGATGATTAGCTCTTGCCAACAGGTGATACTCGGTGGTTAATTGGAAAGCAGAATAATCTCGGCAAACTAAAATATGCTCTACAAGTCTGTTATTTAACATGATCTTTCGCAGAAATATGGGAGAAGTCGAGCAAAGATGAGAACACTTTGGGGGATTTCGAGAGAAGTACTCTATGCAAGATCTAAGACACTGTTCGCATGGGCGTCGGGTACTCCAGAACATGGGGTGCCAAAATTTACGATCTTTTTAATGACATGGACAAAGTTATGCTCCAGTGGACAAATCTTTTGAATCTTCCATCCATGGTTGAATAACGAATTAAATGGCGCCCTGATCAAAATGGAAAAATCAAGCGCGGAAAGACTTTTCTGTAGTCTGTATGAACAACTGGTGCAGATTCGCAAAGGTCTCCGCTCAAACCAATAGACGGTTTCAGTGCCAAATAAGAAGAAGAGAAGGAAGAAGAGTAAGAAGAAGAAGAAGAGAACTCTTGTCCTGCATTTGATGAAATAACACTCTCGCCTGTGTTGGGTTGTTTTGGGACACCCTATATAACAGATATAACCGTTTCCACTGCTATTAAATACGTCATCACGATCACCTTAATAGTCGAGTTTGCATACGCACTCTTACACGGCTTGTTATGCAAAACCTAGGGCGCCATGACCTGTCAGTAAGTTACCACATACAAAACTACTTTGTACATACTCGTACATATGCTCGCTGTGTTCGCAAATTAATAAATATGAACATGAATGCTTACCTTTCTCTATGATGATGCTGTCGAAAGGATATCCTGCCACGGGGCATTTCAAAATAAATGTCTTTCCCGCCACTGCCGATAATTTTGGCATCATGCTTCATGTATGGCATACCTACGAACATATGAGGAAGTAGAGGAGGGAAGAGTAAAGCGCCGAAGAATGTTCAATTGCGTAAATGCTTTCTAAACAAACACATAAAAATATAAAATGCAGCGTAAAAGTCAGACTTTCATTTCATGCATTTGCATTTCATATTTTAGCATCTTGTCATTCAGTCTGTATGAAATTGCTTGTCTGTGGACTTTTAGAAGTTATTATGGGTATTCACGATCCGGTGCATACTGTCTAGCATGGTGCATAGTTAGCATATATACCATTATTGTTGTTGTTTCATGTGTTAAAAAAAACTGCAGAGTGATGCGCCGGATCGTGAATACCCCTATTGTATTTATTTTTGTTGTTGTTGCTTTTGCTATGACTTCGCTGCTGTGCATTGACGCGCACATATTCACACATACACGGGCACGTGTGTTTTATAACCATGCATATGTATGTATGTATGTGCCTGTGTACGCTGAGGCAGCTCAACTCACCGTAAATGGTTCAACGCGCCGACTGCGATGCTTCATCTGCCCTCGACGCCTTGCCTTGCATTCATGTTCACCTCCATCCTCCGATTTTAACGCAGATATATTAACATGGCTTATAACATCGCCGAACATTGTGACATATTGGCCAATCATGAGTCGATCGTTCTGTGTGGAAGATAAATAAAATGTTATTTTAAATATTTAGGTAGTGCTCATTTCTTCATAATCAAGTATCTATATTTTACAAATAATTTTGTTGTACTTCTATATATTTTGGGAAGTAAGCCAATAGAATACCTAAGAATCTTTCTCATGGTATACTAAATAAGATTCAAATAGTGTTGTTAGAAACTGCGCGGCCTCGTAATGATCATTAAGTTCCATAGGTTTTCCAGAGAATTTACGACCAGAGTACTTAGCTTATTCCTACAGTTTGAGCAATTTTTAAAAATATAAACAGTTCACTATTAGGCCCCAACTAAATCGGTTAGTCCAACAATGGTTCATCAAGCCCAACTAGGCTCAGGAAATGTGCTGTTTCGACGGGATTGGGGACCAAAAGGAGAGGGACGTTAGCTGAGTACATTTCTGTGGGTAGGTAAGGAGCTGGTTGATGTCGTGAGGGGAACATCCACAAACTTGTATTTGGTAAGTCGGGGTCGAGTAAGTTCAAGAACGAGTACAAACGATTACAATATCCAGAACTTAACTGGGCCAGAGTGACGCGGGTCTCACGAGACAGCTGAAGCTATCCGTCTACAACAGATGGGGATTGGATAACGGCATTGACAATAACGGGTCGTCAAAGATGGTGATGGACTCTTAGTGGATGCCTGTCTTTTGACAGTTTGTGCAGACTCCTGATCACTCGACCTTTAACTTTATTCTCCCAAGGATGCAGTGTGAATTGCTCGCTAAAGTAGCTGGCGCATCGCTTCGTGTCCGACGAGTCGGGATAAATTTCCCTTCCACCACAGTGTTGAGTTCCTATGCAATTTCCTGAACATGTTCCATCCGTTGTATTTGTATTTATTTAGATGCTTTTCATAGCACAACAATTAAGCAGGTGTTGCACCTAAGCGAAGTGAAATTTGGATGGACTTTTCGATGACATATGCAGCAGAAGTAGGTCTCTGGTTCGGGGTTGGACTCAGAAGGTCTTGGAAGAAGGATGAAGTGAAACTTTACCGAGTTATTATGGTACGCATAACCACTTCTCCTCTCTTCTTGGAGTATTCTAGAGATAGTTTTTGTGGAATATCCACGGGCGAATACCGAAGACGATCTACGATATTCTTTAGGAGCTTTACTACGACATACATACGCATAGTTCGCCGGACCGGCTGGAAATACAGGCCTCCTCTTCGATAGAAAGAATTGGCTCCACTTGGCATTTCCAATCGGCGTAGGTTGGCAAAGAAGAGAAGCGACTGGAGCACTTTGTTGCACTTGGACTAAATCGCTTTGGCTGGCAGTTAAAGCGCAAAACAATAGGAAGCTGCAAATTAGAGAAAAAATCATCTTTCGTATTCAGATCGTACCTTGGCTATCTTTAAAACTTCCCTTCAAATACTGTGTCGAAAATCTAGCCTCAAACGCGCGTGGTGTTAACATTATTTGTGTATTAGAATTTTCTAATAATTTTACATCCAAACTATTTGAAATTCCATAGAGCCACAGTTTGCCTTTACATTCGCCTTTGCAACTTAGTCCATTGCTTAAACGCATATGTGAAAAAAAGAGTTAGAACAAAAGCAATGATGGCAATAACAATAAGATTGTACCGCCAGTCGTAGTTGTGCATAGCCAAAGTTTTCTTAATGTCCGCTCCCATCACTGGCACTGGTGCTGCTGTATCAAAGAACATCGACGCAAAGCACCAGAGAAACAGCGCAACCAGCACCAGAGCCACATCTTCAACATTCTTCGCAATTGTTCACTATGAAATGGCGCGCATGGTTGCAACGGCATTGGCGTAGCAATTTTTGTTTGTGCGAGTATGCTAGACGGCGATGATAGCTTTTGCAAAGTTGTGGCATACAGGAATAGTTTTATACATATGTATTTACATACGTACTAAAGATCTGCATGGGAAGTCATTTCACTTATCTCGGCTTTCTGTAGATTAACAATGCGATATTTACAAGGACAAGACGCATTGAACGTGCAAATAGCAATTTTGTGTGAGTTTGTGCAGACCTTTACTGCGTACATTCACATGTAGAAGGTTGTGGCGTGACGTTTGGAGATGATGGCGTTGGTGAATGCGAAAGCGCACAACTCTGACGATGACTTTAATTTGCGTATCCTCTGGTGCATAACAAAAAAATGCAACGAGTTATGCAAAATACGCATACCCCTCGGTTGTCCCAACAGCCATCAGTTGCTGGAAGAACACCGACAACAATATAAAATCTAAAAGAAAGCGCATATGCAAAGCAGAAACGCTTTAGAGAAGCGT
>NW_023458557.1:69862966-69880538 GCF_013731165.1 Rhagoletis pomonella
TTGGTGCCAAGCAGAAGTTGCATGGCCCCCAAAGAAGTTAAAAATTAAAAAAAACAAGATCTCTGTTGGGGAAGTTGAAGTCAACGAGTGCGGCAAGGGGGAAGAGAAACCTGTAAGTTAAGCAAGTTCTGTTCACTTTTGCTGGTTCTTTGATATTTCATCAGCTAAAAATGCACAATTAATGCCTCCAAAGTAAATAATAGGCGAAATTGTCAGCGGAACCCTCTAGCTACTTTAAACTTTCACTTGAAATAAAAATTGATTGGGCTACAAAACAGCATACTCAGAATATTTCTAAGACATCTAATTAAAAAGCGCGAAATTTTTAGGAAAGTTGGTTGCTCTTTTTTAAATTTTGCTCAAATATTAAAACTTGGATTTATACCCTGCGAAAAATGCGACTAATCGGGGATGAATTCAGGAACGATCGCAAAGGAACATGAGACTAATACTACTTTTTATCTCACTATATGGAATTAACTGATCGCTTTTGTTCGAGCATGTCCTATGAAGCGAATAATTGTTCCCTTTATACCCGAATAGGTATAAACGTTTTTTTTTTAATAAAAATAAAATGCGATTCGAAACTAGTATCTCTGGATTGCTAAGCGAATACTCTCCCTACATGCCAAAGTCGCACTCGAAATTTCGTGGAGTAAGTGCCTAAATATCACTAAATCGTTAATTAATTGATCTTCAATTATAGCAAATACCCGTCGTGCTTTGCTGCGCCTTAAAATGTGGCAACCCTCCGCAAAAATATTTTCGACAGTAAACTTTCGTAAATGTTTTCAGTTTTGATACCCATACCAATCAATCAATTTACTTAAACTGCAATTTTCAAACAGGTGGAAACTCTGTAATTCTTTCTTTCTGTATTTAAGTTAAACCGCTGGAAATAAATCGGTGAAAACCGACAGACAGACAGAAAAAAAATTCTAGAAATCAATTTTTCTTTAATATCTATAAAGTGCAGACATCGGCCTGCTACAATTTTATTATATGTATAGATAAAAAGGAACGAATTCGAACTGGAATTATGAACATGCACACTACATAAGAGCCTCATATGTAAATATTGCATGTAAATACATACATACTTATGTACAGTGACTTAAACTAATGACCATGTGTTGATTTTTTTTAATATTCGTAATGTTTTTCGAGCTAAATTTGTTTGAACCTGCATTTCATTAGACTAAATTGTATGCGCTATAAAACTGCATACCCAAAAATATTCTAAAGATTCAGATTAAAAAGATATAATTTTGTTGAATTTTTCTAAATTTTGCATAAAGTTTAAACTGTGATGTTTTTGGTTAAAGCTTGGATGGCATTTTTATAGAAAAACTAGCAAATACCCGGCATGCTTCACTGTGCCTTAAAAGTATTTTTTTGTTGTTTGATATCCGTAGTGTCGTATTTCATTTACTTTACCAAATTAATTAAATAAAAAATTTCTAACAGGTGGCAATCCTCAAAACTATTTTCGGCAGTAAACTTTCCCAAATCTCTTCAGTTTGATACTAGCAAAGACCGCTCATATTAATTTTTCTTTAATATATAATGTACAAACATCGGCCTATTATAATTTTAATATAGGTTATAGATAACGAAAAAAACGTTAGCTCGAAAAACCTTACGAATATTTAAACAAAATCAACACGTGGTCCTTTTTTGGTTCAATGTATATACTGTAAGTATATATTTCCCCTAACTGAGACAAAAATTTCTCATACATATGAACGTAAATCTCTCTGTTCATACACTATACTACCGGATTAATGTGATAAATTCTTAAATAAAGCCACGTAATCATACTTTTTTTCTTCATAAAATTCTAAGCAATTTTTTGCTTTACGCCAACCAATGCCTTGGCCTAAAAAATAGTCTTGCATATGAACATTTAAGTGAGTATATATATAGTTGCAAAATGTTGGCATAAATTCCTAAAGCTTAACTGCTTTGGCTTGCTCAAAATGAGAAATTTTCATGGCAAGGCGCTTGGAAATCATCTCACTCCCCAATGTTTACTTGATACATTTTGCCTCTTGAGTCTGCTTTACCACAACCTTAGTGCAATTATTACTTTTTGTTTTGGGTTTTGTTTTTGTTTTGGTTTTTGCAGTTTTTCATTAAAACTCAACAATAGCATTTTCTCAAAAGAGTCGAGTCGAGAGCTTAATCCTAACAAGTTTTGCAACATTTTTCAAAAATTATGCCAATGCCAAATGCCGAAATTTTATATTGCAAGTGGTTATACTACAAGAACATAGCCATACATATGGTACATGTATGTGTCTGAACGTTAGTAATACCAAGTACATACATGAGTAAATATTGATATACACTGGCGGTCAAAAGTGGATGAACGGGGTTTTGTTTTGAATATTTACAATGTTTTTCAAGCTTACATTTTTATACCCAAGCGCACTTCTGCACAAGGGTGTTATAACTTTGTACACATAACGGTTGTTTGTAACAGGCAAAAAGAATGGAGATAGATATAGACAAATGAATGAAAAGGGAAATCGATTAAGCGGTAACTGTATGTCCGTCCCCCGGCCCTCCGTCCGTCCGTCCGTCTGTGCACACGATAATTCAAGTAAAAATGTATATATCTTAACAAAACTTTGTACGTGCATTTCTTTCGGGCGTAGGACGGATGGTATTGGCGAAATGAGCGAAATAGGACAATAACCACGCCTAACTCCCATATAACGGTAATTTAGAGAAATACGAAATCTTCGATAAATCAGTAAATATTAAAGCTAATTTATTCAAAATTTATGCTACCAGCAATTTTTTACCAAGAAATACGTTTATGATAAAATTTTGGAAAATGGGCGTGGCTCCGCCCACTTATGATCACATATATGTATCTCGGTAACCGTTCTACCAATTTGTACCAAACTCGGTATGGTGGCTTGCCACATGAAAGCAAATCGTTGAAAATTATTGAAATCGGACTGAATTACCGTCAACTCAACGCTTGAAACTTCTAAATTTCGAGTTTTAAGGACGCTAATTTACTCAAAATTGAGACTAACAACAATCCCTTGAAAATAAGTGACATTATTTGGAATTTTGGAAAATAAGTGTGTTACCGCCCACATATGACATATACATATATATATATATACATATATACACAAGTTTATCTCATTATATCTAGCTGAACGTTCTATCGAAGATGTTTAAAATAGGGGTAAAACCACCTCTGCTTACCACGGTAGTTTTCGGAGAGGTGAAACACATATATTTAATACTTGCGCCGGGTATTTAATGTTCGTCTCCGCTCGAACTTAGACTTTTTTACTTGTTTTGTTTTTTTTTATACATTATGGTTCATGCTTTAACAAAATCCAAATAAATCATACTTTCAAAATTTATACAGAATTTAGAAAAATTCAACAAATTTTCACCAAAATTGTGAGCTTTCGAATCAGAATTGTTATAAAATTTTTGGGTGCGCAATTGCAAGGCTTATGGAATTTTAGTAAAATAAGTGCAATTTAAAGCGGCTAAAATATGGCATGGATATTTAATATATATTCATATATATATCTTTTTTTTTTGCTGAGGGCTTTTGGGCAGATTTGATATTTATTCGAAGCGGAAAAAGTCGAGTCTCAATGGAAAAATTACATTAAATATGTTGCAAACTACTACTAATTTCAGTACACCTTCACTATTTATCCCCATTGCGAGGTTGCTGACAGGTCTTAAGATACGATGCAACAAATTGCTTGGCTGAGTTACTACAAAGTTAAGATAGTTCAAGCAGTGAAGATAGTTTATCGAACGGGGTATAGGTAACAACGGGGTAGTACAAATTGATGGATATCGACGCAGTTGAGATAAAATGGTTCATAATACCTATATTTGTATATATGCTGTTATGTGGACAAATGTATTATAATGCACATGTTGGTTTATGATTCTCAATTGCATACCTCATAAAAAAAAACAAAAAGAAGCCTAGCCGTAAAGAATCCTAACGTAAATGACCAAAAGCAAACAATTCGAATTTGTATTCACATATACACACATATGTACATACATATAGGTATGTAAGTAATGTTATGAGAACAAGCTAGCTGTATTTCACTCTTAGTTCATACAATGCTACAGCAGCGGCAAACCAAACGCGGGAATATTCAAACTTGCCCTGCAGGAGATTTCTAGCTACGGTTAGGTATTTGAAATGTGCACTTAAGCATAAAGGCAGCAAAGCAAAATATACTGTATATGCAAAGGTTTTTATTCTTATTTATTTGCGATAATTTTTATTAAAAATATGGTTCATACTCCACCAAACAACATAAAAATCAAATCTCCAAACTTTGTGCAAAACACAATAAATTTGCATACCACTTTGCAACTTTTAATTCAGACGTTTTAGAAGCAATCTAAGAATGCAGTTTTATATTATAGCCTATTCAATTTTAGTATAAGGAAGTGCAGGTTTGAAGTTGTAAAAAATCGCGTTGCTTTTGGCAAATTTTTTTCACGCAGGTTCTTCCATACAAAGTATATACAAAGTATGTTCGACAACTATTTTTTGTATGGACAAAATGAGAAAAACCTTCTACTAAATAAATTGCCCAAAATCAACGCGATTTTCTAGCAACCTCAAACTTGCCCTTCGTCCCAGTCGGAAAAGTAGTAAAGTATTACATGCGTGATACATAATATAATGTATTTCTACTGCTAACTATGTAATCAGCATACTAATGTATTCAAAAAGTTCCAAAAATTTCATATTAAAACACATTCATTTCTCGATACTAGGTAATGCAAAATTGAATGCCCCACTTTTCTTAGAACATCGCCCTGGGGAAAAAATGCATTTTCGAATGTGTTAAGGGTTGCTTTACTGATTATTTTTTCGATTACTATACATTAGATTTCCCCACTGGGTATGTATGTATATGTAGTATATGATTTATTTTTTTGATTTGTATTTAATAAATAAATAAATAAATTTAATAAATAACACAGGTTTACAAAAAAAAGTGTATGCATATTAAACCAAATCTATATATCCTTATGTTACTCGACATGCTGAATGCGAATCCGAGGTCCGTTAGACTGCATCACGTCAGGTTCGTGGTCATTTGAAGGTCAAGTAGGGAAAAATTCATTGAATAAACCTGAAAATTCAATAAAATTCATCGGAATTTGACCGTGGGATGACCTTGGCATGACGTCCAGATGACCTTGAGGAATCAAGGGACCTCCATCCTCGGTTTCAGTGACAACAAAAACAAATTTGTTTTTTTAATTTTTATTGAATACATTTTATGTCCTATTTGACCTTCAAATGACCTCGAAGCTGACATTATGGAGGTTAACGGACCTCGGATTCGGGTTCAGCGAATGTAAAACCTTATGTATATGAATTTTCAGGTTTATTCAATGAATTTTTCCCTACTTGACCTTCAACTGACCACGAACCTGACGTGGTGGAGACTAACGGACTTCGGATTCGCATTCAGCGTGTCGAATAACATAGGGATATATAGGTTTGGTTTAATATGCATAAGCTTTTTTATTGTAAACCTGTGTAATTAATAATTAATATTAACAAATTATGAATTATTAATTAATTTATTAATATTATTATTTATTATTAATAAATTACACTGTGAGACAAATGGTAGGGGTCAGTGATCGGGAAGGGTTCAAACTACCGGAGAAAGTTATATCGGTCAAAAACAAGTTATACGTGGCCCGGCGTTTCGCTGGGTCACATCTAGGAATCGAGATATATCGATTTGAAGTTAGTAACTATCATATAGGGGAAATTGTCACCTTTGGTGGTCTTTTTTTTGACATAACTCGAGAACCACTAGTCCGATTTTGCTCAAACAAATTTAAAAAAATTAAAAATTACAATTCCTTTAATCTGTTCATATAACGTTTTTCTATATAATCAACAGTTTTGCCGGTAAAAATAAATGTATGAAGAAAAAAAATATTTTTTGCCTAAAATATTAAATTTTTTTAATTTTTAAATTCATAAAAAATCCAAAACGGAAAAAAGGCAAGTCGTATTACTTTCACGTCACATAACCTTTAAGCAAAATGAGACATAGATCATGAAAATCCATGGACGCGTTTCGCTTTTATTCACAATTAAGTGAAGGTATCTCATTTTGACAAGAATATTGATTTTATGTTTCAATGAATTTGGATAATATTTATTATATATTATTTATTATTAACACGTAAAATTAAAAATTATTACAGGTAATTATTAGGTTATTACATAGATACATAGGTTATAAAAATCGATGAACGCGTGGTGGTTCGCCCACTTGTTCAGAGTCTGTATCGGATGAGGATCTGTCTTCATCTGAAAAAAATCAATTGTTTTTAATCAGTCAGTTAACTTCATTTTTGTGACTTACCCTCGGAGGAAACTCCCATTGTATATTCTTCTTCTTCATCTTCATTGTCGGGATCGTACGTCTTTTGCGACCACCAACAAATTTCAGCCACCAGCGAATCGAGCCTTTTGCCTTTATATCGCGTTTCCATTGGCATTGCCACTTGATGGAAGCGCTCGCCATGTTCATCCGACTCTGAGGCTAGCTGCTTGCTGAAGTATTCGAGATGGTGATGCAAGAAGTGAATTTTGAGGGACATATTCACTCCAATTTTCTGGAAGTAGTGCAACATCTTGGTCACAAGAGCGGGGTAATTGTGTGCTCGCGTACTTCCCAAAAAATATCGTATGACTTTCTTCACTGCCCTCCACGCGAAGTAATCATTACCGTCTAAAGCACCTTTAAATTCCTTTGATTTCATGAGCTTTCGTATATCCGGCCCATTCAGAACACCTTCCTTCGATTTTGCTTCGCTGATTGGTGGGAAAATATTTTTCAAACAATCAAGAATTTTCGGTTGCTTCATAATGGCCTTGATGAAATTTTTTACGATTCCCAGTTTGATATGGAGAGGGGGCATGAGGACGTTCTCCATTGGCACCAGTGGATCATTTACGCAGTTGTGTCCTTTCTCCGTTGGATCTCGAGCAAGCCAGTCATGCGTTTCGTATTGGTTTCCTTTAAATCGGGTATCCCAAAGACACAAGAAACACATGTTTTTCGTATAGCCTCCTTGGAGACCTCTTAGCATCGCCACGACTTTCAGATCACAACTGATCCGCCACATGTGATCAGTGTAGCAACCTTTATCCAAAATTATTTTCATGGAATCGTATGTTTCGCTCATGTCTGTGCTATAGCCAATGGGAATGCTTGGTTTTTTATTATATTTATGTAGCAAAACGACTTTCAGGCTTGATTTCGAAGAATCGATGAACATTCGCCAATCAGCTGCGACATAATTAATGGGCATCGCCTCCATCAGTCCCTTTATATCGTGGCAGTAAACAAATGTGTTCCCTTCGTTGAGTGTGTAGTACCGTTGGAATAGCAATTGTCGTCTTCGATATCCGGTGACTTTGACATTAGGCTCCAAATTGTTGCGTTCTTTCTAAAGCTGGGCAAGTTTTTCTGCTTCACGTTGAGAAAGGTTTAATTCTGCAACAATCTTGTCCATTCTTGCTTGTGATGTTGGAATTATTTTGTTCGATGGGCCGGCTTCTGGTGTTGGTTTATAGGTGAAATCCGATTGATCCATTGTTTCATTCATTGTTGATTCATTGTTCATAGGTTATGTGACTTTACGTGACACTTTTTTCCGTTTTGGATTTTTTATGATTTAAAAAAAAAAATTTTAATTTTTAGGCAAAAATAATTTTTTTTTTCTTCATACATTTATTTTTACCGGCAAAACTGTTGTGTATATAGAAAAACGTTATATCAACAGATTAAAGGAATTGTAATTTTTAATTTTTTTAAATTTGTTTGAGCAAAATCGGACTAGTGGTTCTCGAGTTTTTTCAAAAAAAGACCACCAAAGGTGACAATTTCCCCTATATGATAGTTACTAACTTCAAATCGATATATCTCTATTCCTAGACGTGACCCAGCGAAACGCCGGGCCACGTATAACTTGTTTTGACCGATATAACATTTCCCGTTGGTTTCATCCCATCCCGATTTTGACTGTCGCATAGTGTTATTATTTATTTTTACGTGTGATTTGTAGTTGTAAATGATTGTTTCGTGTTTTATGCTCTCCTTTGATGTTTTTTTTTCCAGCTGATTGACAGTTTGACACCTATGATGCCAGATAAAAAAAAAATTCTCTCAAAAATTTATCATTACATACAACTTTTCTTAAGAATCACCAAAACGAAATTATGGTAAGCCTGATTCTCTCACCGCTCTCAATTTCCGTAAGGCCGTAAGTTAAGAATCTAAAATCTACAGGTTCTTAAGTTTCTTAAGGTAAGTTAAGTTTTAACTAACCGTCAACATAGTTTCTCATATAACAGGTTGGCCAAAATATTAAGTTAAGTCACGTTAAGTAAATTAAGTATAGACTAACTGAGCTTTAACGCAGAGTTGGCCTGCGAGAGCTTTCATTTTGTGCCTGCCCTATATAAAATGTACAGAGGGCTTTTGAAAGCTTTGGCTCGCGTGCCTATGAAGTGGCCAACTGTGATCTAAGGTGATGATGTTAAGTTTGGTTTTTGATTCATTTCCTTTTTTTAGTATTTTTAACTTTTGGCTTTTAAGCGAGCCACGCTAAAAGGATGATGGCCTCAAGGCCTATTTTTATTGATGAGACAAGTTAGAAAAAACGAGGCAATGCTGCCGATTCTTGATTCAAAACAAGTCTGTTTATTTCAGTGCACAAACACTGTAATGTAAACTGGTGTTTTGTCCGTTGTTCCAATTTTTTGCTCATAAAAATTATTTTTTGTCGAAATTTCTCCATCTAAATGAAAAATGTTTTGATGATCTTTACAGATTTCTAATATTGAAGCTTTTGCTTCCTTATCTAGCTTATCTATTTGAATTTCTTTTTGAATTTTTTGGAACCTGCTTTCATCGGTTAAAGTATTTTTAAAATGTAGTATATCATAATTTTTAAGTTTATCTATACCTAGTGTTAATTTTGATATATTTACTTCCTTTTCAGTTGTATTCAAAAATTTTATAAGCTTTATTCCTTCTGACGGAATAATGGTATTTGCAACAAATATCCCTTTTCTTATTTCTTTCCCACATATTACGCTTTCTTCATCTACATCAATATCTACAGCTATTACTGTTTCTGTTCTTGGAGATATTTTTATGTTTTTAACTGTTTTCGTTTGCATATTTATTGGTATTATCAGATCATCATCATCAACTTGCGATATTGTTAGTGTATACGTTTCATAATCAATCTTACAGCTACGCTCTGTTAAGAAATCTCTACCTAATATTCCATCTGCTAATAGATTTGAATTTTCTAACATTATGTGAAATTTATGTACTATTTCCTTATCCTCCCATAATAGCTTAATTTTTGCAACTCCTAACGAGTTTGTCATTCCCCCATTTATTCCGCTTATTTGACAAATGTCACTTTTATCTATATAACTATTAGCTAAATTTTCTTTTAATAATGATATATCTGCACCTGTATCAATTAATAATGATATAACGTTATTACCTATTTTAACTCTAATATAATTTGAAAGTTCTTCATTTTTACTTACACTAATTACTTTCTTTGTTGAGTACTCCCCGGTTTTTCGCCACCGAGGGTACCCCCGTTTCCCCGGTTGCCATCTCTATTGTTATTATTATAACCTCTGTTTCCTTGGTTATTATTTCTATTATTTCTACCATAATTGTTACTTCCTCCTCTGTTATTATTAAACCCTCAATTACTAGTGTTGTTTCTATTATGGCTGAAATTCCTACTGTAATTATTATTTGAGTTTCTAGTGCCATGTTCATTATTTCTCTGTTCTCTATTATTAAAATTTCTATTATTATTATAGGACCTGTAATTGCTCGTAACATTTCTTCTATTTCTTGTGGCTATATGTACAAAATTATTCTGATTAGGTTTTGTTTCTACTTCTAAAGCTATTTTAATCGCGTCAGATAGTTTTGTTGGTCTTGCCGCCAAAACTACTGATTTAAATGGCTCTTCTAAACCATTCTTGAAAGTTGTCAAACCAATTTGGTCATTAAGTTTAACTATTATTTCTCTATTTGTTTCACCTTGTTCACTTATCTGCAATTCATTTAATGATGCTAACAAGTTCTCTATTTTAGACCCAAAAGTATTCACATTCAAACCTCTTTGATTTGTTTGTGATAATTCACTGTGAATATTTGAGGTTGTTTTATATGATTTATATGTTTGTTTGAGTAGTCTTCAAATGTAGTAAGCTTGGCTTCTGTCAGAATTTTATTTTTTACTTTTTCTGATAGCTTTGTAGCTAAAACGAATTGAATTAATAATTGTTTCTGCTGCTCATTCTCTAAGGTGTCGTGATAGAATTCAATTAAACCAAGGTAATTGTTTACTTCAAGATAATCCCCTTGAAATTCCGGAATTAGCTTGGAAGCAGTTACTAAATTAAATTTTGACATTTTTGTTTTAACTTCGTCAACTTTGTGTTTTAAAAGTAATTTTATTCTTCCTAAAAGCAAATAAAATTCATACTCCTCTTCTTTTTTTACTATTTTCTGTCGTACATTTAATAAGTCCTTTAGAGTCTTGTCTATGTATTCGTCTGTATAAGTTCTGTTTAGACTCTTTTTTAAATTCGCAAGTATCTTCGAAGCATATTCTATTTCCATTTATTTATTATGTATAATTTTCATTTATGATAGATGTTATTTTTAAATATTTATTTTATTTAACATTTCACCAAAACATCCTTGTTAAAAGCATATTGTAGCAAGCTTTTTCATCTTCATTTAAGTAAAATTTAATTGTTCTTATTTTCAAATTTTATTTATTATTATTATTTTTTTTTAAACACTATTATTTAAATTCATATTTTTAATTATTTGTTTTTTAACATAAGTCTTACAATGCTTATTTATAAAATATATGATTACAATTAATATAAAAACAATCGAAATAAATGCTATTATATTATTTATTAAAAGGTTGTTGCTGCTGCTGCTATTGTTGATATTGTTGTTATTGTTGTTCATGGTGATTTTCTGCTGCTGTTCATTGGCTTTTGGAAGTACAATTGTCCAAACCATGCCTCAGTTGTTATGTTTATTTTTATTTAAATTTATTTGTTTTTTAGGTTTTATTCCTTGCAGTTTGACATTTTGTAAAAATGTGAGTAAATGGAGGTTTATTTTATAAAAACAAATATTAATTACTCATATATTTATTCATAACTAGGGGAAATCATAAAAATGCAACGCAAAACAGCATTCTTCCAATAACAGAAATGCTACAACTGCAGATGTCATTTTGTGCCTATCTGGCAGGATCGCCATGTTAAGTTTGGTTTTTGATTCATTTCCTTTTTTTAGTATTTTTAACTTTTGGCTTTTAAGCGAGCCACGCTAAAAGGATGATGGCCTCAAGGCCTATTTTTATTGATGAGACAAGTTAGAAAAAACGAGGCAATGCTGCCGATTCTTGATTCAAAACAAGTCTGTTTATTTCAGTGCACAAACACTGCTTTTATAATAAATTTTACATTTCTCCTTAAATCTAAGACACTCCCACTTTTCAGTTACTTTTCCAACATTTTCATATTGTGACCAATCGTAATTTATTTTTTTGTAGTTTTGCATTTTCTAAATGTTCTTGTAGTAAAGTCTCATTGCTTTTCTTTTACTCTAATTCAATTTATATTGACTTCTCATATATTGAGAAATATCAATTGTGAAACCAATCATTTCACAGTTGCTCTACAGAGTTCATCGTCTTGAGAAAATACAACATTACAAATGTCTTCACAAAAATCACCCACATGTGCAAGCTGCAATATGATCGTTTCGACAAAGCAAGTGGCCGCTAACGCTTAAAAAATACAACATTACAAATGTCTTCGCAAAAGTGACCCACATGTGCAAGCTGCAATTTGATCGTTTCTACAAAGCAAGTGGCCGCTAACGCTTTGCCCAATTTGTGACATATATATGAGTGATAACTCTTTTTTGCTTGCATTCTTATTATCTAATATTGCAGTCGCATGTGTGTTTACATTACTGACCTTACTTACTAATTATTTGTAGACACACAACAATGAATTTAGTTTGAAACTACTATAAACAAAGGGATGCAGAACGAAAGGGATCTCATCTGTCGAATATAGAACTATATCGGGGCTTTTTATAAGCTTTTATTTAACTTGGTCATCCTGCGCAAATCGCGGAAATTTCCAATAGATTTAAAACTGACTTCCCGACAAGTTAGAGACTTGAAATTTTCAGCATAGTTCCAATCACGATGACAATGCAATTTAAAATGTAAATGAATTCTCCATATGGTCCAGGAGTCTTGATTCAAAGGCGGTCAAAAAATTGTAAGATTTATGGCTAACAGAGCGTAATTTTCCAAAGAACGTAGAACCATTATAAAATTGTTAAAGCTGCCGGCGCGCCGCGTCGGTAGTGGCAAAGCTATTCCTAGTCTCGATATGAACCTCGTTGTAGGCATCATATCAAGGAGATACAATTTAAAGACTCCAGATTTCGCCCCGCCAGAAGAAGTTAAATATTGCGCCTAAATATATGCCATGCTACAGCGGAAATGGACGACATGCCATCAGTGTTGCCGCGCATAATTTTTAGTGGTAGCTAAATTTCTTTAAAAAAGGGGCTAAAAAAGAGCTAAAAAGAGTCGTTGTGCCTAAAAATGATAGCTAAAAATTTTTACTTACATATACATATATAAGTATCCACGTAAACATTTTCAATAAGTAATGGTATATAAAAACAATGAAGTCTGGAAGAAAAGCTAATATTTTATCCAACTAAAAACCTTTTTGTAGAAAAGGGGAAATATACGACACCAGCTTGCTGGTTCCAGGCTCGAAGCATATAACTTACCAGCATGCTGGTACAATATTTATTTCTTTAAAAATGAGGTCGAGGAAAGATCGAAAGGATTAGAGCCGAAATTTCATAATTATTCTAGCATTTTGTTAAGCATTGTTTTCTTTGTAATTCACAACTGCAATATCGTGAACGTAATCTTCCACAAGCACGGCTTTGACTTATATAGTGCAAGAATACCACTACCGCCAAAATACTTTTTACTTAGAAAATTGAGCTAATTTCACCACTCACGACACCAGTATGCTGGTACAATCACACCACAAGAACATACACGGTCAATCGACTTGATGGGTCGTTTAACAAATTTAGCATATTAAGGGCCATGAACTTATCTATTTTAAACTATAGTAAAATCGTTAACAGATAAGTTAACAGCCCCAACACTTTTACAGTATGTATGGATAAAAGCGTAAGGAGCATACAATACATATATGTATATATATCAGTCTTTCTTAATTTAAAAATTCATCTCTTACATAAATGCAAAAAAAACAAATTAAGCATATACAACTTTTTCATGCCAAGTATGAATAAATTCTAAAAATGGCTAAAAAAAAGGGCTAGGGGCAATTTTAAATTTATGTGACCAAAAAAAATATATGGTAGCTAAATCTAGCCACCAAAGGGATAAAACGGCAACACTGCATGCCATTTCTTTAAATAAAATTAACTGCTGCTATATGTACATATGTATGTTTATACAAAACGTAAGCAAACAACATTTTGCTTGCCAAGTGTTCTGTTCTCTTTCATTGCAAGTTGAATTATTTTAATATCTACATAAAATAAAATAACACTTTTTAATATACAACGCTTTTATAAGTGGACTAAAAATTATAAAATAAAATAATGTAAAAAATATATTTTTTAAAAACAAGCTTTTATTTAACCTGTACAATCAAAGGAATCAAATGAAGTAGTGTAACAAGAGATTTTTTAGCAAGAAAATTTTGTCAAAACTGCACTAAAATTAATAAAATAAAATAAGTTAAGGTCTCGTTAAAGTTACTAAAAGCCATTTAGTTAAGGGAGTTATTCAAACTCTTATGAAAATTACTAACAATTTGTACTAATTTACTTCGTTTTTAAAAAAGCTTGTCGCGCGAATAGCAAACCGGCATTTAAATATCTGCATACATACATATACATACATACCTAACCAATTATGCATGTACGCTGAATTCGCCGACAAGCTTTTTTAAAAACGAAGTAAATTAGTACAAATTGTTAGTAATTTCCTTTAGAGTTTGTATAACCCTTTCACTAAATGGCTTTTAGTAACTTTAACGAGACCTTAACTTATTTTATTTTATTAATTTTAGTGCAGTTTTGACAAAATTTTCTTGCTAAAAAATCTCTTGTTACACTACTTCATTTGATTCCTTTGATTGTACAGGTTAAATAAAAGCTTGTTTTTAAAAAATATTTTTGTTGCATTATCTTATTTTACTTTCAATCGATTTTTTTGGCAGTTTTCTCGTTCAAATACCCTTTCATTCTGCCCATCGTAGGTGCTTCTTAATAGAGTGTAAGGCATCGCAATGTTAAATTTGCCAGTAGCTGGCATGCAAAACAAATTTAACGCGCACTATTCTTGGTCTAAAATTCTCTAGTACTGAACCAGCTCTGCAACAGGGCGCTTCCTCACAGATACATTGCATGAATTTGTGTGGTGTACATACTATGTATTGTATGAAATGAACATTCGCAAATTTTTTCAATCAGATGGATAGGGAGTACTCTGAGGTTATAAAAAAAGTGTAAAGGTTGCTATCGTGGTTGAAATTACAGAGAAAAACTATACTACACTTTAATTAGTACAGCTTTTCTTAGGAAATCCAGCCTACTTAATTACATGAAGCTTCATTTCAGTCTTATATCAAAAACAAAAAGAGTAAAAAGTACATCGAATGGTACGTTTTTTATGGTGCCTTCTAATTAAAATCACCAAAAATTTGTTAGTGTTTTCCGAAGGTAGTTTCACTTCTTCTTCCTATCCACCATGTTAGCTATCTGACAGAAAACGTGTTTCGTAGTATTTTTTGTTGTACCAACTTTTTCAAAAAAAAATCCAGCTTTTGACGTTGGAAAAATAAAACAAAGAAAAGCCAAACATATAAGTAGAGAAATTTTCGAATATTTTGTAATAATTAACTGCTGCTTTCGTGGATATTGCAAGACACGGAATAGATGTAAGGACACAGCTATAAGTGCCACCGCACACCACAGACTTTATCGGCCGCCTATTTAAATGATAGGGCTCGCTTGAAATATGTACATGAAGATGTATGGAGGTGCGCAGACTACACCAGCTTAATCGCTCTGACCAATAAGTTGTGGTGCAATGGAAAGACTAGCGAGCACATCTAAATTGGCGGCCGATAAAGTCGTGGTGTGCGATGGATCTAATCCATTATAAACAAGAAATATTGCTGTTATATTTTCATTTTTATGATTTTTATTCATGTTATTAGCAGCGGAAAAAATGTAGGTATAAAATACGTATATTTATATTAAAAATTAAGTGATCAGTTATGAAACATATACATCTTTACATGTTCTGTTAAAAAATATCTAAAATAACAAGCGATAATCCCCAAGTTCTATATCGTAGCAGTGACCAAATTGCGTGTTTGTCACAGACACGGTTTATGTCAAAAAATTTGAAGTGAAACTACCTTTGTTTTCCTATTACAGTGGCTTAAATATAAAGTAAGGATTGTGCTAGGTATAGGATTTTTGAGAAAATACCAGCAGCTTTCACAAAGTTTTCTTGTCAAGAGGAGCTACAGCAGTAGACTTTATTTTTTTATGCCATATAACCAACCTAGATATGAACTAAATAATAATGCCTTTAAGTACCTAGGACCAGCTTCCCGGTTACCCTCTATACCGTTTCTACATATTTCCATTAATAAATAAGCGTTTCTTTTGTTTCTCATTCCTGTTCAATCGCAGCTTTGGTATTGCTCCTGGGCGAACTCAACTTTGTATTTTTGCCCATGCAGCAATAGCTCCGAATGGTTTGCAATAGCCCATACCAAGGGGTCTGACCAAATGTATCAGCTGAATCACTGATACACAGACCGGCCAAATATGGCGAGTAGAACGAATGAGAGTCCCGAAGAGAAGCTTAGCTCACAGTATTTCTGGCTTAAGTATTAGCAATTTCAAATTGTGCCAAATCTAAACATGAAAAGGATTTAAAAGGCGAGTTTTAAGATACCACTATAAATATAATAATCTTTCAGACAGACAGGCGGCAATCAGGGTCCCATCTCACGGGATGATCACATCGTCATGGAGTGCTTTGACAATATGTTACAAAGGCACTGAGTCATTGAAGGAAACTAGGTCTCTACGAATGGGCTAGGCTCATTATCTGCCTTGCGGAACTGGGACCATTTTTTGTTGAGATGGAAATCCGTCTTTGCCTTGAAGAAGGGGAGTACATAGTCGGAGCTCATTGTGTGTGATACTCCGGCGTTAGCCAAGCTAAGACTGAAATTCTTTAATTTATACACAGTCGAGTCTCCCTGTATCAGTAATTCGTCTACAGCAAATAACTAATCTAGCCAGAGTCAGTTGTGAAGAAGAATACTTAGCTGAGGTCACTGAAAGAACTGTCAAAGGTAAACCATCATCTCAGATGAACCAACCAATAATAAGATGAAGAAAAATCATGGTTGCCACAATTGGTAACTTTCTACCAAAAGTGGTAACTTTTAAACGGTTTGGTAACTTGGTAACTTTTATTTCATTTTGGTAACTTTTGCAACTATTTGCATTACTAGAAATAAATAAATTATGTTTTGCATGTGCGTAATTATATATGCCCTTCGAGTTTCAGTGGCAGCACTACTGACACTTCTAAAAAATTACTTCGATAAAATTAGAGTCATCTCATATTCGAATACTGGAAATATTTCAATTATAGTGGCAGCACCAAGGACTGCACTCCTAAAACAACTTTCGAATTTTTGCGATAAATTTTGAATTCTACCATCTCACATTTTAATAGTGCTTTTTACTAGACCCATCTACCGACATGTATTTCGACCCACTGAATTCAAATCTGAGGTCCGTTTGACACGTACACTAAATTATGAAAAAGCGAAAAAATAGAAAAAAAATTTGCAATTTTCGCAATTTACTCAGAATTTTGTACGAGTCAAACGGACGGTTAATAGCATCCGCAACTTGTTTTTGTGTGCCGGTGCCATTATTCCGTGAGTCGCAAATATCGGCACATTCCGAACGAAAAATAACACTGTAATTGGCACAACGTCGAAACCGGTTTGTCTCCAAACCAAATTTGACAAGGGATGATGGAAAATCGCTCCACATTACCTCATACTCCTACCCTGTCGGAAACACCAACAACGAAAATGAGAATAACGGCCCATGCAGCAATTAATTGTAAGAAAAATATTTTCTAATAAAAAAAAATTATTATAATTGTCAATAGCGTTTTCACTCTTGATAATTTATCAAGAAAATAGATTTAAACTGTTTTGTGCTAGAACTGGGAGTTCTTGATAAATAATCAAAAATTGACAAATTATAAAAATATTGAATTTATTAAGTCACAGAAACGGAAAGTATATACA
>NW_023458557.1:69883538-69888754 GCF_013731165.1 Rhagoletis pomonella
ATGGGACTGAGAAATATTATTTTCTACTTTTTAGTCCATTTATAAAATCGTTGTATATTAAAAAGTTTTTTTTATATTATTTATTTCGTTCTGAATAGTTCGTGTTTCCTTCCGCTTTTATGTATTCGTGTTACCATCTGTTTTGACTGTCATTAGGTCATGCATACCCATCTAATCATAGTAAAATGACAATTAAAACAGATAGTAACACGAATACATAAAAGCGGAAGGAAACACGAACTATTCAGAACGAAAAATTACACTGAATATGGCACAACACCGAAACCGGTTTGTCTCCAAACCAAAGGTGCAATCCCGTATTCCTCGGACTAAAACTAGTAAAACTGTCAAAAAATAAAAATTCGCTCAGAGCGAGAGAGTAACATTGAAAAGTACGGAATCGCTTTCTAGTAAAAAAAATGGTAACTTTTGTCAACTTCAACATAACCTCCAAATTTTGGTTGTAAATTTTTCCTTATTTTGTATGTAAACACTCTCAGCTCACACATGTAAATAACCAAAAATACTTTCAAATTCATTAGAATCCACTTAAACAAGTAATTAAATACTTTTCAACATGAATCAGCAGTGTGCACTTTTCTTTTGATTAGAATTTGGCTGCCAAACACACTACAGCTGATCGTTTAACACATTTACCAGAATTTACCAGCAAAAAATTCTCAGACTAAAACTGATAACTTCTGGCAGAGAGAGAACCGTATTTACTCTCTTTTTGGTCCTCTCAATAGTCAGAGAACCGATTACGGGATCGGTTTCCAGTAAAATCTGACTGAGTCTGACTTTTTCTGACTAGTCCGGACACGTACGGGATCGCAAGTCAAATTTGACAAAGGATGACGGAAAATCGTTCCACAATACATCATACTCCTACCCTGTCGGAAACACAAACAACCAAAAAGAAGTTATTTAGGAGATGCTTATTACTAGATACGTAGGTGTTTGACACTAAAGTACTTAAGTATTTAGTAGATTTCCATATACTAAAAGGATAAGAAAAAAGTGAATAGTCGGTTATTATTACCTTTTTATTTAAGAGGATTGAAAATATAATCAAATGCAAGATTGTCGGCATTTTTCGATACTTTTCAGATGTTTTTTCCCGACCTTCTTTTGTGGTTAGACACGATTAAGATTAAATCTAAGTTTAAGGATAAAGATTATAATTATGTTTAAGATAAAATGAAGATAAAGGTTATGACTAAAATTAAGATTATGATTAAAATTAGGAGTATGATTAATATTAAGATTAAAAGTAAGGGTAAGGATTAAAATTAAGATTAATATAAAGATTTAGGTTAAGATTAAGACTGAGATTGAGATTTATATCACTGAGATCATTTCGGGATTTTCAGGACTTAACGAGGCTACTAGCGTCAGTAAATAGCGAAGCCAAGTTTAGTTCGTACAGGTTATCACGGTGCTTTAGCAATAAACCAGTGGCGGAACAAATCTTTAGGTAAACATACATGCAACCGGTATTTCGATAAAAATTTACAAACTAATTTGTGGAACACTCTTATGTATATGAATTTATTACAAGGTCTTTGACTTCACCACAGTTACCTCAATTTGATAACCCAGTGTTGAAATCTACAATGAAACCTTCATTAAGATTATACGATTATCCTATGTCAAAGTTTTAAAATTCGTTTTAATTATGCACACGAAAAACTGGTAAAAGCTATCAAAAGCACATAAAGCCCGTCAGCACACACATTTATGCACACATACACATACATATTTAAACACATATTTGAGGTATATGTACATATCAGGGTTGTTGCGAATATTTGCATTCGCATTCGCAACCGCGGGCTTCCGCATTAATTTTAACATTCGCATTCGCAATAATCAATGCGGAGCTTTTGCGAATGCGAATATTGTGCAAGTGCAAACTAAATGACAAATTGTAGCCAATATTTTTGTCTGTGGTCGTATTGGCAGTATTTGTGTAACAAAACTGGTCGAATGTCATATTTATCAACTTTGATAAAAATGTCTTTAATGATATTATTTCTTATTATTTCCTAAGGTAGTCGTACAAGTTCCCACTTCTGCTTAACGCTTGACGTACGTCAAAGATAACGTAGTCCTTTTATTATTTGTTTTCTGAGCTTGAAATACCTGCATTGGTTTCTTTCTTTATTATGATATTCGTTTCAATAATTTCAAATGGGGCTCTTTGGGAAATTTATTTTTAGCAAACATTTTAAAAACAGTAATTTTGTTTACTTGTGGGGCCATATTTTTTTCATAGGGACATACATTGGATCCTTGGATAAAAACTGCTATGGTAAAACTGTCCCCCTACGTCTCCCTTCTTTGCTGTTCAAAGACAAACAGCAAGCTCCTTCAATAGGGATTTCCAGCTGAAATCATCAACGTCTGACTATAAAGAGAATCGATGCTAAAATAATTAAAAAGTTACAGGTCTGACCTTAAATTATATAAGAATTACGTGACTTGCTGAGATCGTAACTATCGGGGTGGTTTTTTTAAAGATAACGATTCCGCTGGCAGCCACGACTTTGAAAACAGAATTTTGATCAAAATTTCTATAATAATTTATTTTCCATATCCACCTATTTAGGACGCTATAAGCACAAAGTTTCCAAACCACAGAAGAAAGTATTAAAAATGAATTACAAAAAAAAAAAACGAAAAACGCTGATAAAGTTACAGATTCCCCAAATTCTGAAATAGCCAAAGGAATGAGAATGAAGAATTATTTTTAAAACGATTTAGAAAAACCTAACACATCTGGTTTGGCTTGTAAGCGCTGTTTAAACAACGATCTCGCCATTAGCTAGCTTTTAATTGTTTCTTAAAAATACTTGACATCCGCATTCGCATTCCGCATTCGCAACATCCCTAGTACATATGTAGAACATAGCGGCGTACGTTAGAGCAGAAAATTCGTCGGCTTACATCAGCTAGTAAAATAGGTATACCATAAAAAGTTGCATACTTAAATAAACGCGCTAAGCGTTTTAACGGCTTGAGGTTGGTCGTTTGTTTGTTTATTTCTATTTTGTTGTTTTTTTTTTTGGATGAAGCGGTTTAAAATGGCAGTAATACGGCAACAGCTCCACTGAAATCTTTAAAGCCAACAACCATGCCACAGTTCAGCCCAAATCAAGAGCGTAGCATAAGCAGGCGATGAATTGGCAAACCCCACCCAAATGGGTGGTCGAATTTTATTGAAAAAAAAACACACACACAACTAAAAAAGTAGCAAATAAGCAACAATAATAAAGCGCAAGTCGATGCTCGATGCTGGAATGTTGGGAATGCGCGTTACAAACTAAAAAAAAAAATTGGCACTTGAGCTATTTAAAATGGGTTAAAATGTACGGGTCAGGCTAAAATCGCCTGTGTGAATGCTACATTTCTGGTTTCTGGGGTTGCTAATTAGGAATCTGAAGTCAGTTTTACAAAATTCAAAATGGCGGATCCAAAATGGCGATTAATTTTTTTTTAATTATTGGATTTGTTCGAAAACCGGCACTCGAGAGTATTTGGGTTCGCCGATTACGAATCTGAAGTCAATTTTTTTAAATTCAAAATGGCGGATCCAATATGGCGATCAAATTAATTAATATCAAATTAAATTGCTGATTACGAATCTGACTTCAGATTTTCACAATTCAAAATGCATAATTATGTATATGCAAAAACCACATTTTTACCTGAATTTTAACATGTCAAGAAAATAAAAAAATGAGAACATCAGCGTTTTTATAAAAAACCGACCAGTGCGACCTCTAAAAAAACTTTTCTTTCAAAATAAAAAAAAACACGTTTCTCTCTGTTTATCACAAATAACAATAATTTGAGGTAGCGTTTATCAATTTCCAAAAATAATTTTTTTTGAACCACTCTAGTGTGTATGTTTGCATGTGTGTTCGTGTGCGCATGTCACTGCAGTTTAGCCAGGGGACTATTTTTTGTGTAAAAAATTTACCATAAATGTATATGTGTATGTGTATGTATATGTAAGCATTTTATGTGTTCATTTCCATTTTCCAAAAAGATCGATGCGAAAATTACTCTGTTGGCCGTTGCCGGTTGCCAGTTGTTGTACGAGTATCGTTTCTTTCCCTGCAGCGTTCAGCCTTAGCACAGTTTCGCAAGTTGCTACAATTGCCGTATTATTGTCCACATTTTTTGTGCTGTGCAATGACGATCTGTTTGCTTCTTCGGCATGGCTTACATTACGGCTAAAATATGCACACACACAAAAAATGAATTTGCACACCAACAAATAACAACCGTTTATTTGTTCAAAAATGTGCGCTCGAATGCAGCTGCGCTTGCCATTAACTATGGATGTGTTTCGGGTCAAAGTTTTTGGTAAATTAAAATGAAAATTTTTAACCGAAATTTATGCGTGCTCTAAGAAAATATTTTCACATAGTTAAGGCATTTGCCTGTAAGTATTCTTTTATGCACACGCACACATAAATATATGAATTCTTTATAAAGTATTGTGGATTTCTATAAAAGTAAAGAGATGTTGAAATTGTACGAACATAAAATTATATAGCTTTCATGAAAGGGTTTATCGGTGTTTCTGCGGAAATTTACACCTTTCTGCCGCATCTTTGTTGAATAAACAGTGCAAAGGCGTATATTTATAGGTAAGTGGATTTCACTGTAAGTAATTTGAAAAGCAAGAAATCTTGAAGGCAGCAGGCATAGCTTTGTGGTTTGTTGAAGTGTCTTTTTGGCAAAAGAGAATATTGCTTTTCAAAGTAATTTTTAATTTCATATGTGTAGGTTTAATGATATTAGTGTGTGCGTGAGTAGCCATATACATATTTACATACTCTGCGCAAAATCTCCTACTAGTTAATGGGATAGCTCGCTTATGCATCAGCAACTAAAGGAATAAACCTGTAAAAAAAATGCGAAGTTAGGGGATGCAATTCTAGAGCTCTTCCTCTTTGAGAATGCCAACACGTATACTTAAC
This sequence comes from Rhagoletis pomonella, assembly GCF_013731165.1. NCBI lineage: Eukaryota > Metazoa > Arthropoda > Insecta > Diptera > Tephritidae > Rhagoletis > Rhagoletis pomonella. Next base: position 69,888,533 of record NW_023458557.1, read on the forward strand.
ATTTAATTAAAAAATTATTTCACCTAAATCTAGGCAAACATAAGATGTTTTATAAGAAGATATCCTATTTTTATTTTGCATTTTTTAGCCATTGATGAAAAAATTAAATGACTGGGTTTTTAAGTTTTTCTGTTGTGGGTCCTTTGTATTTTCTTCGGTTCTTTCAGACCATCATGCATAACCTACCAACTCTTTGGCAATTTTAAGATTTGTTTTGAACGG
>NW_023458557.1:69888854-69897458 GCF_013731165.1 Rhagoletis pomonella
ACACATGCATTTACATATGTATGTACATACAAACGAGCACCAATTAAATTTATTTAAAGAAATGGCGTGTCGTCTATTTCCGCTGTAGCAAAGGTAGTACATAGGGCGACATCTAGTTGTCATCTACCTCGCCCTTTTCACTACAGATGTCGCCCTATGCACTATGCTTTTTTATAGGAACTTTTCAAAGCTAAAGGTTTTATGGTGTCGGACACACAACATTGAAAGTTTCTGGATCCACAACATTGAAAGTTTCTGGACACACAACATTGCAAGTTGATAAAAGCGTTGTTAAAATGACATTGAAGCTGGCACAGCGCCGAAACCGGTTTGTCTTCAAACCAAATTTGACGAGGGATGACTGAAAACCGATCCAAAATAAATCATATCTTAAATACTTTAATTCTATTTACATAAGCATTTAGAATATCCTAAATTCCTAACGAAATGCTTTCGACACCTACCCAATGAACGATTCTCTTTTTCCGTCGCTCGTTGACTCGACTCGACTATACTGTAGGAAGTTTTGAAATGGCAAAAAAAAAAAAAAATGTCGCAGCATTCGAATTTAATTTTTAGTCGTAGATTACGGATCTCTATACCCTTTTTCTAGATCAGGTCATTTTCCAAAGATATTTTCATTTTATTTTTGCTTTGTGAATGAAAAAATTCAAGCTTTTACAGTGAAACAATTTATAAAGAAACAGATTTGTTGTAAGTAAATGTTTTTCGTTTTTACTAAAGCCTGTTCTTTTACGAAAAATTAATGTTGTGAATAGTCCAATGAAATTGTACAATGATTTTTTATGAAATGAGTAGTCGCCGCGAGTAACGTTGTAAACACCAAAATTATAATTTTGCATGAATAGAGAAAAAACGGATTTAATGACGCACTTAAGGTTATTTTATTTGTTTTGGTATTGCTATTGAGCTTTATAACACGGTTATGTCTATTAGGGAAACAGAAGTTGTAAAGCAAAAACTAATTTGCGGTTAATTTAGATGATATGTTGAATTTTTCAAAAGAGCACACTGCTTTCAATTGGGGCGCCCATGTCATCATTTTGAGACCTTTATCTTTGTAAACCGCCCTGTAGAATTTTGGGCTTCTTATTGTACCGGTTGACATGATGTGCAAATCCATTTAGCACCGCTTCCCTTATATCGCTTGGTTTGGCATATTTCCGGTTGTGATCTAAGCGTCGAAAAAAAATGTTCGTACAAAAGATGTGGAGAATGAAATTCTCGACAAATTTGGTATTTTAAAATGGAGAAAACCGTGACAATAACATTTTTTTTCGCAGATTTTGCTAATTGTTTTCAATAACAAAAGTTTTTTAGAAAACCTTCTTTATAAGAAATGTGGAAAATTAAATTCGTTTCAAATTCGTATTCAACAATTTTTTACGAAAAAAGCAAAATAAGCTTGCAAATCGGAAAAAAACCTAAAATCCAAGATGGCAGAATGTTTTCATATGAAATTTAGGGGCAAGATTGTGGATCCATGACCTAATTGTCAAAAATATTTACGTACCAATTCTTTGTAACAATTTAATCAAATTTTACTGGGTTAAGAAATTAATTAATAATTCTTTTTTTTTTGGTTTTTTGATGAAAAGTTGGGTTAGGGTAGATACAAAAATTTCAATATCTCAAAAACCTATACGTGGAAAAAAAATAACTCGATTCTCGGAATCAGTGTGCATTTTTGCTGTAAACCAGTGCAATCAATTTCAAACTTAGTATGTATATCAATCAACAAACTATAGATAATGTTGTAAATTACGACAACTGATCAGAGTGGGAGCTTTACATACAGAAATATCTCATACGAGTTCCAATGGAAATATAATTTAATTTCTACCCATTTAATAAATCTAAACCCTTCATATCAAGCCTTGTGGTACAACATTATTGCTGTTTGTTAATATACACACAGATATTTTTAAATACTCGCCTCTTTTATTTTCCTTTGTAAATTTAAAATAAACTTCAAAGTTTACTTAGATTTGACAGGCATTTTTGACATACAATATAACACAATTTTGCAAAATTACATTGAAGTTGGAACAACAACCTACAAACAAAAATAACAAACACCAACAAGCATATTAAAAAGTACTTGCATAACACACAAATGCAAATAGTAATCAGAAACTTGTAAATTACGCAACATTTGGTTGGTGGCAAATTGCTGGGTGCAATCCAGATAGTACCTGGCAGGTACAAATATATATTAGTGTTGGGCAGTATCGATACCAAAAGTACTTAGACCTCGATTCTCAAAAGGATCGACAAAACCCGCTTTTTAAATGAATCGATACTAAGTACTCCAAAGTACTCAGTGCTCACAAAAGAACTCGAAAGTACTCAGAAATTAGAAAAGAACCCAAAAGTACTCAGAACTTAAAAGAACTCGAAAGTACTCAGTACTCAAAATAATCTGTTCCAATCATCACTTTGTTACATAGATTAAGCACCGGTTCAAAATGCTAAGTATTAAGTGTCGATACTTAAAAGTACTGAGTGTTATTTACATTTCGATGGCTGAGTGAAAGATCGACCATCTCGGTAGCCAGTTCGAAAACGCTCTATCTCAAAAAACTTTTAAAGAACGCCCTATTTTAGAATTTAATTGAAAAACACCCTATCTCAAAATTTGGTTCAAAAACGCCCTATCTCACTTCAAAATGTATTGAAAATATGCTGATATAGGGCCTTTTTGAATCGGCAGCTGAGATAGGGCGTTTCTGAAACGAATTCTGAAGTAGGACGTTCTTGAAAAGTTTTTTGAGATAGAGCGTTTCGAACTGGTTGCCGAGATAGGTCGATCTTCCACTCAGCCATCGATTTACAGAAATTATTGTACTCAATTTGACGGTTCAATAGTTTTCAAGTACAGTACTTCTACCCAGTAAAGTTAATCCATTCATTTGACGTAATTTGGTATCAAAAATATATGAATTTGAATAAAGTGCTGCCAGCTTGTGATATTGAAATGTTACCAACATGTGTATATTTTAAGAAAGTAGTTAGTACTCTCAAAAATATGCGATCCTCAAAAGTATCGATACCAAAGAACTCGAGCCTCAAAAGTACTCGATACTTCCCAACACTAATATTTATGTACATAGCGCTTTGAGCACTCCCTAAATATTTTTTGATTTCAAAATAAAAAAATTGGGGTATATTTTTTCGATATAGATCAATCCTAGGGTGTGCCGGCATTAAACCTCCGACTTTATTTTTTTGGACCACTCTAGTATACATACAAGTAGACGCAATGGATGCCAGTGAGTATACGCAATATGGTTGTAGGCGAAGTAGCAAACAGAAATATTTAAAGCTAGCTGCACACAGCGAACTCAGAGTGATGATAACTCAAAATGCAAAACTGAAAATTGAGCCAGCTAACGCAACAACAAAAAAGCAAATGAAAAAATAACAAGAAAATACACTCGCATGCGGGCAACTCGATAGCTGCATCAAAATGAAACCTTGCAGCAACACAAGCTTTGCTTTTCATGCAGACTCCAATCAGTCTATGGGTAAAAACGAAAATAGCATAGCTGACAAGGGCGAATTCGCATACAGATACCCATTATGATAGTATATGCATTACACATACGGGCATATACATACATATGTATGTCCAAACATATTCACATGCGAACCATTGTTTGCCTTTTCAGCTCCTGTTGCTTTTCCAATGCTCTGCTACTTCTATGTTACTGCTGTGTGCAGCAATTATTCTTCTCTCGGCGTTTTTAATTTCACATAACGCCAGCCATAGCAATATCTTTCCTAGTTGTTTAAGTGGCCTGTGGGTTTCGTATGCAAACCTTTCTACGCAGTTTGGGATGCATCATCTATACGCCTGCACATTAACGATTTTTTTTTTTTTTTTACCGGTGAGTGTTGCCTGAACAACTTCCACTACCTCGACCATAACAATTGGCAGGTGTACCACTACTACTACTTCAAGTCGGCATTTCGATTACAATTTGTATCCTCAAGCATGGTTTTCTTGGTTGCTGTTTGATTTCGTTTTAGTAAATTAAGGCACCTAACGATCAACGGAAACCACTCTATAGTTATACTGAATACTGAATTGAGATTAAAAGACCAAGCATTGGTTGCGTTTAATTCATATTCTTACTTCCCCTCAAAAATTAATCAATGCTTTGTTAACTTTTTTTTTGGTAGTTAGAAAGTAGACTAGTTTTTCCAAGTAAAGATGATGACACAAGCCGATGTGGTGGACAATATGTTTAGGACGGCCGAAAATTACCACAATAAAGCAAAATTAATGTACTTTGCGCATTCGTAGGCAGTTTCTAAAAGAGCCTTTATCTCTTCAGAATGTAATATTTTATTAAGCTTTTGGCTTGTCGAAGTCCAGTGGTGCTTTGCAATTGTTGATCACTCAATCTTATTGATCCTCTACTTAGTTCTTCCCTGATCGCACTTGCGCCGACAGATAGATTGGAGCTTTTTAAAAAGTTCACAACAACGAAACAACAAAGCAGAAGCACTCATCAAGACTAGTACCAAATTACTAGCCGCAGCTCAAAGACCGGTCCACCGATCGCCCTGTGCTCTCCATAAATAAGTGAGAAGGAAGTGGTTGTCGAGTTCTACTTGTATAACTTTGCACAGGAGATTAGCTGAGTTTGTTAAAGTCATCGATATTCCATTTTTATGTACGACGGGTATTGATTACTCCATTGAGCCTAGCGGAGATTATGAAAATGTTCCAAGTATATCCAATCGCAAATGTACAGTGGTCAATACGGAGTAAAATGTTCTTGCAACAATGTATCTAGGTAGTCATACTTATGTACAGCAAAAGCTTAAATATTTAAGAACAGGGCAAGAAAAGTATTTTATGAGTTTGGGATGTTCATCCTGAACCACGCAGCGACCATGAACGGGAATGTTTTTTTCGAATTTAATTGGGTGAATATTATCGTCATCTCCAAAGAATTAAATTGGCAAATTATTTGCGCTAAAAGAAAAATTGTCTATGTATTTGGCGGAGCTACTCGTCTCATTTATGGCTCACGTCTTGCATTGTCATACAAGTGTATAGAAGGAAATGGAATAGGAGGAATGCATTTGTGGACGGCCAAAATAAACCAAACACAAATTTTCCAAGCACACAGGCCATATTTTTCATTGCACTCAATACTTATAAATAGGATTTAAAATAAAGGGAAAGGCAGGTGCCTTACTTATTATAGTGTTCTGGTACCGACACAAATTTAAGCTCCTTCTACCATGCACCAGAGTTCAGTCATTCTTGCGAAGGAGCGGTTTCTTAGGCCTGTCTAACCCTGAATTCATGCTCACGCAATCTTTAGCCAACTATCCAGTCTGGTACTTAAAGTATTACTAAGACTTCACATTTGAAGGCCCTTGTCATTATTGCTAAAGCAATAAAGCATCCGAAGTTGCTGAACAAATGCCATCCAGCTCCAGCACCATTTTCATTCCAGGGGCCGTAGGATGGGAAGTTTTTTCGAGCTCCCCAAGTAAGTGTCCGGACCTATCCATTGATTTCTTGTAAGTAAGATAGCGACATACTTCCCTCTATAAGAGATTCTAGGTATCAGTTTGTCATTAGGTGCCAATAATAAAGCATACTGCTCTGACAGTCTTCTAAATGTCTCAGTCTGCCTGCAACCCCGATCAACACTGTTTTTTAAGTGCTTTTTCTTATATCGCTAAACCCAGAGGTAGAAAATTCAATAAAGCGAAAAACTGACGTTTTTCTCATGGCACTCGTAACATTTCTCTTTACACTCCTTTGTAACCCGTTTAATATAGATGCTGTGATTTAAAGAATGCTCCTCTCAACCATACTTACCTTACAACCAGTATGAATAAAGTAGTCTATTCCCAAAGCATCATAGCTGGCCCCTGACCACACGTCTTACTAAATGTTCGCCGGCACTTTTCGAAAACTTTCAGTGCTCGATTTAGCTTCACCCATTATGTAGCCGCCTACTTCCAACCCCCCTCGATCTTTGTCACAAGATAATGTAGAGCTGATTAGCAAGACTTTTGGGCACGAATCGCGTGCTGTAGTGTTGATTGAAATTCAACATTTGAAAGCACATTTATATGTCTGGCTGTAGCTCAGTGTGCAAAGATGCTACTAAAAATGCAAATTTATAAAAAATCGTTTTGTTTTAATTTTTGAAAGCTTTTGTTTTGAAAAGATAAAAGATCTTTTGAATATGAGATGCACTTTTCAATATATCGTACAAATGCCAGCAAATGGTTAATATGCGCGTAGTTCAATTAATTATTTACCACTATACAGTACTTTCGCTGACGTTTCTGATTGATTTTACTATTTTTTCCCCTAAGTGTACCTCTATAAAGCAATCGTTTCTACTACTTTGCCGATCTCGAAGTAGGGCGGTATAGAGTCGAACACCAATTATGGCGAACCGCTTAACAATAAATGCTGCAAAACGTCCAGCAGCCATCCGTCGGTAATTTTTTTTAGGACGAGACTCCCATTCTTCAGAATATTGCTTGCTTGTCATAGCAGGCAGTTTCAGCTTACGATAGCAAAAATGCTCCAGCAACAACAATGCAGTACTTCAGTCGACAGGCGACCGAAAGGTATATTCTTGCGTTGCTGCTGCTTGTACTTTTCCAAATTTTCGTACCAAAATTCGCCACATATTACATTTTTCTCAGGCAAATGGTAGAAATGTGTAAAGGATTTTGTAGTAGACGCGGTCCCTTTCAGCACAGTGCGCCTCCGCTTACTCGCTCGAACATTTGTTTACACAATAATCGTAGTTGCTTGGCTGCTCATATTCTGAATGCACAAAATAGTACTGAAAGCAGGCACTGTATCTCTGCCTTTTTCTGCACTAACGCATACTTTTTCTGCTATTTCTTCCTCTGATACACGCTCAACCCGCTCAACCCGCTCAAGCCGCTCTACCCTCTGAACCACTCTATCCTCGTTTGCGTGCGTACTACAATAGAGCGCTGTCAGGAAGCTTTTGCACGCTTATCCGCTTGCTGGTGCTGTTGTTGATGATGGCGACGGTGCACAGTGGGACGTCCCCATATAAGCTGTGGCCAAAAGTAGTGACCGTAATAGAAATTCGTTGAAATTTCGTATATGCGCTGTGCGGCACTTAGGAAGGAAGAAATGGGGAAAATGGTAAAATTCAACGCGCTACCATGCCTACAGCTCTTGTGGGCGGAAATAGTAAATGTTATGCGATTTCGATGAAATTCAGAGCATATGCTGGTTTTAACGAGAAAAGCATAAATATGAAATATCGTCAAAATCGGTTTACATTATGGTCCAGTAATTCTAGAAAAACAGGCACAAATTAAAAAAAAAATATATTTTTTTTTATGAAATTCGGTGTGCGCTGCCCGTTTAAGTCTGAACTTTCCAACTTGGAAGATAGTAAAGAAATTCTTATTAACTTCTACACAACAATTTTGGCTCCAAGTACTAAATTTTATGAATTTTAGAGAAAATGAACATTTATTTTATTTCTAAAGAAGTCCCCATTACTTCATTTTAAAAATGACGAAACGAAAGCCTTTACAATATCTGAATACTAAATTATGTTGATTATGTGTATTTACACTGAAACTTTCAATTTTACCTACATTTTATACAACAAAAGCTGAGCTAAACCCAGCAGGACTCTTGCCATCGAAAACGGATCTCGTCCAGAGAAGCGTTCATTTTTGGCTGAATGTTGAATGTGATTAATAGATTGGCGAGTCATTAATATCTACATCTTCTTCAATTTCCATTTTATATTGCATATTATTTATTTTATGTACACACCAGTCTTTCCTTCAGCTCTAAAAAAAAAAAAATCAAAAAATTTTACATGAGCTGGGTCTATTTCGAAGCTGGAAGTATTTGAGATATGACACGCATATTTAATGTTTAGTTGTGCTAAGTATAATTTAGCTCGCTTCCTAGGTCTTTTTTAAATATCCCTTTTTAAAGTAAGCACTCGAAAAATGTTATACTCACAAAATTGTGTAGAATTTAAAAGTAAACTATTATATATATTTCACAAGATTTATAAAAATTTAAAGCAATGCTTGACCACAGATATATTCAAAAACTGCTCTCAATCAGATTGGCTTTTTATATATGCGCACAAGTGGAAGAATTAATTCAAATTACTCGCGACAAAATCAAAATTTATTCTTACAAATTTATTTTTTCGTATTGTTCCTACTTTAATTTTAAGCTCGTGTCATGATTGCAACTATGCATTTTTATCAAATATTCCTTTTGGTTTGGGTAAGCTGGATATTTTGCTATGTATCTGCGAAATTACTTTTTCCGAATACGCTAACCCGTTTTTACTACTTTTGGCCGCTGTAGTCCCATTGTGCGGTGGCAGTAGCAGCGGGGCGATAGCGGTGGTTGCGGTCAAGCGGGAGGTTGACAAAATTGCATGCGTCAGGCGTTGTCGGTGCGTCCCTTTCATTGCTTTTGGTGGTTGTCGTTCAAGTTGCTTTTGCTGTTTTTATTGCCTTCCCTGCTGCAGTTGACGAGCCAAAAATTCAAATTACCAGCGAGAAATGAGTTTG
>NW_023458557.1:69897558-69902849 GCF_013731165.1 Rhagoletis pomonella
AATGGGACTACAGCGGCCAAAAGTAGTAAAAACGGGTTAGCGTATTCTGAAAAAGTAATTTCGCAGATACATAGCAAAATATCCAGCTTACGCAAACCAAAAGGAATTTTTGATAAAAATGCATAGTTGCAATCATGACACGAGCTTAAAATTAAAGTAGGAACAATACGAAAAAATAAATTTGTAAGAATAAATTTTGATTTTGTCGCGAGTAATTTGAATTAATTTTTCCACTTGTGCGCATATATAAAAAGCCAATCTGATTGAGAGCAGTTTTTTAATATATCTGTGGTCAAGCATTGCTTTAAATTTTTATAAATCTTGTGAAATATATAAAATAGTTTACTTTTAAATTCTACACAATTTTGTGAGTATAACATTTTTCGAGGGCTTACTTTAAAAAGGGATATTTAAGAAAGACCTAGTACTTGGAGCCAAAATTGTTGTGTAGAAGTTAATAAGAATTTCTTTACTATCTTCCAAGTTGGAAAGTTCAGACTTAAACGGGCAGGGCACACCGAATTTCATAAAAAAAAATATATTTTTTTTTAATTTGTGCCTGTTTTTCTAGAATTACTGGACCATAATGTAAACCGATTTTGACGATATTTCAGATTTATGCTTTTCTCGTTAAAACCAGCATATGCTCTGAATTTCATCGAAATCGCATAACATTTACGCCCACAAGAGCTGTAGGCATGGTAGCGCGTTGAATTTTACCATTTTCCACATTTCTTCCTTCCTATGTGCCGCACACCGCATATACGAAATTTCAACGAATTTCTCATATGGTCACTACTTTTGGCCACAGCTTATATGGGGACGTCCCACTGTGCACCGTCGCCATCATCAACAACAGCACCAGCAAGCGGATAAGCGTGCAAAAGCTTCCTGACAGCGCTCTATTATAGTACGCACGCAAACGAGGATAGAGTGGTTGAGAGGGTAGAGCGGCTTGAGCGGGTTGAGCGTGTATCAGAGGAAGAAATAGCAGAAAAAGTATGCGTTAGTGCAGAAAAAGGCAGAGATACAGTGCCTGCTTTCAGTTAGTCTGTTCTTACAGGAAGTCGTTCCTATTGACATAAAACCTGTAAGTGGGAACACATTTGAGAGAGTAACTGAGCAACTGTTCCTAGTCAGAAGTTACAGGATTTAGTCCGGAGTTTTTTTTCCTGTAAGTTCATGAAAAGTGTCAAACGATCAGCTGATTTACATGTGCAAACAAAAACAGAAAGCGGTGAAAGTAAAGAACCTTATATTTGTTATAAAATGGAAGTAAACAACGAAATATTTAAATATGTATAGATTTTATTAATTATTTAGTGATATTTCAGCCAAATCAGTGTAGTACCAATGACATGTAAACAAACCGTCTGACGTTTTTACAGGAAATAGTGCTTTTTGCGTTCCTATGCACTTCTGTATCTGTTCTCCTTTTACTCTCATTTGAGAGCGTAAAATTGTAGTTTGACAGTTCCACAGGTTTTAGTCCGAAGTTCAAAGGAACAGACTAGGTACTATTTTGTGCATTCAGAATATGAGCAGCCAAGCAACTACGATTATTGTGTAAACAAATATTCGAGCGAGTAAGCGGAGGCGCACTGTGCTAAAAGGGACCGCGTCTACTACAAAATCCTTTACACATTTCTACCATTTGCCTGAGAAAAATGTAATATGTGGCGAATTTTGGTACTAAAATTTGGAAAAGTACAAGCAGCAGCAACGCAAGAATATACCTTTCGGTCGCCCGTCGACTGAAGTGCTCTATTGTTGTTGCTGGAGCATTGTTGCTATCGTAAGCTGAAACTGCCTGCTATGACAAGCAAGCAATATTCTCAAAAATGGGAGTCTCCCCTAAAAAAAATTACCGACGGATGGATGCTGGACGTTTTGCAGCATTTATTGTTAAGCGGTTCGCCATAATTGGTCTTCGACTCTATACCGCCCTACTTCGCGATCGGCAAAGTAGTAGAAACGATTGCTTTATAGAAGTACACTTAGGGGAAAAAATAGTAAAATCAATCAGAAACGTCAGCGAAAGTACTGTATAGTGGTAAATAATTAATTGAACTACGCGCATATTAACCCTTTGCTGGCATTTGTACGATATATCGTACAAATTTTTTGCAACTTTTGACAATTTTTTATTTTTTATTAGAATGTTGCCACATGTCGAAAAGTGCATCTCATATTCAAAAGATCTTTTATCTTTTTAAAACAAAAGCTTTCAAAAATTGAAACAAAACGATTTTTTATAAATTTGCATTTTTAGTAGCATCTTTGCACACTGAGCTACAGCCAGACATATAAATGTGATTTCAAATGTTAAATTTCAATCAACACTACAGCACGCGGTTCGTGCCCAAAAGTCTTGTTAATCAGCTTTACATAACCTTGTGACAAAGATCGGGGCTGGTAGGAAGGAGGCGGCTACATAATGGGTGAATCTAAATCGAGCACTGAATATTTTCGGAGAGTGTCGCGAACATTTAGTTAGACGTATGGTCAGGGGCCGTCTATGATGCTTTGGGAATAGATTACTTTATTCATACTGGTTGTTAGGTAATTTGTTGCAGTTTGGTTGAGAGGACCATTCTTTAAATCACAGCATCTATATTAAACGGGCTACAAAGGAGTGTAAAGAGAAATGTTACGAGTGCCATGAGAAAAACGTCAGTTTTTCGCTTTGTTGAATTTTCTACCTCTGGGTTTAGCGATATAAGAAAAAGCACTTAAAAAACAGTGTTGATCGGAGTTGCAGGCAGACTGAGACATTTAGAAGACTGTCAGAGCAGTATGCTTTATTATTGGCACCTAATGACAAACTGATACCTAGAATCTCTTGTGGAGGGAAATATGTCGCTATCTTACTTACAAGAAATCAATGGATAGGTCCAGACACTTACTTGGGGAGCTCGAAAAAACTTCCCATACTACGGCCCCTGGAAATGAAAATGGAGCTCGAGCTGGATGGCATTTGTTGAGTAACTTCGGATGCTTTATTCTTCTTCTTCCTTTTTGGCGCTGTAAAACCGCCTAAGCGATTTTGGCCGAGTTCAGCAAAGCACGCCAGTCGTTTCTTCTCTGTGCCAGATGACGCCAATTGGAAACGCCAAGTGAAGCCAAGTCCTTCTCCACCTGATCTTTCCATCGCAGTGGGGGCTTCCCTCTTCCTCTGCTACCACCAGCGGGTTCCGAGTTGAATACTTTCAGAGCTGGAGCGTCGGTGTCCATTCGAACGACATGACCAAGCCTGCGGAGCCGCTGTATTTTAATTCGCTGCACTATGTCCATATCGTTGTAAAGCTCATACAGCTCGTCGTTCCATCGTCTGCGGTACTCGCCGTCGCCAACGCGTTAAGGCCGTAGATATTCCGCAAAATCTTTCTCTCAAACACTCCAAGAGCCGCCTCATCGGATGTTGTCATTGTCCATGCTTCTGTGTTAATCTTATCGGTGTTAATGCTGGTTCCCAAGTAAACGAAATTCTCTACTTTCTCCAAATTGTACCTGTCAACACTGACGTGGGTGCCAAGGCGTGAATGTGCTGACTGTTTCTTTGATGACAGGAGATACTTCGTTTTGTCCTCGTTTACCTCCAGACCCATTCGCTTTGCTTCCCTGTCCAACTTGGAAAAGCCAGGATAGACTTCGCGGTTTTTCTTACCGATGATGTCGATGTCATCGGCATAAGCCAGCAATTGTACGCTCTTGTAGTAAATTGTTCCTGAGCGGTGCAGTTCTGCAGCTCTTTTTATATTATCCATCATCAGATTAAAGAAGTCACATGAAAGGGAGTCGCCCTGTCTGAAACCACGTTTTGTAGCGATCTGCTCGGAGAGGTCTTTCCCAATTCTGACGGAGCTAGTGGATGCTTTATTACTTTGGCAATAATGACAAGGGCCTGCAAATGAGAAGTCTTAGTAATACTTTAAGTACCAGACTGGATAGTTGGCTAAAGATTGCGTGAGCACGAATTCAGGGTTAGACAGGCTCCTTCGCAAGAAGGACCGAACTCTGGTGCATGGTAGAAGGAGCTTAAATTTGTGTCGGTATCAGAACACTGTAATATGTAAGACACCTGCCTTTCCCTTTATTTTAAATCCTATTTATAAGTATTGAGTGCAATGAAAAATTAAATGACGTGAGCCATAAATGAGACGAGTAGCTCCGCCAAATACATGGACAATTTTTCTTTTAGCGCAAATAAAGTATAAACATACAGTTTAATTCCTGCGAGATGACGATATTATTAATCCAATTAAACTCGAAAAAAACATTCCAGTTCATGATCGCTGCGTGGTTCAGGATGATCATCTCAAACTCATAAGAAACTTTTCTTGCCCTGTTCTTAAATATTTAAGCTTTTGCTGTACATAAGTATAACTACCTAGATACATTGTTGCAAGAACATTTTACTCCGTATTGACCACTGTACATTTGCGATTGGATATACTTGGAACATTTTCATAATCTCCGCTAGGCTCAATGGAGCAATCAATACCCGTCGTACATAAAAATGGAATATCGCTGACTTTAACAAGCTCAGCTAATCTCCTGTGCAAAGTTATACAAGTAGAACTCGACAACCACTTCCTTCTCACTTATTTATGGAGAGTACAGAGCGATCGGTGGACCGGTCTTTGAGCTGCGGCTAGTAATTTGGTACTAGTCTTGATGAGTGCTTCTGCTTTGTTGTTTCGTTGTTGTGAACTTTTTAAAAAGCTCCAATCTACCTGTCGGCGCAAGTGCGATCAGGGAAGAGCTAAGGAGAGGACCAATAAGATTGATTGACCAACAATTGCAAAGCACCACTGGACTTCGACAAGCCAAAAGCTTAATAAAATATTACATTCGGAAGAGATAAAGGCTCTTTAAGAAACTGCCTACGAATGCGCAAAGTACATTAATTTTGCTTTATTATGGTAATTTTTGGCCGTCCTACACATATTGTCCACCATATCGGCTTGTGTCATCATCTTTACTTGGAAAAACTAGTCTACTTTCTAACTACCAAAAAAAAAGTTAACAAAGCATTGATTAATTTTTGAGGGGAAGTAAGAATATGAATTAAACGCAACCAATGCTTGGTCTTTTAATCTCAATTCAGTATTCAGTATAACTATAGAGTGGTTTCCGTTGATCGTTAGGTGCCTTAATTTACTAAAACGAAATCAAACAGCAACCAAGAAAACCATGCTTGAGGATACAAATTGTAATCGAAATGCCGACTTGAAGTAGTAGTAGTGGTACACCTGCCAATTGTTATGGTCGAGGTAGTGGAAGTTGTT
>NW_023458557.1:69902949-69917926 GCF_013731165.1 Rhagoletis pomonella
TTCGGGACTTGGTTAATTTTTTCACCACTTTTCAGGTTCATTAGATTTGTTTTTTACCTTTCGGTTATTTATTCTGATAACTCGACATTCAATTACGACGTTTCGCAGTCGTTGGGAATTCTCAGATTCCACAACATTTTTTTATTCACTAAAGCAAAATATTAAACGAAAATTCGACTACTTACTTGCCGTGCAAAAGTTTTAGGAAAATTTATCATTAAAAGACTAGGAACGTTCATGCATACATACATATCGTTACCTAAAGGTGAAAAGGTGACAAGCCCATTTATGAAGTGAAACTTCTTTAGCGGCAATTAGTTCGTTGAGAGTAAATTGGGAAACTCAACGGGAATTGCACACGGAAATGGTTGGAACGAAAGCAAATGCTTCTTAAATGGTTTTAATTTGACATACAATTCGTGAACAGCATGTAAAAAATCGCAATCAGTGGTAATTTCAAAAAGATTTTCTTAATTTTAGAGAAATTGACAGTTGATTTGACAGCTGTCAACTGCCAAGCTATATATTTTATGGCATACTAAGTAAAACAGAGAACGTAAATACATTGATGAAGAAAACGATAAAGGCAAAGGTAAAAATAAAAACAAAAATCAAGATGCAGAAAGATAAATGCAAAAATGGAGATTATAGTAGATTTGAAACCTTTACTTATATAAGTGCAAAGATGAAGGAGAATATATATGTATGTAGATGAAGAAAATAATAAATATAAAGCTAAAGATAAAGATATATATTAAGAAAAAGATGAGGATGAAGATACCGATAAAAGTATAGATGAAGATGGCGGAAGAAAGACTAATATAAAGGTAATGAGATTTTCGGGATCCCCGGGACTGAATCAGGATTTTCAATACTATTTCGATATTCTCGGGACTATTTCGAGATTTTCGAGACTATTTCGAAAATTTCGATACATTTATCGATATTGTTTTCGATATACATATCGATATTGTTATCAACGTAATAATGCGTTTTGTTTTCGATATATTCGTAAACACTTCTGTCGATGTAGTAATCGATAATTTTATCGATATAAAAACCCGTATATTGTTTTTGGTATATTTATGAACATATTTTTATCTACAAACATTGTTATTGATATATTTATCAACATATTTCTCGATACTGTTTTCGATATAACAATCCATTGGTTATCGATTTTCTATCGATATTGTTATCGATAATTCTTCCGATTTTGTTACCGATATAAGCATATATGATTATATTAACTAGCCTTTCGTTTTATTCACAATATTGAAACACTGAAATGCGTATGTATATATGTATATATATTGGTTATGAAACAAACTAAGTATGTACATATCTAACGTAAGTAAGTGTGATCCAGGCGCACTTACTTTTTTGAAATTGTTCAGGAGAGACGAAAAATAGATGCAGTTTTGTTTTACCTGTCATTCGACATCAAAAACTAAATTAAAAAAAGTGGACTCGTAAATTAAATTATATGGAGCTATTTGAATGTTGTCTTCCCTCTGCCCCCTTAAATTTGTTTGGTGCAAATAAAAAAACAAATGCTTCGAAAAAACTTTTAAATCTTAAGTACTATACATTCTTGTGCACTTTGTTCTCTAGTACCTAATAAAGTATCTACTTACCTGATTTAACAACAACATCCCTGGAAACGATTGTGTCCACAGCATTACTGCCACACAATGGTATACCGACCAATGAACATCTTGCCGGAACTCTTCCGCTTGGAATGGTAGGAAATAAAGCGAACCATGTCCCAGACCTGGTAAGAAATGAAGCTGTGAAAAAAGATTATATTAAATTAAGTAAGTTAAAGCAAAATGAATAAAAAAGAGAAAAAGTTTATTTGAGAAGAGCGTTGGGGTTTAATTAAGAAAAATCATTTCAAGTTTTTTAAAACCAGAAGGATTGCAGGATAAATGTATTCAAAATTTATTATATAACACCCACATCTTGTTGAGAAATACCAAAGGCATGGCGATCTGTTGCAAAATACTTGAGTGATACGAACCATAATCGACGGACAAAAGATAAATAAAAACCAAGAGCTATTGGCACGAAATATACAGCAATTCGGAAATACATGACAGTCATCAAAGAGCCATCCACTATACCGGGCATAGGGGCAGTGTTGCCAGGTTGACGATTTGGTCGCCATTTTGAATTTGTTTGTCATTTGACAATTTCTTTTGCCCAATGACAATTTTTCTTTATGTGCAAATTTGGTTTGTTCCCAACTTTGCTGACATTTACACAGACAACAAAAAATTGCAGTGTAAACACTTGTATATCATTTCTGCTAATACATAATTGTCGTATCCAAGTACGGCGGCGAGGAGTTGATAAGGTGCATGCATCAACTCTTGTGCAGAATATGGTCAGATGAACGCATGCCCGACGACTGGAATTTAAGTGGGCTCTGCCCAATCCTCAAGAAAGGTGACCCCGCCATTCGCGCCAACTACCGCGGGATCAGCCTTCTAAGCATAGGTTACAAGGTCTTATCGAGCGTATTGTGTGAAAGACTGAAGCCCACCGTCAATGAACTGATTGGGCCTTATCAGTGTGGCGTTAGACCTGGCAAATCCACCATAGACCAGGTATTCACAATACGCCAAATCTTGGAAAAGACCCGCGAGAAAAGGATCGACACTCACCACCTATTTGTCGACTTTAAAGCCGCTTTTGACAGCACTAAAAGGAGTTGCCTATACGCCGCTATGTCTGAATTTGGCATCCCCTCAAAACTCATACGGCTGTGTAAAATGGCGTTGAGCAATACCACCAGCTCCGTCAGAATTGGAAAAGACCTCTCCGAGCCGTTCGCTACAAAACGGGGTTTCAGACAGGGCGACTCCCTGTCATGTGACTTCTTTAATCTGATGTTGGAGAAGATAATAAGAGCTGCAGAACTGAATCGCTCAGGAACAATTTACTACAAGAGCGTGCAATTGCTAGCTTATGCCGATGACATCGACATCATCGGTAACAAAAACCGCGAAGTCTGTTCTGCCTTTTCCAAGTTGGATAGGGAAGCAAAGCGCATGGGTCTGGTGGTAAACGAGAACAAGACGAAGTATCTCCTGTCATCAAACAAACAGTCAGCACATTCGCGACTTGGCACCCACGTCACTGTTGACAGTTACAATTTCGAGAAAATAGAGAATTTCGTTTACTTGGGAACCAGCATTAACACCGATAAGATTAACACAGAAGCATGGACAATGACAACATCCGATGAGGCGGCTCTTGGAGTGTTTGAGAGAAAGATTTTGCGGAATATTTACGGGCCTTTACGCGTTGGCGACGGCGAGTACCGCAGACGATGGAACGATGAGCTGTATGAGCTTTACAACGATATGGACATAGCTCCAGTTTTGAAAGTATTCAACTCGGAACCCGCTGGTGGTAGCAGAGGAAGAGGGAGGCCCCCACTGCGATGGAAAGATCAGGTGGAGAAGCACTTGGCTTCACTTGGCGTTTCCAATTGGCGTCAGTTGGCACAGAGGAGAAACGATTGGCGTGCTTTGCTAAACTCGGCCAAAATCGCTTAGGCGGTTACAGCGCCAAAAAAGAAGAAGAAGAAGAAGAAGAAGAAGAGCAGCACTAACAGTAGTTGTCGATAAGTAGTTTTCTCGTTTGTTTCATCACTATTTGTGTAGTTTTGGGGGTCAATTTCGTAGTTTTTGCGTTATTTACTGATACATGTTTTATTGAGCGAAGGAAATTATGAATAAGTTATTTAGCAAAACTTGTAAGTATGAACAGTGTTTAATGCACATAGTAAAGTTGCAGTTGGCAAATATTTGACTTGTTAAAAGGAAATGGTTGTTCTTGCTTTGGGTTTTATCGAAACACCGATATCCTTAAAATTTTCAAAAATGAAATGTAGCATTCAAAATTTTACCTGATTAAAGCTTAGTACACAGTTCTCAAGAAATTCGAAAAAATGCTTATAAAATCACACCTAAGAAATGAAAAAGAAAAGTTTTTCTATACAAATTTCTTAAATCAGTCTGAAGATCTTAACGCTCGTATATTTAGTTCGTCAAGAAAATTTACACCAGCGACAAAGTTCTTTTTCAAGCAACAAAAATAATGAAACAAATTCTTGTGATTTTTCTAGAAAGCTGTAAAACATAACATGTACTAGAGAAAAACTTTGTGGCAAAAACAAATGTTATACCACTTATCCAAAGTTTCACTAATTAGTTTTAAATTTATCAGACTGTTAAAATTTAAAATGTTTAATTTTCCGAACAAAATTGTGTAATTTAAAATTTTAACAGGCTGATAAATTTTGAAATTGATTAGTGCAGCCGGGCATTAATGATCTCAAAATTAAGATGAAAATGCTATTTTATTGCAAATAAAAATATTTTTGTTAAAAGTGATGTCAATTTTAAAAAAAAGCAAGGAAGTTAAACTTTTTATTTTTACGTATATCAATCACAAAAAAACCAAAAGAGCTTCCTGGTTCTGTTAATTTTAATTTTTTTATATGTTGACCATTTTTACATGCAAATGACGAATTTTGATAACCAAACTGACAATTTCTCATTTCAGTGACCTGGCAACACTGGACAGGGGTGGGAAACAATGAAATTTTCGTACCGCAAAAAAAAAAGATACCGGCACGAATATTTTTATATTTACATGAACGCATAGATACCCTCAGCGTCTTGGCGCGTTTTTGTTGCTCCATCGTTTGCTGCACATGGAGCGTTGACTTTACATTGTGCTCGATGCGGCATTGTACTCGACGCCAAGCCATGAAATAAAATGCGAAGTTGCTATATTGTCTGACCGTCCGTTAATCTTCCTGACCAACAACACCCTTCATTTGTCTGGAGTTGGTAGCTGAGAGCCCCACCCGCCTGCCTTGATTCTACTTCTTTCGTGCTTTATTTACTTTCTCCGGCTGTCCACTCTTCCTTCTACTCTTCTCCATTCGTTCCTTCGTTGCTGCTAGAGTATCGAAATAACACGGGCCACACAGCCAGCTAGCGACCCGGCGAGGCAGCCACCAATGGCGGAAGTTTGGTTCAAGTGGTTATTGATTGAATTTGTTCGAAACTGACTCAGTCACTGCTTCCTGCAGGTCATTGTTGCTTTTATTGTCATTTTGCTGCTTTTGTGTTTGATTTCTAGTGGCATTTATTTCGCTTTATGTATAAGCACTTATGTATTTACGTACATATATGTGCACTGTGCATTGTGTGCGTCGGTTGTGCTGCTCTTGTTTCGAGTTTAGAGCAATCTTGAAGGGCCTTCCCCAATGTTTTATTCTAGCGCATGCAATGGTAGGCTGTCATTCTACTGGTATCCAAGTGTACTTAAAGTTTAAAGCAATTTTAATTATTTATTTATAAGAGAAAGCTTGTCAAGGCTCATTTCGAGTAAGTTCCGTACCACTACAAATACACTTACTAGGGAAGTGAATTCAATAAAGTGTATCGTTAGTATAAGACATCGTCGCTGATATTCAAAAAAGCCACAACTAACTACAATTTTGTATTGCATAAAACGATGTGGGGACTTATAATTCGATGAGAATCAATATAATCAATCAAAAAGTGGGCTTTGGATTTTTAGTTAGTTATGACTTTGTGTAAGAAATGGGGGTTGAGTTATAGTATATACCGCTGGATCTACAAAGCGGTGGTTAGACCGATTCTACCTTATGGAATTATAGTGCATTAGCGGAACAATCAGGACAACGTCAATTTTCACAGATGGTTCAAAAATGAACGGTAGAATGGGAGAGGGTTCTACCCCCGCTGTCCTGCCCTGACTGGAAATGAATAACAAAGGTAATATTTATGTGATTAACGAAAACGAAAACTAACTTGAAGCTTGCTAAATAAATAAAAAAAAACTCATTTTCAAAATGGACTCTAATTTGCATAATAATATTCCACTTTGAGTACAGCTATAAACAAATAATATAAAAAAAACTTTTTAATATACAACGCTTTTATAAATGGACTTAAAAGTAGAAAATAATACTTCTCAGTCCCATAGAATTTGTTTTGATAACTTTTGATTTTGAAATTTTAGCAAAAGTCATTATAAACAATCTATGAAATTGAAAATGAAAAACGTGGAGCGCACGCAATACAAAGCATTCGATTTAATTGACAATAGTCAAATTACATAACGTAGACCTAAAATTTCTACAGCGAAAGTAGAACTTTGAAATCGATTTTAAGCGGTCGTGATTCATATACCCACATACATACATACATATATTACTTTTCATATCAATTCAAGTGTATTACATGCGCCCCACGCTTTTCATTTTCAATTTCATAGATTGTTTATAATGACTTTTGCTAAAATTTCAAAATCAAAAGTTATCAAAACAAATTCTATGGGACTGAGAAATATTATTTTCTACTTTTTAGTCCATTTATAACAGCGTTGTATATTAAAAAGTTTTTTTTATATTAATTATTTTCTACTTTTTAGTCCTGTCTGAATAAAATTTTGCAATAGATATTAAAATAATTCAACGATATTAATAGATAGGTGCACACACATGCATTTACATATGTATGTACATACAAACGATCACCAATTAATTTTATTTAAAGAAATGGCGTGTCGTCTATTTCCGCCGATATGCGTGTATAAACCCTCCTCAAAGTCTAGCCAAAAAGCCAGCAACTCACACAACAGGTTCCCCAGAGCAATTCGCTCGAGAAAGTGGTATCCGGTACACGTAATACGCGGCACACAGCACAACAATCCGCCAAAACAGGCAACCCGGCCCAAAACTACCACCGTAGAAGGCAGAAACCCCGAGCGGCAGTGCAGGAGCCCAAGAATTACCATTAAAACCAACTGGTCCGAAGATAAGTAGTTTCGGACTAGTCCCAAACTGGTTCCCAACTGGTCCCCGGACTGGACCCCGGCTGGTTACCAACTGGTCCCACGAACTAGTTACCAACTGGGCCCAAAGTGGTTACCAACTGATCCACCTATACCTCAAGTGGTCCACAAGTCACTTCACTTACAAAGCATTCGATTTAGTTGACAATAGTCAAACTAATTTTATTTAAAGAAACGGCGTGTCGTCTATTTCCGGTGTAGCAAACGTAGTACATAGGGCGACATCTAGATGTCATCTACCTCGCCCTATTCACTATGCTTTTTTATAGGAGCTTTTCAAAGCTTTGCTTTGGTGTCGGAACACAACATTGAAAGTTTCTGGATCCACAACATTGAAAGCTTCTGGAACACAACATTGCAAGTTGATAAAAGCGTTGTAAAAATTGGTTTCATTTGGCGGTCTTCAAGCTTTGTGGAGAATACAAATTTTCAATTTAGAGTTTGTAGGCTGAGAATCATGTTGCACTTGTTTGCATTTTTTGAATAATGGCCTTTTTCATTAGAAAACTTCCACTTGTGTTTTGCCATGCTTTTCGATGTTTGAAAAGCAGCAGATGAAAAACACTGCTGTTTTAAACATTTTGCTGCGAAACGATAACGCCATATTGGATCCGCTATTTCCAATTTCAAAAATCTGACCTCAGATTTAAATCACCGAATTCGAAAACCCCTTATGTATAAGTTTTTGGTGAAAAGAAACAAAATAATAAAATTTGGTGGCCATATTGGATCCGCCAGTTTGAATTTAGAAAATCTGCTAACAGCATATGTTGAAAAGGATCCGCCATTTTAAATTCGAAAAATCTTACATCAGATTCGAAATCATCGATCTTGAAAACCTCGCATATGTATAAGTTTTTGGTGAAAGGGAAAGATATATAAAATTTGGTCGCCATATTCGATTCGCCATTTTGAATTTCAAAAATCTGACATTATATTCGAAATCAGCGACCTCAAAAACCCTACACACTAAGTTCACCAACAACACTAAGTTTCAAATCAATTTGGTTACTTCTCGACTTTTGGGCAGCAAATTATAGTCACAAAACCATGGTGCACTGCCCTATAGGTAAACACGCAGAACGGCGAGGAGTACCTTAGCATAGATGCTGCAGATTTTGCTAGAACTATGAGAAGGATAAGGCAGTTCCCCACCTTCTCTGTAACTGCCCGGCATTATCGAGAAGCAGATTGTGATTTCTGGGCTATCCCTTCTTTAGTGACCTTGGAAAACTGGGAGATTTAAACCCCAGAAGCCTGAAGAGTTTCGTCAAGCCTTCAAAAGGGTTTAGTAAGGGGGAATGAAAACTCTTAGTCGTGTTATCACAACGGGCCTTCAACTCGTGGCCTACGAGTGTCCCTGCGTAGGAGTGACAGCCATATCTACCTACCTACCTATGGCTTTGTGTTACGCCCTTTCCGTATTATACTAGCGATATGTACATTTATGGTAAATTAATTTCGTTTTTGAATATTAAAATAATTCATTTTAAAAAGCTAAGAAATTCTTACTGCAAGGGTCTGAACTTCTTGGGTGCCTTATACTGAGAGAGTAATACTCAGTTGCTTCCTTAATCCAAATATTTTGCTGTCCAATGTCGTAAGCCTCGATTTCTTACAGACATATTTGACTGTAAACTGAGTGACTGTAGTCTTACCTCATTTTAATGAGCAGAACCCCAGTTAACCTTTTAATCGGATCAGCTCTCCCAATTTAACTCAATCGCTAGGCGAAAAAGCTGTCGATGCAGCAATTTTATCATTGCAAAGACATATGTAACTCAGCATCCCACTAGATTTCCTCCGTCATGTCAACTTAGATTGCAATCCGAGCCGATGATCCCGGGAAACTCCCTACTGCGAATAGAAGCTTTGTGGAAAAAAATGTACCATGTTGAGCAAGATGGCTTAAAAAGGTCCTACACAAATTTTCAAAAATAAATCGAGAGGAAATACCTTCTCAAATAAAATGTAGATGCCCATAACTTCAAAGGAACCTTTAAAATCCTCTTCAGGAATCAGTACTATTGAAATAAAGCCGAAAAGTTCTCGAATGCTCTTTCCAAAAAATGCTTCAACAAACTAGCGCTTTTCTTTCTTTGAAGGCCTCGCTTTGGCATATTTTTGCATGGATCATTGCGCGGCTAGATTCGCACTAATTTGCTGTTTCTCTAGTATGATCGGATGGGAGGCAGCATTCGAACGGAAGCAGCGAAAATTTCCATCAACCTCAAATAAGGGCTTTGAAAGTGGTCGATTGGATGCATAACTGTGTGACGTCGAGAAGGACACTACTAGCCGAGCGGCTAAAAGTGCCTTGGGCTATCTCATGGTGCCCTTACACCCCTACTGTGTCGCACCGTTTTTCCAGTTACGTCTGATTATTTCCTAATTAAACTACTATAGGCACTATATCACAATTTCAAATTGACTAATCGTGGGATGAGAATTACATCAGAAAATCATTACTCCGGGAGCGAGTCTGCACAGCGGCGGTCTGTCCGACAGTTTTTAAAGCCAGGGGGCTGGCCTCAAAATACTCTAATGGAGCAGAATCACCGTCGGTTAGTCGATGCAACACCATTAACTCTGAAAGCTCAGGGCATTCAGATATCAACAAAATGGTGCAACGAGTTAAACTGAAATTCAATTTTGGCTTCGTTCAATTTAACTCCAAGGAGAGGTGAACTTGTCAACGTGCCCTAGACAGATTTAACAGTATAGCTGCTGGCGCTGCTGCAAGAAAAGATAATACACGTCTTGTTTGAGAACTCAGTTGCCGACATAAATCCGGAATTGAAAAGGTGTTTTCTTCGAAATATATGTCTTCGTGCCCCCTGCTAAAATTCTCAAAGAGCGAAAAATGAGCGCCCAAAGCATCAAAACCAATTGTGGTGTGAACGTCAGCCTAGTGGTGGAAAATTACTTCCCTCCAACTCGTGTTATCTCAGACTACATCCCCCTGAGCCCTCACCTCAGCAAGGAAAAGCACTTCAACAGTAACCCATCCAGATTCGCGCCCTTCTTCCATCCCCTACACCAAACTACCAAACAGACGGTTGATCACTATTGCATAGTTAGAACTAAGCAACTATATAGGCAAGCTGGCGATACATCGCCGGAGGTTATCTCAGTCTCAAAAAAGGATTAACAATGTCCACAACTGCATTAGGAGCGATAAAGACTAAAACGATATGCGTTTAGAATTGACGAATATCTCTAAAAGCTTTTCAATCGATCAGTCTTTGCCCGGTCTCGGAACGTGATGGTATTCTCGGAAATGGAGGAGATACGAGCTAGCTAGTTAGGGATCTGAGATAAAATTGCCAGAAACGGTTCAGCCGGTAATACCCTCCTTGTGCTTCCTGTCTTTCCAAGTTGAGAACACAGCCATAGCATTTAGCTCCCCGGCCACTGCTCCATGAGCCAAACGTTAGGATTCTAACAGAAATACTAATGCGACACCGGACCATTGGCTACAAGGCTGCCAGGTCTGTACCATCGCATAATGATTTCTGTAAAAATTTTGAAAATTAAAAGGACAAAGAATGGATCCAATATTTCCTAAGTTAGCAAATGCCCGCACACCCGAGAAAATGTGACAGATTTCTGGTCTGCTAAAATAATACAAAAAAAATCAGATGGTTTAAAGACATGAATTGTTAGGTATGAGAAGTTGCGATTCTGGGCATCTCAATGGGCATATGCGGCCTCCGTCTTAGCTCTTATGCCCGTAGAACCTAACCTAAAGCAACCATTTACACGTAAGGTTGAAAAAGTTACCAAGTTATCAAACTGACCACGTATTTTCTGACCTAATCTATGTTTCATTTTGGAACCTTGGAATGTTTTGTTAAGAGTTATGCTTTGAGCGGTTTCTCGTAAATGGCGCTCATCGTTAAAATTCTTTAACTATGCAGTTACTTTTACAAAATCGAAATTTCTTTCGTTTATTTATTAGTCATAAGACTCTAAAATACATGCTACAACATTGTCCTTCAAAATAAATCTATTGAATAGATTCTCTATTGAGGAAGTATGGCATATTCATTCAATATTTTCAATTTTGCGTGAATGTCATTAATGGCATTTAAAAAAATCCTTTACGTAATCTTTTATAACTAAAATAAAAATGAAATGTATGTAAAGAAGCGCGACGGTAACTATTTTTCGCTTTTCTTTCCTTCTTCTCATGACATATTCTGTCTGTGTGTGGCTGCTTAAAGTTTGTCTCTAACTCCATTGAAATGTTACCTTTGATATTCAGGTGATAGGATTATTATCCTTATCCAGCCATTCGAAATTCGGTGGCGGATTGCCATGCGCTATACAATCGGCAATGCTGCCAGCCTTGTTGGTGAATTCAATAGACGATGGCGGTTCATGCGAGAAATTAGGCCCTTCAGTGTCAAATTAGTTGGAAGCATCTGCAGAGGAGAATGGAAAAATTCGAAATTAGACAAATATACATACATTTAGCGGAATAAAAGTAAAGTCAAGTATGTATGTATAAAAAATAGTAGACGGGTTGTGGCACAAATGGCAGTGTGTTTGTGTGTTTCTCTCTGGTTTGTGTCAATAGTATCAAGTTGGCAAATTACAGATCAAATTTGTATCATTCCTAGATTTTATTTATGTCCACAAGAAACTAACGTTAAATGCGATGATTGCTGATGCAAACTGCAGATAAGAAAAGTAACCAAACACCAACGCCGCACAATGTGCCATATGACGACATTAGCCGGAAACAAATCTAAGTGGAATTTTGTTATTTTGATAGTTCTAACTTGTTAAGATATGTCCAATTACATAGAAAAAATTATTCTTTGGCCCACTTTAGTAGCTTTTTTGTAGGTCAAATTCGATATTTTTAAACTTTGATTTCTAAAAATTACATAAATGAAATAAACATTTTTGGAAAGTGGTGTGTTGTTTATCACAGTGGTGTGCCAGAATGCTAAAAAGAACGTACTTGGCATAGAAATTGATGCTCTTTTTTATGAAATAGAAACAACTATTATATGATGAGGGACGTACCTGGAGTAATCTGTCAAAATTAGGCGAACACTTCCGGACAGTCTATGTAAACACTGTACTGTCATGTACTTTTCTTAAAATTTTTTTGTGAAACTCTTCATGATCCCTACTTTTAGATACTGCTAAAGCCAGACTTTGTACGACCTTGCACGACCTTGCAACAATGTTTTATTCGATATCGTATCAAGCAGATTCTGTACGAATAAATGGTCATAGTTACCTAAGATTTGCGACTGATGAAGCAGATGAAAGTTCACACTCCGCCAGTGACATTTCGCAGATATAACTCAAAAAATATATACATAAAATGAATATGTAGTTATAAGTTATATATTAATTAAAAAATAATTGAACATATTATGCAATTTTACATTCAAACTTGAAATAGTGTTTTCTTTACAGTGTAAAGCTTTAAAATTAATTTAAACTGTAAATACGTTTTTCGATTATATTAGTCTCAGAGCTCTTGAGAAGGTTAAAAACTATATTTCCAACATCTACATAAACTCCTCTTTCCCTTCATCAGAATCGGCAGAAGTTATGAGAAAGTATGTACCTCGAAGGTGTTCACACGGTTTTTGTCAGGACTGGGCCAAAAATCAATATTTTTGCATCACACGTTTGGGTACCAAATGGCGAAGCAAATGTAACCATAAATAGGATTCTTTAGGATAGTTCGTAATCCCTGATCCCCCTTTCGGAAGAAACATCCTTCTAAAAACGTATTCACAAAATAGCAATCATTCAATGCGATTTTGAGATCTTGGAGAAAATGTTTCCCATTTGAATGACTCTTGCTATTTTCTATGTTTATAGATGTAGGTGTATCCATAACTAGTTTCAGTGATAAGCGATATGGAAATTGCAATTTGTATGGGAAATGCCACATCCCCTTTTCCAATACAAACCATTTTTCGCCACAAGTACGAAATTGATAACATATGTAGCTGTGTCAAATTGCCGAACGTTAGCCAAAGCGGCTCCAGAGATAAGCGATATGGGAATTTCAGTTTGTATTGGAAGTGCCACGCCCCTTTTTCCAATACCAAGTTTCAGTTCGCCAGCGTGATTGGTTTTAGAAAAATATCAGACGCCACGCCCCCTGTATAATGGAGCTAACATTTCTAGATTAGAGGAAGTTATATCCTTTCAAGCGAATGGTGCCACCAAAAAAGGGGGTTCAATATTTTATTGTGACGTATTTAAATATATATAGATACCTTCAATACACCGTTTTTGCTACAAACCCTCCTCAAAGGACATCTGATGTAGTCTAATCAATCCTTGATCAAGGTAAATTTTTGTATGGCGACTTTTTACAACAAATCTGAGCACCTGAAGCAATAAAATATTTTTTTGCGGTTAACTTGTGTGAGGCGGCCCACTGTTCGCCGGGCGCCGAGCGTAGACATTGCAATCTCTTGAGTGCGCACTGAAGAATGCCAGCCAGCTATGGCTGAATCAGTGATGGAAAAGTAGGCACAATAGTGCCATTTTTGGCACTTTCATTCTCAGAGGCACTTTTAGCACAATGCATCCTGGTTTGGCACAATCATAAAATAAAGAAATTTAGCATAAAATGCCAATATATATGAAACAAGTAAGAAAGTCTAAGTTCGGGCGGAGCCGAACATTAAATACCCGGCGCAAGTATTAAATATATGTTTTCCACCTTTCCGAAAGCTGCCGCTACATGATAAGCCGGGGTGTATAAATTTTAAGTAAATTAGCGTCCTTAAATTTCAAAATATTGAAATTTCAAGCATTTCTGAAATTTACCGGTTATATGAAAAACGGCCGTAATTTTAGTCCGATTTCAACAATTTTCAACGGTTTGCTTTTGTGTGGCAAGACAATAACCGTACCGAGTTTGGTACAAATTGGTAGAACGGTTACCGAGACACATATATGTGATCATAAGTGGGCGGTGCCACGCCCATTTTCCAAAATTTTATCACAAACATATTTCTTTGTTAAGAAATGTTGCACCCATCAATTTTGAAAAAATTAGCTTTAATATTTACTGATTTATCGAGGATTTCGTATTTTTCTAAATTACCGTTATATGGGATGTGGGCGTGGTTATTGTCCGATTTTAAAAATTTTCGGCCATTTGGTATGCTGTACCAGGACCAACAACTGTGCCAAGTTTGGAGGAAATTGGTGCAGCGGTTACCAAGTTATACACATGTAACCATAAGTGGGCGTGGCTACGCCCGTTTTCCAAAAATCAATAATATTCTTATTTTTCGTCTAAAACTCATTGTAAATATCAATTTTGAGTGAATTATCTTTAATAGTTACTAAAATATCGCAGTTTTCGTATTTCTGAAACTTACCGTTATATGGGAGGTAGGCGTGGTTATTGTCCGATTTAGCCCATTTTCAATACCATCCGTCCTACGCCCAAAAGAAGTCCACGTACCAAGTTTCGTTAAGATATCTCAATTTTTACTCGAGTTATCGTGTGCACGGACGGACGGACGGACGGACAGACAGTCACCGCTTAATCGATTTCTCTTTTCATTCTGATCATTTATGTATACATTTGTCTATATCTATCTCGATTCGTTTTGCCTGTTACAAACAACCGTTATGTGAACAAAGTTATAATACCCTTGTGCACAAGTGCGCTCGGGTATAAAAAAGTTAATGAAAAAAATAGGCGAAACTGGTCAAAATGCCTCAATGCCATTATTTCCCATATAGGTGCATACATATGTGTGTAAAAATGTAATAATAGCTATATTTCGGTGTATTTCCTGTCCGTAATTGGAATTCTGTGTAATTTTACTATGAATTTATGTATCCTTATGTCCTTCATAAAAGTGATTTACTGTAATTATTTAGTTAACTAATAACACTGGTCTACAAATTTCAACTTTTTTTCTGCGAATAAGACGGGACCTGGTGTTTCTGAACGGATTTTTCGTGCTGAACACGAATCCGGGGTCAAAAATGTCCCATCACGTCACGTTTTCGAGAACAAAGGGGTTGAAACCCCTAAAAACAGCGTTTTTGGCCATTTTCGAAA
>NW_023458557.1:69918026-69926665 GCF_013731165.1 Rhagoletis pomonella
TTTTCACCACTTTTCAGGTTCATTAGATTTGTTTTTTACCTTTCGGTATTTGTCTTGACATTTCGTCTTGTATTTGGCAATACTTATTTCTGATAACTCGACATTCAATTACGACGTTTCGAATTCGTTCGCAATTCTCAGATTCCACAGCATTTTTTGATTCACTAAAACAAAATAATAAACGAAAATTCAATTACATACTTTCCGTGCAAAAGTTTTAGGCAAATTTATCATTAAAAGACTACGAACGTTCATGCATACATACATATCGTTACCTAAAGGTGACAAGCCCATTTATGAAGTGAAACTTCTTTAACGGCAATTAGTTCGTTGAGAGTAAATTGAGAAACTCAACGGAAATTGCACACGGAAATTGTTGGAACGAAAGCAAATGCTTCTTAAATGGTTTTAATTTGACATACAATTCGTGAACAGCATGTCAAAAAACGTAATCCGTGTTAATTTCACAAAGATTTCCCTAATTTTAGAGAAATTGGCGGTTGATTTGACAGCTGTCAACTGTCAAACTATAAATTTTATGGCAAACTAAGTAAAGGAGAGAACGTACATTGATGAAGAAAATAAAAATAAAAACCAAAACAAAGATGCAGAAAGATAAATGCAAAAATTGAGATTATGGTAGATTTAAGCCCTTTACTTATATAAGTGCAAAGATGAAGGAGAATATATATGTATATGAAGAAAATAATAAATATAAAGCTAAAGATAAAGATAAATATTAGAAAGAAAGACTAATATAAAGGTAATGAAATTTTCGGGATTCTCGGGACTGAATCAGGATTTTCAATACTGTTTCGGTATTCTCGGGACTATTTCGAGATTTTCGAGACTATTACGAAAATTTCCATATATTTATCGATATTGTTTTCGATATACATATCGATATTGTTATCAACGTAATAATGCGTTTTGTTTTCGATATATTTATAGATACTGCTGTTGATGTAGTAATCGATAATTTTATCGATATAAAAACCCGTATATTGTTATTGGTATATTTATGAACATATTTTTATCGGCATACATTGTTATTGATATATTTATCAACATATTTCTCGATACTCTTATCGATATAACAATCCATTGGTTATCGATTTTTTATCGATATTGTTATCGATAATTCTTCCGATTTTGTTACCGATATTTTATTCGATTTTGTTATCGATATATTTATGGATACTTTTATAGATATTAGAACGAAAAAACATAAAATATAACTTTAAGCATATATGATTATATTAATTAGCCTTTCGTTTTATTGACAATATTGAATCACTGAAATGTATATCTATACATATTGGTTATGAGACAAACTAAATTAAAACAAGTAAGAAAGTCTAAGTTCGGGCGGAGCCGAACATTAAATACCCGGCGCAAGTATTAAATATATGTTTTTTCACCCTTCCGAAACCTTCCGCTAGATGGTAAGCCGAGGTGTATCAATTTTGAGTAAATTAGCGTCCTTCAATTTCGAAATATTGAAGTTTCAAGCATTTCTTAAATTTACCGTTATATGAGAATCGGCGTTTATTTTAGTCCGATTTCAATAATTTTCAACGTTTTGCTTACACGTGGCAAGTACAATAACCATACCGAGTTTGGTACAAATTGGTAGAACGGTTACCGATATACTTATATGTGATCATAAGAGGGCGGTGCCACGCCCATTTTCCAAAATTTTACCATAAACGTATTTCTTGGTAAAGAATTGTTGCAAGCATCAATTTTGAATAAATTAGCTTCAATATTGGTTGGCGAAAATCCTCCTTGATATACCCTCCAAGCGGGTGCCGACTGGGCAATGGGCATCGCTGCTTGCACCGCTGCGGCGGGATGGGCTTGCTCTTCTGCCGAAGTGGTGCAAGCAGGCGGGGCCTAGCTGAGGTCGAGGTATAAACTCTCCTGCCGCGTCCGGTGGCGGGCCGGATGGGCTCGCACTGGGGGAGCTGGGGGTGGGCATACTGAGGCCATTTCTAGGGGGTACCTGGCGGTAGGTATAAAACGCCCCCCTAATCCAGGGTGTCATGCGTCACCGTGCCCATTGGACGGTTTGCAGTCAGGGGGTTTTCCGACTGTATTCTAACGGCGCCTCCCGGATACCTGTCCGCCTCCGGGAGTAACGGTGGACTTGCTGCGGCATGGGGCTCTGCCGTGGTCGACCGTTTTTTCCCCTTTCCCTTTTTCCGGCCGCCGAAAGGCTTCTGCTTAGTAGGCGGCCAAAGAACCAGATGATAATGAACAAAACAAAAGAAGCCTCGGAACCCTGCACGGGTAGTGCCGACGCTGGACACGGCGAAGTTAAGTCCAATAAACCTACCATCTCGGGAACCGCGTCGACGGCGCCGAAGACAGGGCCTACACGGCCCAAACAGATTCGGCCCTCCGCAGAATCTGGAGGGAATGCTAAGCCCCCAGAGGGAAAACATACTTCCAGCGATACCGGCAAAACTATACCCCTCGAGGGAAAGTCGAGGCCGGTGGGGAAGCTGCGGACGGCCCCTCTCTCCACGCCCATCCCGGGCACATCCAACTCACAGGGGGTAGTAACCGAGCCCAAGTCCTCCACGGACAAGCCGGGAACTACTCCTGTGAGTAAAACAACAACCGGGGCAAACGACCTGGATCGGCGCCCCAGCTGCTCCAAAGCAGCGAAAATAATTCCGCCCTCCGTCAGGGCTCAGCGCGACCGAAGGGCAGCCCCTAAGGTTATTAAAAGACTGGGCGTCATTCCACAGGACCAGCTGACGGAGGAGCAAAAGGCCTCCCTCAAGTGGGCAATGGAAGTCTTCGCCGCCAGCGAAAAGCGATCCTCCGGGAAGGGCGGTAAGGACATACCATCCACTAAGGGGAACCCACGGAAGGACCTAGGCCAAAAGAGACAACGATCTCTGGACGACACCGCGAGTGCCACCACGAAGCCACGATTGAGAGAATACAAAGGTTGCGCCGATCTCGGACCGCTATTCCTCTCTTAACGAATTTGACAGAATCGTCGTTTGCATGACGTCACACTGGTGCATCTTGTTTACATTTTCCTTGCAACATTTTTTCTTCTTCTTCCATTCTTGCTCACGTTTTGGCATTTCTCTCTCGCAA
This sequence comes from Rhagoletis pomonella, assembly GCF_013731165.1. Lineage (NCBI taxonomy): Eukaryota > Metazoa > Arthropoda > Insecta > Diptera > Tephritidae > Rhagoletis > Rhagoletis pomonella. Next base: position 69,921,144 of record NW_023458557.1, read on the forward strand.
TTGCACCAGTGTGACGTCACACAAAAGTTATTCTCAAAAATACTCTCTGATCGGCGCAATCTTGTATTCTATCATTCTTGCCACGAAGCCATTCAGCGAGGCCGCCAAAGAGCACCTCACGCTGGCGGTGTTGGACAAGGGCCAACCGGACGGCCACATCAGCACGGACAATTGGAAGTCCGTACTGATGGGTCTATGCAGGGTGTATAAGGGGATACTCCAGAAGTATCCCGGCCCTGCACCAGTCGTTCGTGATGCTGGGTGGCATCAGGGGCGGGTAAAGCTGGTGGCGTGTGCAGATGAACGCGCGGTCCGGCTTTACAAGGAAGCGATCTCCACGGTTGGACAGCTGTGGCCCGGGGCAGACTTAGTTGCTGTTCACAGGGATGAAATCCCCAACAGGCCGCGAGCCTGGGCCTGGGTCACAGCTGAACCATCAAAGCCAGAGGAGATTCTTGAGTTTATCCGAGTGGGCAACGAAGGACTGCCCACAAGTGATTGGAGGATAGTCCGAGTTGGCGAGACCAAGGGGAAGCAGCGTTTTGTTGGCTTTGTCATCAACGATGCTTCCGTCCCAGTTCTCGAGGATTGTGGTGGGGTAATAAGCTACGGCTTTTACTCCATCACGGTGAAAATCCACCGGAAAACGGACCAACAAGGGGAGGAGGCGGGCAACGCCTCGAGCGGACCCACTCCTCCCGATAACTCTACCGACGAAGGGGCCAACAACACAGGCAACGCCTCGAGCGGACCTGGCGCCTCCGAGTCGGCATCGGACAGCGCGGGGTCCACAGGAAACACCACGAGTGGACCTGGGGACCTACCAACGGGTGTACCCGAAACCGCGTCAGATACTGAGAGCGACACGAGCTCAGTATCTGCCTACGTAGGGTCGGTATACAGCCGGTGGGCAATGCTGAACGAGGACCAGCTTCTGGACTCCGAACCGGAGGAGGAGGTTAATGACATCACAGTCATTGCCGCCGCCGAACGGGAGGAGCTAGAAGCGATGGACATCACCGACTCTGAGGATGGTGCAGATCCTACAAATTAATCTGCACCATTCTAAGGCAGCCTCGCCTGCCCTTCTTCTTCGCCTCAGCAAAAAAGCTGAGGACTTGATTCTAGTCCAAGAGCCTTGGATCGTTAGAAACAAGGTTTGCGGACTGAACTCTGATGCCTACCAGGTTGTAACAGCTCCAGTAGCAGGTAGGATCAGAGCTTGTATTCTGATTAAAAAAGTATATTCTTATTTTTTACTCTCCCAATACAGCGACGAGGACACTGTCTGCATTAGCGTCCAGCTGAAGGAGAGCGTGATCTGGCTGGCAACATCCTACATGGCCCACGACAGCCATGTTTTTCCACCCTACAGACTGGAAGAAGCTGTGAAGGAAGCAAATCGCAGGAAACTCCCGGTCATAATAGGGGCAGACTCTAACTCGCATAACACGATCTGGGGCTCAAGCGACACCAACTCTCGAGGTGAGTGTTTACTTGACTTTGTTCTTTTATATAATCTCACTGTATGTAACCGCGGGCGCGACCCCACTTTTGTGACCTCTGTTAGAAGCGAAGTGCTGGACATCACCCTTGTTTCGAGCGGTTTATCTGATCAGATAAGGGACTGGCAGGTGTCCAAAGAACACTCTTTCTCTGACCATCTCTACATTAGCTTTAAGCTCAAATTTGATCCTGCTCCTTTAACAGCATACAGGAACAAGAAGCGAAGTATATGGGCAAAGTATAAAAATACGCTGTCGGTCTCTCTACACAGATACGCTTCTCACGATAAGTCCTGCTTATCGTTAAGATCTGATGAAGCGAGTCTCTCGAATACGAAGGTTGTTTCTCTCGGTGAGCTGGACTCATCGTCAAAAATTGATGAAGCAGTGAACTTTGTGACAAATGCCTGTAATGCTGCTTTCAAAGCGTCCTGCCCAAGCACCCTCCCGAAGGGCAAAAAGGAACCCCAGTGGTGGAATCCTGAGATTTCAGCACTGAGGAAGAACAGCAGGAGGCTTTTCAATCAAGCTAAACGAACAGGTCTTTGGCAACCATACAAAGACGCACTCAAAGTTTTCAAGAAGGCCATAAAGAGGGCGAAACGCGAATCTTGGCAAAACTTCTGCGACAACATAGAAGAGAACTCTGAAGCCAACAGGCTGAGGAAAGTTCTTTCAAAATCTTCTTCAAGTATGAACTCTATCCAGAAGCCTAACGGTGACTGGACGACATCATGTAGCGAAATGCTGGAGGTCCTTATGAGCACTCACTTCCCGGGCTGCTCAGATGACACCCCCGATTTTTCGCCCGGTCCTAGGACCTACTTGTCTCTGGGTGATACCGTTGGGGACATCGTAAGTGAGGAGAGGGTGGAATGGGCTTTAATGTCCTTTCAGCCCTACAAATCTCCTGGCCTTGACGGAATCTTTCCCGCTCAACTACAGGAAGCTAAAGACATACTGTGTCCCATGCTTTCTCAGATTTTTACAGCCTGCCTAACTCTGACTCACATACCACACGAGTGGACAAAGGCAAAGGTTGTATTCATACCAAAAGGAGGCAAGGCCGATCATGTGAAACCGAAGGATTTCAGGCCTATAAGCCTCACCTCGTTCTTCCTCAAAACTCTAGAGAGGCTCATCGACGAATATATTCGACGGAATATTAAAGCTGACAACCTCTCCTCGAATCAGCATGCATATTCCAAGGGGAAATCCGTGGAGACCGCACTCCATGAAATCGTAGCTACGATCGAAAAAGGATTGGCCTTAAAGGAATACATGCTCGGAGTTTTTCTCGATATCGAGGGTGCTTTCAACAACGTCTACCCGAAGTCTGTTGTTAACTCCCTTCTTAGGGCGGGGGTGCAGCGAGGTCTGGTGAATTTTGTTGAGCTCCTTCTAGGAAAGAGAACTATTCTATCAGAACTAGGGGATGGTTCCATTACAAAGTATGTGACCAGGGGCACCCCCCAAGGGGGCGTTCTCTCCCCTCTACTCTGGAATATAACAGTGAACACCATACTTCTAAGCCTAAAGAGCACCGGTTGTCAAGTCATAGCGTACGCCGATGACATAGCAATCGTTGCAACGGGCAAACATCTTCAGGTCCTGAGTGAGTTGTTGCAAAACGCACTCGGTCTGGTAAACATCTGGTCCAAGGAATGTGGACTTAGTGTCAATCCTGCCAAGACAGAAATGGTACTTTTCACAAGGAAGTATAAAACTCCCTTATTCAAACCTCCCGCCCTAAACGGGGTGGCACTCACTCTCTCAACCGAGGTGAAATACCTTGGTGTTATTCTGGACAGGAAGCTGAACTGGAAGCGAAACACTGAAGACCGCTCCAGGAAGGCCAATACTGCCCTGTATGCCTGCAAAACGGCAATAGGCAAAAAATGGGGAATAAAACCACATATAGTACACTGGATGTACACAGCTGTGATAAGACCCATCCTTTTCTACGGGGTCACCGTATGGTGGCCTGCTCTAAACAACACCGTATCCAGAGCCAAGGTGGAACGTGTGCAGAGGACGGCTGCCATGCTCGTCACGGGAGCCCTGCCCACTACACCCACCAAATCCCTGGAAATAATCTTAAATCTTCCACCTGTGGGTCTCTACGGCAAATTTCAGGCCGGCTGTAGTGCGGCTAGGCTAAATACAATCCAGCCGTGGAGGGACCTCAGATTCGGACACGCAAAAGTACTTGAAACTCTACCGGATAATCTACGACAGATAGATTATACCACTCCTCTACTCTGTTTAGATAACAAATTCTCCACGAGAATCCCAGAGAGGAACGAGTGGGAAAGGGCCACAGACCTGAACCCAGGGTCTACGGCCATATATACAGATGGTTCCAAGCTAAACAAAAGAGTGGGTAGCGGGATCTACTCTGACGAACTCGCGCTAAATCTCAGTTTTCGCTTACCGGACCATTGCAGCGTTTTTCAAGCGGAATTAAACGCCATAATGGGGGGGGCGCGGTGGGTTTAAACCCCCCCCCCCCCCCCCCCCCCAGGACGGCCTATCTCTATCTATTCTGACAGCCAGGCTGCTATCAAATCTCTCAATTCTAACGAAGCAACGTCCAAAGTAGCCATCGAATGCAGAAATACTCTCAACCTGCTGGCATCAAAATGCTCCTTGACTGTTGTATGGGTCCCTGGACACAGGGACATCCCTGGCAACTGCCTAGCCGACGAGCTGGCAAGGAGGGGGACGCAACTTTCTGTAGTCAATTCTGCTCCGAATGCGGGCATACCTCTAACCTCCTGCAAACACAGACTAAAGGCGAAACTCGTTGAGGAGGTAAATATAAGATGGGCTGTGGAAACCACATGCCATATTACCAGGCAAATATGGCCAAAGATTGATGTAAAGCGATCCATAGCTCTCACCCGGCTGGACCGCTCCTCTCTCAGATTAGTAGTCGGGGTAATCACCGGACACTGCCTGATGGGCACACACGGAAAAAGGCTGGGATACCTCACCAACGATTTCTGTCGCAGTTGCAGAGACGAGGAGGAGGTGGAGACCATCGAACACTATCTCTGCCACTGTCCCGCCCTGTCCAATATGCGCAACCAGTTCTTCAACAAGTACTTTGTAGATTGTTTAGCCGATTTGAACTCGGCGAACGTTCTCGACTTTTTGTGCTATATAAAACGCACTCGGTGGTTCAATTACTAAGGGAGGGAAAGAAACAAATGGCTTCGGCCAGTGGTATCACAACGGGCTTTTCCAGCCCACGTGTGCTCCGCGTTCTGCGCGGGGCAGCCACTCTAACCTAACCTAACCTAACCTAGCTTCAATATTTAATGATTTATCGAAGATTTTGTATTTCTCTAAATTACCGTTATATGGGATGTGGGCGTGGTTATTGTCCGATTTTAAAAAGTTTCGGCGGTTTATTATGCTGTACCAAGGCCAACAACTGTGCCAAGTTTGGAAGAAATTGGTGCAGCGGTTACCAAGATATACACATGTAACCATAAGTGGGCGTGGCTAAGCCCATTTTCCAAAAATTTATAATATTCTTATTTTTCGTCTGAAAATTATTACAAATATCAATTTTGAGTGAATACTCTTCAGTAGTTACTAAACTATCGCAATTTTCGTATTTCTGAAAATTACCGTTACATGTGATGTGGGCGTGGTTATTGTCTGATTTTTTTAATTTTCGGCCATTTAGTATGCTGTATCAAGGCCAACAACTGTGCCAAAGGTTGGAAGAAATCTGTGCAGCGGTTACCAAGTTATACACATGTAACCATAAGTGGGCGTGGCTACGCCCATTTTCCAAAAATTTATAACATTCTTATTTTTCGTCTAAAAATTATTGTAAATATCAATTTTGAGTGAATTATCTTCAGTAGTTACTAAAATATCGCAGTTTTCGTATTTCTGGAAATTACCGTTATATGGGAAGTGGGCGTGGTTAAAGTCCGATTTCGCCCATTTTCAATACCAACCTACCTTGGATTAAGGGAAACCTACATACCAAATTTCGTT
>NW_023458557.1:69926765-69935364 GCF_013731165.1 Rhagoletis pomonella
AAAAAAAAAATCAACACCATTTTTTATTAATGGAAAAAAAAAAAAAAAAAAAAATCAACGGGAATTTTAAGCAGCACATTGTTGGCTATACTCAAATAGTATTTGCTTTAAAACTCCATACCTTAAATTGCTCTAAAAATTCAGAGTATAAAATTCGAAATTTAGACGAAATTTTTTGGAATTTTTACTCGAAAAATATTGCGAATATTAAAAAAAAATAAATTTTTTGAGTCACAGTTTTTGTCTATAATAACTCGAGTTAAAGTTTTTCAAATAATGAAGTTTCATTGTTGCCTTTAGTTTCATCACTCCCGCTTTTGGTTGAAGGAAACTAAGAATATGCCAGTAATACGACTCAAATACCATATAACTAGTTAAATAAAAAGTTCTTAAAAACAATTTTAATTCTTATTGAAAAAATAAAAAAAAAATAAGAAAACTAGTTTTAAATAAAATAAAAAAATAAAAAAAATAAAAAAATAACAAAACTATGGTTTTTGTTAAAATAATTATAAAAAAATTATTGGTAGATATTTCCCAGATTTGGTAGATTTTTTTCAAGTGGATGGTAAATATCTTTTTTCGTCAGTGGCAACCCTGATTATGACCAGGCATGGGCAGAGAACGAGCACACGCTCAAAGAGCGTAATCATCGTGTGTACGTATACAAGCAAGAGCGTAACGATGAGAACGCGACAACATGCCCTGCAAAAATTTGAGGACCAGGTGGTCCACTAGGTCGTGGTTTTAAAGTATGTGCAAAAGGACCAGGTTGCATACTAGTAACTTGTTATGCTGACCTGGACCACTTCAAACGTAAAAAACTGATATATGTGTTGAGAACCACCTCTTCGTGCCCCATCGGCAACATGATTCGGTTGCCGAACGTGCCATTGGCCAAGAGGAGTAGTTGTCTAGGTGGTCCCATGATATGCAGTGGTGGACCAGAAGTGGTCCCGTGTTATGCAGCGTTGGACCAGAGGTGGTCACGTCCAATGACATCGCAATGTTAATGTAACCATATTTTCTCCATATATTTGGACCATTTTGGTTACTAGTGTTGGTTACAAGGTAGCGTGGTCCTGTACTAGTATTTAACCTAGTCCCACTTTTTGCAGGCTGCAAAATGAATTAGGCACACTAACGCATTCTCACTTTTAGCTAACGCTTGTTTGTGGTAGTGCCCACCTCACGTCACACGACGCACAAACAAAATGGGTCAACTTTGATTAGCTAAGCATCAGCTGGATTGAAGTCGTTCCATACATTGTTCGAAGAAATTCGAAGTTCAATGCCTTAGGTGGGCCCATTTTTACGCGAAGCCAAAATTGAAGCAGCGTTGATAAGCTAGAGCAAAGAGCCAGAGATGGCAAAATTCAAAGTTGGAAACTCTGCTAATCGACAAGTAAATTATTTGAGTGACTACCATCGCGTGCTTTTTGTAATCTATTTTGGGTGAAGGCTAAAACTTGAACGGAGAAAACTGATTTTGGTGAAGTTTGAGTACCTATCGCTATTGAAACAAAAGGGATAGAGCCTTCCATTTACGCTTAAATTAAGACTTTCGACTACAACCCTTGAAAGTATTTATTTATTTATTTATTTATTTATTTATTTATTTATTTAGTCTACAGAAAAATGTTTTCTTACAGACAGTTGAGATAAAAAGATTTAGAATATTTAAGTATGTGTGATACATTACAGAGTGAAATAATTATAAATATTAACTTGTAAAGATAACAATGATATTCAATAGCAATTTGGGTAGCTGGCGAGGCCTTGTCTCCAGTCTACTTTTGTGTGCGGCGGGCGGAAAGACCTAGTTTCCGCTCCGCCCTGTTTACAGGCCGTTGATCATGGTCGGAAAGGCCGAGCTTCCGATCCATGTTCCCGTAGTCGTTACTTTGTAAGTGAGGCAGGCGGAAAGTCCTAGTTTCCGCTCCACGCTATAGACGAACTGTTGGGCGAGGTCGGAAAGGCCGAGTTTCCGATCCCTGCTCCTATTGTCCTACGCGGTCGCGGAAATATACGAAGCCGTTACAATTGTACTAAGCAGTCATAGATATTGTGTAATTTTTTCGTTCACGGTTGCAGATATTAGTTTATTTAGTTAACTTGTTGAGCAATGTTTTCTTTATTACAAAAAGCGATTCAGATATGTCGATGCAATCATAATGCATGTTAAAATCTTGGCATAAGCACCGAAAAGCATCATGCATTTCAAAGTTTGATTTACAAATACTCAACACAATAGGTTTAAAATGTCTCGTGGGTCTTGTAGGAATACAAAAATTTATCTCACTCAGTAAAAAGGGACTACTGACCATCCCGTTCATTAATTTAATTAAAAAAAGAACACCAAGCATCTCTCTACGACTCTGAAGCGTCGGCAAATCTATAAGCTTCAGGCGATCCTTGTAGGGTGGGAGATTTTTAGACGAGTCCCAACATAAATTTTTGAGGGCAAATAACAGGAACTGTTTCTGCACTGATTCGAGCCTGTCACTATGAATTTGATAGCTAGGATTCCATACTATAGATGCATACTCCAAAATCGGTCTAACTAGAGAGGTAAAGAGAACTTTAGTGACATAAGGATCGTTGAACTCCTTGGCCCAGCGCTTAAGAAAAGCCAACAATCCTCTAGCCCTAATCACGCAGGAGTTTATGTGAGACTTGAATTCTAGTTTCGGATCCATAGTTACACCTAGGTCAATGAAATTGGTCACTTGCTCAACATTGTGGTCAGATATCATATACGAATTTGGATAGAACGATTTTCTAGAGAAGGTCATGAATTTACACTTTTTCAAATTTAGTGACATGGAATTTGCTTCACACCATTCGAAAATGCAGGTTAGGTCAGCTTGCAAATGCTCCCTATCTTCTGCAGTACTAATGTACTTAAAGAGCTTAACATCATCAGCGTACATTAAGCATTTCGAGTAATTCAACACCTTAGGAAGGTCATTTATAAATAAAATAAACAAGACGGGACCAATATGGCTGCCCTGAGGTACGCCGGATGTGACATGTATTGGCCGGGAGGTACAATTTTTAAAAATTACTCTTTGTTTCCTATCCACTAAGTAAGAAGAAAGCCAGCTGAGAAGAATAGGAGGGAAGCCAATTCGATCAAGTTTATATATAAGGGTTGAATGAGATACCTTGTCAAATGCCTTGCTGAAATCAGTGTAAATCACGTCCGTTCGAAGATTGTTTTTAAACCCATTAGACACATAAGTAGTGAATTCAAGAAGATTGGATACAGTTGATTTACCTTTGCAAAAACCGTGTTGCGATAGATCAATAGCAGAAGTAATAGAGTGAGATAGTTCTTCCGTAACGATTGCCTCAAAAACTTTAGCAATAGCACAAAGCTTCGCAATTCCTCTATAGTTTACGATGTTAGTCCTACTTCCATTTTTATAAAGTGGCAAGATAAACGAATCCTTCCAGGAAGATGGGAAGACACCCTGTTTTAGGGAAGCATTAAAAATATTTGCCAGAGGCTTATACAAATACTCTGCACAACTTTTAAGAACACTTGTGGGTATACCGTCTGGGCCAGCTGTATATGAAATTTTCAAACAATTCAAATGAATGAGGACGTCCGCAGCAGATATCGATGGAATTCGGATACAATCAAATGATGGCAGATCGAATGGGTAGCTAGATAGATTCGAATTCAGTTGGGAAGATGTAGAACTGGCAGAGTAGTTTGACTCGAAGAAACCAGCAAACATATCGGCAATAATATTTTCGTCACTGGAAACTAAGTCATTTAACTTCAATGTTGAGGGATAACCGTTAGTCTTACGCTTAGTGTTCACAAATGCGTAAAACGATTTGGGATTAGAAACTATATTGAGTCGAACCCTGTTAATATAATTATTGTAACACTTTTTGTTCAATACATTGTATTTATGCCTAAGAATGGAGTACGCGGAGTAGTGAGAAGACAAGCCAGATTTTTTAAAAAGCTTAAATGCTTTGGATTTTTGATTTTTTAAGCGTTTCAATTCGCCAGTAAACCACTGAGCGTTAGACGTTACGTTAGCTTCCTTAACAAGAGGAATGATTTTACTGAAAATGTGGCGTAAGGAATTGCTAAAATGTAAGGCACTATCTTCAGCATTCCCATCATACTGGGGCCAAGTTATCTTCGATATCTCTAACCTAAGTTTATTATAATCTGCTGTTTTAAATGAGTAACGCTCCACTCTTGATTTTTTACTGATAAAGCAACATGAGTTGCGTGAATTTATCAAGGACAATTCTAGTGGTGGGTGGTGAGAATCAACAGGGGTAATCAAAGCATAGCTAGGGGCTATTGTGACGTTGGAAACATCGTCCACAAAAACTAAATCCAGACATTTACCTAAGTTATTACTAACAGAGTTGATCTGGTAAAGACTAAGATCTGACAGATCGTTCAAAAATTGATTGAAGAGATCACGAGAGGAATTTGGTACTAGAATACCATCTATTAGATCCCAAGAAACACCCGCAAGATTGAAGTCACCCAGGACAATAACAGTATCGGAGGGCTTTACCATGGCATGTAGAGAGAGCAGTAAGGAGGAGTGTTTTAAATAAACAGAAAGGCTCGAGTTAGGTGGTATATAAGCAGCAACAAGATAAACGCTAATAGAATGATATCTTATTCGAACGCAGAGGAATTCAACTTCATCGGTGTCAGTGAACTCAATTTCTTCAGAAGAAAGGTCAGTCTGGACAGCGATTAAGACGCCTCCACCTTTTTTATTTAAACGGTCGTTTCGAAACACTTCATACTTAGGACACAAAATTTCCGAGTTGAACACATTCGGCTTGAGCCAGGTTTCAGTAAACACCAGTACTTTGAAGTCAAAATCATAGGACTGCAAGTGTAACCTTGATAGCTTTGTGTTCAAACCTCTCACATTTTGGTAGTAAATGCTAATGGTGAGGTTACTTATTAGTTTTTTGATGCCGAGGTGGAAAGCGGAAGTTGAGCCAAATTTTGCCCTTGCGGTCTAGATCTAAATTCAAATTCGCGAATGAAGGCACCGCTTGGCCAAAAAGATGGGCTCATTACTCTATCAAAGCAGTCTTCGGATATGTCTATTTTAAAAGAAGAAATGCTTCTTTCATACGAGAATCTGAACTTGCGTACATGCAACTCATTTGCTATCAGCCTGGAAGTTAAATACCCCTTCACATCATCGACAGTGGTATCTTTTGAAAACCTAGATATAAAGACCGATTTTTTGGAAGGGACAACGATTAAATCCCTCGGGACGGGGTTAACGCAATCGGAAACGGTTTCAGATGTGGTAGGGGGTTGCGGAACAGGGGGTTGCGGAACAGCTGTCAACTTTTTGGAAGGAGCAACGATGGCTTCGGATGTGGTAGGGGGTTGAGATGTAGTTGTGGAGTTTTTGGAAGGAGCAACGACTACTTGCATTGGAACGGTGTTGACGCAATCGGAGATGGCTTCAGATGTGGTGGAGGGTTGAGATGAAGCTGTTGAACAGGAATTTAGTGAGGCTCCAGTAGAAGAAGGACGTGGTTGGGGAGATTCAGTCCGCCGAGGAATCGGTGTGTTAAAGCTTATGAGTTCTTTGTTCATAGCTGGAGTCAAAAGTGGGCGGTTCTGCGGAAGATCCAGGTCCACAGTGATGGGATTTAACACAATATTTTCCACGCCTCTCCTACGTCTCTTAAGACCTTTTCCAGGAGAAGGAGAGGAGGAGGAAGTATCTAATAATTTAAATTCTTTGAATTCATCCTCATACTTCTTGAACTTCTCGTTGAGCAGTTTTAGCTCTTTGCTTATCTCCGAAAATCCATTTCTAGCGGTTCTAAATAGTTTACAGAGATCCACAACAGTTTTTTTACACTTTGGACATGACCAGCGAAGTCCATTGTCTCCAATAATCATATCCAGAACTCTCCCATTAATACCAGCACACTTTAAATGAGACAGTTCATCGCAAAGCCAGCACGCCACAAAACGGTCCGAACCGGCTTTTACATTACATTTTTCGAACAGACAGGACATTTTTAGCGAATTTTATTAAAAAAGAATAAAAATAGCGAAATTAGGAATGTATTGTACGAAAACGTTTCAAGCTCACAGTAATTGGCAGTTTAATAGCTAGTGGTCTTATTTAGTGAAGTTCAATGGTTAGAAACCGTGCTGAACTTAACAGTTTTAAAGCCACTGAGTTAACAAAATCAGCTGTCACCAAGAAAGCGACTGTCGATGATAAACAAAGGTGTGTGTAAAGCGCGAAAGAAAGCAAAATGAACAAACAAATGCGATATTCCTTACACTCTCACGCAAAAGCAACAATAATGCACCAAAACAGGCAAATATGCACGAAGGCCGACTAAATAAAACTTTTCAATCAACGCACTTTATGACTAAATCAAGTCAATTTATTGGAATTTGGCTTCAGTAAACTTTTTACGGTGTGAATAACACAAATTAGAACTGCTTAGCACTTTGTAAACGAGTTAAACTTTGGAAATTCTTTCAAGCGAAAGTTTAAGCGAAAGTTTAAGTGACCGCACAGTACGAACGTTGCCAGATTAGCCGGTACCTTGAACCTAAAGTCATTTATTGAACAGCAAAACCTAACTTTTGGTTACATTTTTTTTCAATAGCACAGTTTTCCAGTATATTTTTTATTGTTCAATAAATGACTCTAAGTAACCATCGGGTCAAGGTGCTAGGATAATGTTTTCAGGGATAGTAGAAGAGAGTTCTAGCTTTAATTTAGGATTAAGTGAAAGGTTTTATCACCTTTTGTTCCTTTGCTAAAGCTTCTTAAATATTGCAAAAACGCGATTTTTTGACACTTTGAGCGGGGTTTTCTCAAAATTTGTAGCTGATAGAAACTTTATACTTACGAATTTGTAGTCAGCATAAAAAGTCTATCAAAAATGGCATTAGCGGCATTCCAAGCTATCTCAATGAAAACTATAATTTTTTTTTTTTGATTTTGATATAAACTGAGTATAATGTAGAAATACCTCTGATATGGCAAAACGCGAGGAGTGTTAAAAAAATAAAATTTTTAAAAGTTATACAACAACAAAAATATTAGGTGTCTCGCCGTAAGACATTGTTTATCACATCATAAATCGATAAATATTGGTTGTATCAAAAAAATCAATCAGTACTTTTTTATTGACAAAGAATCAGAGTTTTATAAAAGATTTTTAATTTTTTTTTTAAGTCCACTTTTCCATACGTTTGTTAATGAACAATTTAGAAAGTTGCTAAAAAAACATGTTTGCAGGTGATAGAGTGAATATCAAAGATTTAACTGACAAATTTTTAATGGGTGTCTTGATATAGGAGCTGAGATGTTAATTGTTTAGTAAAGCAGTGACTAATAAAAAAATTTAAAAGAAAAAAATTTAAATTCAAATTACATCAAAATACGTCAAGTGGGCCACTTAAAAACCTTTTCTTTCGGACAACCCAGATAGGTTCGTACTTTGGTAGAGGTCCAGGTAATATTTGTTTCCCTATACTTTATATTGCAATAATCCTCTTACTTTGCGAAAAATCGCGAATTTAAAATTAACATAATCATTTCTTTGATACCTCCTGAACGCGCAGAGAACTTAATCATTTTGGTTTAAACTTTAACTAGGACTTAAAGCTAGGAAATATTAGTCGTGCCAACGATAGATAATTGGAGATGATTCGCCATATTTCAGAGCCGTAAGCTGGATGACAGTCCGACAGTTTTGTAGATGGAATATCATTCGCAGACAATACCTTTTAGTATCGTTTGCGTGTCCAATAGCTCTAAGGAAAATAGCAGTAGACATCTCACTGGCCGAACGCAATGCCGAACAGATCTCTACCGTTAAGGTTTGGTCGGAGGGTAATGATATCGGAGCATCATCTGGCTCTTTCGATATAATTTAAAAAAATTGAATATAGTTTCACGAATTTAGTTTTCACGAGTGTAGGAAAAGATAAAGTACCACACTGATATCCCGATTTGTCGACAAGCTTGCATACAAGTCACGCTTCTGGTCATGCAACCGCCAACCTCAATCAGCCAGCAGTATAGCCAGCACTATTGCCTTGAATATTGTTATAGCATAGGCAGTGAAATCGAATGGAAGTCATCTCCAAGAGTAGCGTCGATCGCCCGCAAAACCGTCCACATGCGATCATGTCTGTTATAAATCAGAATAATCGCAGTTGCTAGGATTTACGCTTCGTTCGCGCAGGCGTCCTTTAAGGAAAATATAAATAGACTTGTTTCTTAAACAAACATTTCTGACCATGTTTACTGTTAAAGCAATGTTGGACGGTAAATTATACGGAAAATATTTTTTTTGGAAAAGTGTTTGAAATTTCACGAAGCATAATTTTATGAAAAATGTGTATTGGTGTGTTTTTTTGAAGAAAATATTTGGGAAATTTGAGCCACGATGAAGGCTGAATATCAAAAATGCGTGTGAGGTGAGTGAAAAGAAAGTTATAGGGCGGGAAAGACAAAGGCAACGACAATGACATAAATAAATGTGAAGGTGAAGACAAAGACAAAGACAAAGACAAAGACAAAGACAAAGACAAAGACAA
>NW_023458557.1:69935464-69937316 GCF_013731165.1 Rhagoletis pomonella
ACGATGCTTTGCATGACAACCGAACCAAAAGTGCACAGAGAATTTTAGAGAAAAACTAGTAAATTCATTGAAATCTTCTTCAAAAAAGGCTCAGACTGCAATTTAAAAGTACAGTTTCAAGCTTTTTGTCAGTTGCAGTCAAAATGGCATTTTACAAAAATCATACTTCAAAATTCATAAACAAATTCTTACTATCGATTAGATATTTCGGAATTTTCGGGATCCCGTTATTAATGAAAGCAAATCCCGGGATTTCCGGGACGTCAAAAACACCGGTATCCCTGGATTCCGGGATCCCGGGATTGGCATCCCTAATATGTACATACATGCATATATGAAAAAGTCATTCAATGCAAAGGGAGCTTAAATTTTAATATTCCAAGAAAGCCTTGTAAGACGCATTTGGAAATATTTTGAATGTACCTAATATTTTCTCCGATTTGCATTTTACCTACAATATTTCAAACCGCATGGTGCCAACAATTCAATTACCAATCCCACTCGTTACTCTACAATCTTGGATATGTGTTATTGTAGCATAAGCAAAAACTAAATAAATATTTAACTAAACATATTAAAATATGATGGTAGGCAGAATGAAAATGTTGGTATAATGCAATCTGTGGCAAATAAATGTACATATATTAGTTCGTATGGTATGTAAATGTATACTAGGGGGTGCCAAAATATATACAGATACATATATGTATACTCGTAAGCGTCATTTTTACTCAGTTTTATGTGCATATGTTCAACATATATGTATACGATTTTATTGCTGTAGGATAACAACTCCTATAGGATTAAGGCTGAAAGACTTCGCACTCCATCTAAAGATCGTCGCCCAGATTACTGTATGAAAACATCCGCCAGGCTACGAAGTATTTACCGAGACGAAAAACGAGAAAGCATATTGCTCATGTTGTGATAGACGACAGAAATATTTCCAGTGTGTTAGATGTGCACACAATCCGAGGACTAATCATTGACTCAAATCACTATTAGCTTCACAACCAAAAATAAGTACAAAAGGAAGTATTTTTTTCTCAAATAAATGTCAGAAATAATCCAAAAATTTATATCATGTATTTTTTTTTGGTATCAAATAAAAAAAAAAAATGTTTATTGGAACTAATTTTTTGAGACGTATAACGTACTTTTATTTGTTATACTTGCTTTACAAGATTAAACGAAATTTGTACATACTTGTACATCTACATTTTGTGCCAGTAATTGGAGGAACTCCGTAAAGGAAAAGGGTTGATGAGAACGTGTTAAGAGGGAATCGTCTGTATAGGGGAATCTATTTTCAAAGTTGCTGGGCATAGTTGAAAAATTACACAGTTCACCTAAAAAAATTACGGGTTTCGTGGATAAGGCTTTCTATATATTTTAGTGCTCTAAAATCATGACGAATATTATGTGAGCACTTTTTTAAGATAAGGAAAAAACACTGCCGTGATGGAAAAACGGACTTCAGTTTTCTACTCAGCGCATCAAAATACATAAGGAAAATATAGTCGGATCCACAACTCCGAAACTTTTTAGTAGCTGAGTTATCAATGGAGGGCAAGAAGAAGTCTATTGTACTGCGTATACGGCTTCTAATGGATGGTTAAGAGCACCCCAGTGTACAACATGAGGTGTTCTATAAATTTGTGTCAAATATTTTGAAACTAAATTTCGACAATTTGTAAGCAATGTTCAGATGTTAGTCCATGTGTGGTAGTTATCCAGGTCATCACCATTTACAGCACCTACACACATAACTATCAAAAAATATGTTTACTTGAACAATTGGGTAGATGCACATGTAGTAAATGTAGTTATTAGAATGAAAATTTATCGACCA
>NW_023458557.1:69937416-69941078 GCF_013731165.1 Rhagoletis pomonella
TTTTTTTTTGTGGGCTTTGTTACTAGGAATATTATTATTCTCAGACTGGCTGCAGCTTTTTCAGATGGTTTCTCAAAGTAAAATGTGAAAATTTTCCAACCTGGTGCTCATTTATATAAACTGATGTTACAAAAATGTCCAGCCTAACGTTCAGATGTATTTATGTATTACGTGCTAGCATTTTTTATACGAGTGGCTACACATTTATATATTCATCTGTATGCACATAAGTAGCTATATTAAACATTTCAGACTCACCTGTTTTGGTTGACGCAATGACAATGATGGCAAGTACCACCAACAAGAATAACGCAATGTCGTTCACCGTTTCGCTGGCAACTGGCGGCCTCACTCGGGTCTTACACAACTTGGCCTCTGCATAATTAAACGCGATTTTTCGCTTTTTACTCATTTTCCCAATCGTTCGCTTATCATCCATCGCTGTATGTGTATTCCTTATTCGCATTGAAAGGCATACGAGTACAAAAACAAAATACGCAAGAAGAACTACCGAATTACTTCTCAACAAAAATAACAGTGAACAACTTTTGGTGATGCAACGGAAGACTCGCTTTTATTTAGTTAAAAAGGACCCACGAAGGCTGCAAGAAAAAAGGTGACGAAAGAAAAGTCAGTGAAACGTTAAAAAGGTCGCGCGTTTAATAAAATTTATATGAGCAAATTTCCATTTTAGATGAGTTTTAAAACTGCATACACACACACACTCTTTCTTTAATAGCCTACACACGCACAAACAGGAACACACTGGTAGCGCTAAAAGGTTATGGCTGCAGGTGTATATTTAAAAATTTTAAATGGATGAGAAGCAACCGACCACTGGTCGTACCAGGGTGCGGTCTGCATCATTTCTTATTCAAAATGAATGTAATAGTAGCATTCGGCGCGAATTTTTCATGTAGCCATTAACGCATTAAGAGCAAAGTAATGTAAAGGTTGTAAAATGGTATTTGCAGAATATGTGGACACACATTAGGTAATCAAAAGTATTCCCATTGTATTACAACGCCGAAGAGATGCTTTGTTGTATATACATACATTAGGGTGGCACAGAAATGCATGCGGTGAGGAAATGTTTAAAATGTTAAGTTTTCCCACTAGAATTTTGCTAAATGGAAAAGAAGAAAATCGTATTTTTTATTAAGAAAAAGATATTTAGAACTGCCTTAATCACATGAAGATTCCCATGTATGTATTTTATATGTATGGGGAAAACACTCTTTCGTAGAAATGTTAAGGAATTCTTGAAAATCAATATTTTTCGATCAAGGGACTCCGTTTCTCTTCAGGAGACTTCCAATAACAATACAAAATTGTTTATTTAACCATATTTTTATACTAATTATTTTTGATAGGTCCCCAAAACCCAAAAAAAAGGCGACGGGGAACCCATAAAAATTGTTAGCGTTAAAAAATGGTAATAGTCTCCTGAAGAAAACCACAGTTTTCGATCGAATACTAATTCTACAAAAAAGGGTTTTTTTTCAAAATACGGGTATTCTTTTTTCCATTTAGAAAAATCCCAGGTGGTGAGAGCTTAACATTTTAAACTCTTTTTTTTTGTTCACCCTAATGTGCATACATGCATATGCTTATATGCAGTTTAATCAATATAAGCCATTTAGCATGTTCCGCAGTCGTCCAGGCTAAACAATTTTCTTTTTTTTCATTGGACGTAAGTAGTATACTGTTTCAGGATCTGATTGTGGACAGATCCTGCTACGCACAATTAAATTTTGGTAACAGCCAATGAAAACGCTTCTGTGACTACGATTTCAGGGTATGCATCTGGAATACTCCGTATTTTAACCGACGAGTCATCGGGGTGACTATTTCACCTTTTTCGGTCAAAAAAAATATATATATTTTCAATCAATTATGTTAACTTATCTTCTGTGCCTGGGTAATGAATTTTAGGTAAAAAAACCCAAAATAAAGTGCTTAGACTTAGTCTGCAGTTGCATGTTGCAAGTTTTATTCCTATTTCGGCCGATGTAGTCACCTGGATGAACACGAGTATGTAATGTACATATACATTAGGGTGGTCCAAATTTTTTTCCTCCAGCCACCACCCAGATCTGAAGAATATCAAAAATAAGGAGACTCATATTTTTTTTTACTTTGAAATCGATTAATATTTACCCGTACCGCCGGGGGTTTAAGTTCTCCATGTATTTGACATGGGGAGAATACATTTTTTTTTGTAAACTTGCTATAAAATCATTAAAAATAAAATTTTTTTGATCGAATAGGACTACTTGCCTTCAAAACTCCTTAAAAAATAACACTATGATGCTTGTTTAACTTAAAAATTTTACTAAGTATATTTTAATAGCCGAAAATCCTTTCTGTTTTATACAAAAATTAGTAATTTCATGTTTTCATAACCACATCACGCACGAACAGCTCAATGGGTGTATTTATTTCTTTTTTGCATTCTACACGATGGTTTACGTAGGTTTGTGGTAAAAAAATTTTGAAAAGTAGGGTTGCCAGATATTTGAAAATTTAAAATTATTGAAAGGTAAATAAAATATGTAAGTATTTCCGCCAAAACTTAAAGCATTTGAAGATATTTAAAAAAATTTTCGAACGGGGTTGCCACCTTTCTACCAAAAATAGAACAATGATTATTAAAAATGTAAGCTTATTTAATACCACAATATGCGTATCACATAAACGGTGTACGCATAAGCTTTAGCTTAACGTGTTTTTAAATAGGGTTGCCACCCATCTGTTAACTAAGATGAGGTTATTATGTAAGTTAAGTGAAATGATGCAATGTCCACCACAGAGCAGATATTCACAATACTCCAAATCCTTGAAAAAGACTCACAAGATAAGTATCGATATGCAGCATCTATTTGTCGAATTCGAAGCCGCATTTTATTATATTCATTTATTTATATGCATTCATTTATATTCCACGAGCAACAGGTAGAATGTCGGTAAAAGCATAGACTGGCGACAACTTTTCGATAAAAGGTGGCAAAAAAGTAAATTCATATGTAGTACCTGAATAATTATTCAAATGAAAATTTGAAATATTATTCATTATAATGGGAGCAGAGAAAGGGATGACTGGTACTAAAGGGCCTAGGGCGGACAAGACTGCAAATCCGCTACTGAGCATATATAAAAACATACTCGTTCATTTGCGATGACGGTTCCAGGTAACGAAAGGATGCTGTGAAATTATTGTGCCAAATAAGCCATAAAAGGTACGCATTTTATAACCCATTTGACCGTTTTCGTTGTTATTCAAGCACACTTACGTACTCAAGTACATACATACATACATATGTATGTGTTTTTGTGCAACAATTGTTAAGCAACAAAACCGAGGTGTGGGAAGCATTAACAACAGAAAACTGTAAAGGAAATACATGGATGGCGATAATAGCAGAAGCAGGCATTTGTGATAGCTCGTAAGGCCACATTTTCCTCCTTTCCTTTGTACTTATGTACATACTTTACTTTAGAATGGCCAAACAGTTCGTCCACCCACACGTCTCGCACAGCGGGATTCTTATTCATGTAAAATTAAAAGGCTGAATAGCGGGGGAGTGACTTTCTTGTTGTGTGTGTTGCCTGTGAACGATGCTTTGCATGACAACCGAACCAAAAGTGCACAGAGAATTTTA
>NW_023458557.1:69941178-69945122 GCF_013731165.1 Rhagoletis pomonella
ACGATGCTTTGCATGACAACCGAACCAAAAGTGCACAGAGAATTTTACATAAAAGTTGCATAAATCCACGTATTTACAAGCAAACATGTTTCTAGTATTTGTGCTTAAATATACATACACACATACATACATACGTGCACATGTATACTGGCACATGTCGTATGTGAATCCACGTGCAAAGGACCTCCAATGGGCGCGCTTATATTTAGCTCGCATTGCGTGAAGTATCCCTGCAAAAAGTGGGACCAGGTAAAATTTTAGTAAAGGACAACGCTACCGTGTAACCAACGACCTGACCATTTCTGGTCCAACGCTGCATAACATGGGACCACCTAGACAACTACTCCTTTTAGACCATAGACTAAACTTCATAAGATAATTTATAAACCGAATATTTGCTCATTTTCAATGATGATTTTTAACTTTAAATAGTAAACTCTATTATTGAAAAAAGCATTTTATTAAAATTCGCTTTAATAATATTCACATACGGCAACCGAATCAAATTGCCGATGGGCCACGAAGAGGTGATCTTCAACACATATAAATACATATATCAGGTTTTTACGTTTGAAGTGGCCCAGGTCAGCATAACAAGTTACTAGTAAGCAACCTGGTCCTTTTACACATAATTTAAAACTACGTCCACGTACTAGTAGACCACCCGGTCCTCAAATTTTTGCAGGGATTTTATATCTGTACGCAAGTACATATGTACTAGGGATGCCAAAATATCAGGAAAATTGGGATCCTGGGATCTCGGGATATTTTTTAGGTAATCAGTCATAAATTTTATGAATATGAGTCAAAATTCAATATCTGAAAGCATTTAAACATACGATTAAATAAAATTATTTAAAACTTACGATAAACTGATTGTAAAACTCATATATCGCTAGCTTAGAGTGAAAAGTTGCCAACTTCATTTTTAAGGCCTGTATGTAGCTCTCAAGAAAAGCAAAAACTCCATATAAAATGACGTACAAGAAATGGCTAAGAAATTTTCTCGAGTCAAATTTCCTTAAGGCAGTACGCAGTTCTAAGGTTTTTTGTGAAAAAAAGAGCAGAAGGCAACCCAGGTTTGCAACAGAAATATATGCCCGTTCCATTATTTCTTGAGGAAAGAGTGAGGCAACAGGCTGTGAAGTATCAAAAATGTCAAAATTCCTTGGACACACACACGAAATCATGGCAATTTTTTCTTGACCGTTTTCTTGAGAGCTGCATACAGGGCTTTAATGAAAAATCATATTTTGATATAGGAGGCTAGATAAATTAAAATTGCATCGTTGCGAAACGGGTAAAGGTCCTTGTTTTATGTTTATATTCAATGAAAGGAAAATTTGCTAAGGCCAAAAAAACTTCGAAAATTCGATAAGGCCAAAAAAGTTCGAAATCTTTGAATAGAGATCGAATCCCTCTGATTCGTATGGAGTTTTGCTTTGCTTTAAACAGGCAAAATGTTGTATTCAAAGTTTTGCGAAATACTTGAAGAAAATGGCTATACGAAGTTTTTTCCTCTCCTGTACAATCTTTACATTGGGACTTAGCAACTTTGCACTCTACGCTTGCAATATTTATTTATTAAATCAGACAAATTTGAAAGTAAAATATTTTTTTAATTGTATTTAAAAAACCATGTGATTGAGGAACGTATACATCACAAATAATAATTTAAACACCAGGTACTTTTGAAAGTAACGATTAGTAAAAAAACATAAAACAAAAATTTACAAAAACAATTTCTCTAAACATGTTTATTCTACTCTATAAAAAAATGGCGAATGGAGAATTTTTTGCCATTTTTTCGCAATTTACTAGAAATTTTGAAGGTGTACGAGTCAAACGGATCTCAGAATCGGATTCAGCGGGTCGAAATACATGTTGGTAGTTGGGTCTGATTAAAAACACATACCCCTTTTTTCGTCGGTGTTGTTATTATTGCACTTAAAATGTTTTCGTAAGAGCAGCAAAGCATTCAAAGCGGAGTCTTCTAAGCTTGACCTGCAGTTTTTACATACAAAACCTACTGATGAAAAACATATTTTGGCATCAACACTTTTAAGCTGAACTGTCAAAAGGTAGACATAATCCATTTGAAGGTAAATTACCCCTATCTCCTCCATTACAAAATATTTGAAATTCTTTTACCAGCACGTCGTTCAAATTATAAGTTTTTCGATTCGAGGAAGTTTTGAGTAGATTGATCTAAAAAATTATCTAACTAGTAAATTCATTGAAATCTTCTTCAAAAAAGGCTCAGACTGCAATTTAAAAGTACAGTTTCAAGCTTTTTGTTAATTGCAGTCAAAATGGCATTTTACAAAAATCATACTTCAAAATTCATAAAAAAATTCTTACTATCGATTAGATATTTCAAAATTTTCGGGATCCCGTTATTAATGAAAGCAAATCCCGGGATTTCCGGGACGTCAAAAACACCGGTATCCCTGGATTCCGGTATCCCGGGATTGGCATCCCTAATATGTACATACATGCATATATGAAAAAGTCATTCAATGCAAAGTGAGCTTAAATTTTAATATTCCAAGAAAGCCTTGTAAGTCGCATTTGGAAATACTTTGAATGTACCTAATATTTTTCCGATTTGCATTTTACCTACAATATTTCAAACCGCATGGTGTCAACAATTCAATTACCAATCCCACTCGTTACTCTACAATCTGGGATATGTGTTATTGTAGCATAAGCAAAAACTAAACAAGTATGTAACCAAACATATTAAAATATGATGGTAGGCAAAATGAAAATGTTGGTCTAATGCAATCTGTGGCAAATAAATGTACATATATTAGTTCGTATGGTATGTAAATGTATACTAGTGGGTGCCAAAATATATCTACATATATGTATACTCGTAAGCGCCATTTTTACTCAGTTTTATGTGCATATGTTCAACATATATGTATACGATTTTATTGCTGTAGGATAACAACTCCTATAGGATTAAGGCTGAAAGACTTCGCACTCCATCTAAAGATCGTCGCCCAGATTACTGTATGAAAACATCCGCCAGGCTACGAAGTATTTACCGAGACGAAAAACGAGAAAGCATATTGCTCATGCTGTGATAGACGACAGAAATATTTCCAGTGTGTTAGATGTGCACACAATCCGAGGACTAAACATTGACTCAAATCACTATTAGCTTCACAACCAAAAATAAGGACAAAAGGAAGTATTTTTTCTCAAATAAATGTCAGAAATAATCCAAAAATTTATATCTTGTATTTTTTTTTGGTATCAAATAAAAAAAAACGTTTATTGAAACTAATTTTTTGAGACCTATAACGTACTTTTATTTGTTATTCTTGCTTTACAAGAACAAACCAAATTTGTACATACTTGTACATCTACATTTTGTGGTAGTAATTGGAGGAACTCCGTAAAGGAAAAGGGTTGATGAGAACGTGTTAAGAGGGAATCGTCTGTATAGGGGAATCCGTTTTTAAGGTTGCTTGGCATTGTTGAAAAATTACACAGTTCACCTAAAAAAATTACGGTTTCGTGGATAAGGCTTTCTATATATTGAAAAAGCGGACTTCAGATTTCTACTCAACGCATCAAAATACATAAGGAAAATATAGTCTGATCCGCAACCCCGAAACTTTTTAGTAGCTGAGTTATTAATGGAGGGCAAGAAGAAGTCTTTTGTACTGCGTATACGGCTTCTAATGGATGGTTAAGAGCACCCCAGTGTACATAGATGAAGTGTTCTATAAATTTGTGTCAAATATTTTGAAACTAAATTTCGACAATTTGTAAGCAATGTTCAGATGTTAGGCCATGTGTGGTAGTTATCCAGGTCATCACCATTTACTGCATTTACTACACACATAACTATCAAAAAATATGTTTACCTGAACAATTGGGTAAATGCACATGTAGTAAATGTAGTTATTAGAATGAAAATTTATCGACCA
>NW_023458557.1:69945222-69960528 GCF_013731165.1 Rhagoletis pomonella
ATGCACATGTAGTAAATGTAGTTATTAGAATGAAAATTTATCGACCATAGCAAAATTTCCAACCGGTTTATATACAGGGTGGTGACGAATAACTGTTACCCAGTTTTATTTTTAATAAAAAGTTCCTTTATAGATTTTGCGAAAAAAGTATTTCATTGTGTATTTTCCACAAACTTTACTATAATTTGATTAATTTATTTTGAAATTTTAATTTTCTTTGGGTTTACCGGTTCATTTAATCCATATCTTCTGTAAACATAGGCAAATTTCCTTCTTTTTGAATTCCTTTTACTTCCCCTTTTTGTCCAACATGAGGCCTCATACTCAGAAATCGAATAGACTTGGAATTGCTGACTGGGCGGCCATTCTTTCGATCAACCCTATATAGTTTTCCTTTTTTTCTTTTTTTTATACAAAGTCTAAGCAAAAATACACCTGAAAAAGATGTACGCACCGCATGTACATACTTATCTCTCCCAAAGTTTCCACTGCTGGCAAATACAAATAAGGATTAGAATTTTAGAACTTATTAATAAAATTGAAGTAAAAACTGTGTAAATTAACAATAAAATACTTTCTTCGATAAATCTATAAAGGAACCCCCTATTTCATAGAAAAAAAAATGTGTAGCAGTTTCGCAGTTATTCGTCGCCACGCTGTACATACATAAGTACTTCAAATGACTCAGAAAAGCGTTCAACATAATTTATATACACACATACATATTTATTTTATATATGGTTGTCACCAAATCCTGTAGTTATGCTGGAGTTTTGCTGGTGACTGGTGCTGGCGATTCCATGCATCACCGATTGTTAGGCAAGTCGCTAGCGACAGGTTATGCATACGGACATTCAAACTAGTGTACAAGTGTACACACATACATATCGTCCACTTATTATGAAAATTGAGATATTCATGCAGTAAGGTAGCACAACTGAAAATACATCATTACAAATAAAAGTTACCGTAATGTCGTTATTACTTGTTGTTTTGCAGTGGTATGCCAATCTGCTAAGTCCGAAAAGAAATCAAGAAAAAAATATACACACGTCTGTATGTGTACACGATAACTCGAGATATCTCAACGAAATTTGAAATGTTGGTTACCCTTTAACCGAGGTAGGTTAGAAAAAATATATTTTTATGAAATTTTTGGAAAATGGGCGTGACCCCGCCCTCTTATGATGAAATGCTTTATCTCGGTAGCCCATTCACCAATCCGTACCAAACTCGATACGAGCCTTGGTTAGACTAAGATATCTGTTGAAAATCTTTGAAATCGTGCAATGACTACGCGCATCTACCATATAACGGTAATTTACAGAAACACGAAAACTGCGATAAATCACTTAAAATTGATGATTGCGATAACAATTAGATTACTATAAATTTTTGGATAATGGGCGTGGCGCCGCCCACTTATGACCACTCGGTAACCAATTTAACAATTTCTACCAAACTCGGTACACTTAATGACCTTAGTACGGCAAAGCAATTTATTTTGAAAATTATTCAAATCGGACCAAAATTACACGCGCTTTCCGTATATCTAACTGTAAATTTCAGAAATACGGAAACTCTGATATTTCGATAACTGGGGACGCTAATTTACTCCAACTTAACAACAACAATGTCTTAGCAATAAAAAAGACTGCTTTAAGGTTTTAGTAATTGGGCGTGGCACCGCCCTTTTTATGACTACAAAGGTGTATCTCGGTAATCTCTCTATCGATTTATACCAAGCTTGGTTCATTTATATCATTGATTCTAACTCAGCTTATTATTGAAAATGTTCGAAATCGTGAAAAACACCCCTGCTTATCATGCAAAGGTAAGTAATTTAGAGAAAGTTGAAACGACAATATTTGATACCTGCGCCACGTATCTATATAAAGTTCGGTTTCGCCCAAACTTATACTTCTTTACTTCTTTTTAATTATTTTCCTTAAAAAATGGTACATTAATTTACGACTTAAAATAGTTACATTGAAAATAAAATCTGCGTAAATATAACGAAAACTTGCGTAAATCTTACGAAATTTTTCGTCATTTTGAGCCACGAAAGTTTTCGTTGATTGTAATGGGTGATTTTTTTGAGGTTAGGATTTTCATGCATTAGTATTTGACAGATCACGTGGGATTTCAGACATGGTGTCAAAGAGAAAGATGCTCAGTATGCTTTGACATTTCATCGTGAATAGACTTACTAACGAGCAACGCTTGCAAATCATTGAATTTTATTACCAAAATCAGTGTTCGGTTCGAAATGTGTTGAATGTGTGAAAAGTTGGCAGAAAATCCGCTTTTTTATCGACAAATTTTGTTCAGCGATGAGGCTCATTTCTGGTTGAATGGCTTCGTAAATAAGCAAAATCATGCGATTTGACGCCTTTAGACTATTTTTTGTGGGGCTACGTCAAGTCTAAAGTCTACAGAAATAAGCCAGCAACTATTCCAGCTTTGGAAGACAACATTTCCGAAGAAATTCGGGCTATTCCGGCCGAAATGCTCGAAAAAGTTGCCCAAAATTGGACTTTCCGAATGGACCACCTAAGACGCAGCCGCGGTCAACATTTAAATGAAATTATCTTCAAAAAGTAAATGTCATGGACCAATCTAACGTTTCAAATAAAGAACCGATGAGATTTTGCGTTTTTATGCGTTTTTTTTAAAAAAAAAGGTATCAAGCTCTTAAAAAATCACCCGTTACAAAACCGTTTTCGTACATACTACGAAAATATGAGGCATCAGATCTTTAGTATATTTTACGAATGTATTCGTACTATTTGCTAAAGAGTTAAGTACTATTTACTAAAGAATTTCGTGCTATTTCTTAGTTTTTGACGAAATTTTTGTAAAATGCACAGAAATAATTCGTATATTTAACGAAGTAATTTTCGTAAAATCTGCGCTTGTTTCGTAGAATGTGCGATTGCTTTCATTATCCACACTGTAAAAAACATATTACGAGACTTTTATTTTGTTTTTTATCGTTAATTTTAAGCGTTTTTGTTTAATAAAAAAGGTTATTTTACCTGAATAACTCAGTGAGGGGGGAGACCAGTATGTTTGAATGTATGCATTTATATAAAAAAACAAATATTTATTGGTTCAAAAATGGTGGGTAGGCACTGTGGCCAATGGTAAAGTTCGTTTACCACCTCTGCACGGTTGTAGGCCATGCAGAGTCCGCAAAATGCTCCGGAAGCAGTATCCGGAGGATGCGTCAGACTAGGCCGAGCATCCTTTGAAGTGCCATCTAATTAAAACTTAAGAAAGTTCAATTACATGGCAGTTGAGAAGTGCATGTGCAAAAATTTACTAAATTGCATAAAGGAAATGTTTGCACATACAGCAGTACATAACATGTATTTAGGCTCCCGGTGTTAGCAGACGCACCTAAACATTACCTATCATAAAACTTAAGTCTTTTATTTATATGCATACGAAAAGGTTCTATACTACATATTATTTTATAATAAAGTATATTGATGCAAAGTGTTAAACTACGAGACTCAACAAAACTAAATATAACAAGATATCAAATATGAAAGAATATAAAAAATACTGGTTTTACTTTCTAGTTAAGGCGCAGCGTAGGCGATGTTAAAAACATTGTATGCTTAATAGCATTGTATATCCATATTTAATTATGTATTGTTTTTTTTATCCAGCAAATCTACTTTTAAAACGTTTAAAATTATATTATACGTCGCACAGCAGCCAACAAGTAATTCTGCAATGACACGCGATACATAAAAATGTGATGAAATATTAAACTGCCGGTAATTTAGTGTATTGTACGAAAATATTCGTCTGTTGTACGAATTTAAAAAATATGTTTCTGCATTAGTAGTGTATACGAAAGTATTAACTAAATTGGACGAATACAGAGATGAAGATTTCGTAAATTTTAAATAATAATAATAGTAATAGATTGGCGCTTACACATATGTTAGTGTTTGGCCGAGCTTCTCCTCCGATTTGTGGCGTGCGCCTTGATGTTGTCACACAAAGCGGAGGGACCTACAGTTTTACGCCGACTACGAACGGCGATTGTATTTTTATGAGAAGCTATTTTTCATGGCACAAATACACTCGGAGGTTTGCCATTGCCTGCCGAGGGACGACCGCTGTTAAGAAAAACCTTTTTTGCATATAAGTCTGCAACAGCTTTATTTTGAAATTGGATGATTATTGCTACTGAAACAAGGCGAACTAAGGAAGAAAACTTCAATTACAGATTAGGAAAATATTACCAACAAAAAAGTTAGAAAATTTTTTGTCCCTACTGAAAAATTAAAAAAATGGACTTAGCAGGTTTGCACACTAAGCCAACGATATGTCGTTTCACGAAACTTATGCGCACATATACTTACATAAGTATTCACAAGTTCATTTTGTGTGACATGAGTGCGTAGTATTGTTTGAAAGAGAAGTTTGTCTGTATAAGAAAGTTTCTAATGTAGCGTATGTATTTGTATGTTATCTTCACAGCAACATTTTATGGCCCAACATGTGGTAATTACGGACACTCGCACTCCTTCGATGATTTACCGCCAACTTTGACCGGAAATGTGCGCTCTAGTAACTCTTGCTTACTTGCTTGTCATGTAGTTTTATATATATATATATACTAGGGATGTTTTGAGATCCCGAAATCCCGGGATTTGCTTGCATTAATCCTGGGATCGCGGAAAATTGAAAACATTGTATTGATAGTAAGAACTTGTTTATGAATTTGAAGTATGATTTTGGAAAAATGCCGTTTTGACTACAATTAACAAAAATATTGAAACTATACTTTTAAATTGAAGCCTGAGCCTTTTTAACCGACTTCCAAAAAAGGAGGAGGTTATCAGTTCGTCGGAATATTTATTTTTTTTTTTTTTGTATGTATGTTACCGCATAACTTTGGACCACGTCAACCGATTTCAATAATAAATTTTTGCGTCGGAAAGGTAGTGTTTCAGAGGTGGTCCCATACTAATCTGGTTAAGATCCGATCAGCGGATCATGAGATATATATATATATATATATTTTTATATGAGAGTTGAAGTCGGTTTTTTTTGCTAAAAATTACTTGTTTAAAAAAGGTTTAAATGAATATTCTCATAGCATCGCTAATGTTAACGAAACGGAAAGTTTTAAGGAAAAGTTACATAATTTTTTAAATCAATCTTCTCAAACCTTCTCAAATCGAAAAACTGAAAATTTATCGGACGTGCTGGTAAAAGAAGTTCAAATATTTAGTAATGGAGGAGACAGGGATCATTATCTTCAAAAGGGTTACGACTACCTTTTGACTATTCAGCCTAAAAGTGTTGAGTTCGAAATAACAGGGACATAACTATTATAAGAGAAAAGAATAAAGGTCAATCAATAATTATTATAATAAAATAAATATTTTTCGAGTCATCTATAATTATTATTCAAGGACTTATATTATAAAAGTCCTTTCATAATAATTATCAGAGAGATAAATATTTTTAAGTCTTTAAAGACTTTTATTTTAAGACTTATATTATAAAAGTTTTTTCATAATAGTTATGAGCTCGAAAAAATTGTTTAAGTCTTAAAAGACGGGACTAGTTGGGGCCAAGTACGGGGACATGTGGGGACCAGTTCGGGACTAGGTGGGGAGTAGTTTGGGCCCATTTGGGGCTTGGTTTGTACTCCATTCGAGACTATATACCCAATTTTTTTGGCACTCATAATTATTATCAAAAGACTTATGATAAGAGTCTTTGAAGACTTAAAAATATTTATCTCGCTGGTAATTATAATGAAAAGACTTATATTATATAAGTCTTAAAATAGTAGTTATCGATGACTTTAACAAATTTAATTATTACCAAAAGACTTCTATAATTCTTATGAAAATTTGGATGACTTTTTTAAAATAATTATTATTCTGGGTCTCTGCCGAAATATGTTTTTCATCAGCAGGTTTTGTGTGTAAGAACTTCAGAGCCAGACTGCGCTCTGAATGCTTTGCCGCCCTTGCGTAAACATTTTAAGTGCAATAATAACAACACCGACACAAAAAACAATTGTGCGCTTTATGGAGTAGAATAAACATATTTAGATAATTTATTTATGTACATTTTTGTTTAATTTTTTTTTTTTATCAATCATTACTTTCAAAAGTGCCTGGTACTTACATTATTATTTGTGATGTATTCTTTCCTCAATCACATGGTTTTTTAAATTCAATTTAAAAAATACATTACGCTAAGATTTGTCTTTATTAAAAAATCTATGAATTTGACAATCAGTTTATCGCAAATTTTATACAGTTTTATTCATCTCATATTCATAAAAGTTGCCTCTCAATTTGAGTCCCTGGGTAAATCCCGGGATTACTTAAAAAATATCCCGAATTTCCGGGATCACAGTTTTCCGCATATTTTGGCATACCTAATATATACGTATGCACTTTTACACCTTTTGTGACGTTTGTCACATCGTCCTTACACTTTGTTTTTACTGCCAACTTACGTGTCACACACTAGTTACAAGTTAATGCCGTTGTTAATATTTTCTCCAAAATCACAGCCCGTTTTCATTTGACCCTTTTCAATTGACTTTGAGATATTTAATTAAGTTTATTTAAGTTTACTGATTGTTAAGCTTAAAGAATGGCTTTAAGGCATTAAGATATTGAACACATTTTATTTATGTACTTTGGATCATACCGGAAAAAGTACGCCGTATACCTCTGACTCTAACTTTTTTGAATCTCTTACGACTTTGGGTTCGGAAAAAATTATATATTTTACAATTTCCTTAATACCTTTTTCGAGGTTAGTCTTCCACGACAACCACCTCTCCAACTGGAAGCACAAGCAGAACGCCTCTAATTAAGGAAGGAGTTGCATTGGATAGCTCAGAATTTCTCATGAATAAAACGAGGACCATTGTTGGCTGGCTGTGGATGTAAAGCTCAGGCTCTTGTGATTCAGATCATAAAGGCATGTTTCGAAACCTACATCCACTACAACATCATCCATATAGGCAATCTACTGGCAAATGCTTTAGCCCAGCTACTCCAGCAGATCGTTCACTTCCACAATACAGAAAAAGGGATGAGTGCCGTTCTCGAGATATTTGGAAAACTATTGAATCGATTTGTTTTGGTTTTTGTGCTGTAAAGTTTTTAAAAATGTATTAATCAAGCTAAAATTTGATATTTATTTATTATTTATGTTTATGCGTCAACCCTTAAAATTTGAAACAAATCAAACACATGAAGTGTGAATCCCGTCCGTTTTGGTATGGAACGCCCCATTTACATACATATGTAAACGCATATGTAGCTGCATAGCCACTTACGTATGAATACCTACCCAGCGAGACAAAGCGAAATAAATTCATAATTCAATAAATGTACCACTTCTTATTCTAATGAGTGTCCTCTAGCCGGGGTTATTTCAAAGTATACCCATGGCGTTTTTTAAACTATTTACTGTCGCTGAAAAAAAATTCTGGAAGTCCGATAATTTTCCCTATCTATCTCTGCTCATCTGGTGGAATACCAAAATCCCAAGTACGTGAGTCGGCTTGCCCTAAGAGATTGCCGTTTATATAGGAAATGGTGAATCGATTTCTTCCTACGACCACTTCTGCGGAGAGAACTTGCTGGTATACGCCATCGTGGGAGCATTGGATTAGTAGCAAATGGTCCTGTGATGGAAGAATTTTTACTGCGAAGTTGTTTACGTCAAAAGGTCCTCAGTGCGTTTCTTATTAAGACACGTTCACAAAGATTTTTAAACTTAATTATCCGCTGGATTGCTCCGCAGGTCTTTTTAATTTTTCCTCAGAAGAATACAAATCAGTGTAAAGAAGGAGTTATTTCCTTCCCTTCTATATTTCTGTGCTTAGAAAATCAGCAAACAGCGGCGTTGACATACTATTTGGCTAAGTCATCTAAGTGATGCCCGCGATGCGTACAATTTTTCTACTTAACTATATAGAGAATTTCTAAACATGGAAGTATGCAGTAGCTGTTTTCAAATCGAAACACAACAAAACCAAATCGATCATATTGTGATAGACGGAAGGCACGCTTAAAGTGTTTTAGACGTACGTACACTCCGAGGCCAAAACATCGACTCGACTATCCACTTGCCTCTGTGTGTGTGTGCAGAAAAGCTTTTTGTCGAAAAGCTGCTGTCACCACAGACGACCACTGCATTCGCTACCCGACTCTCACACTTGCTCTCAGAGAGCACTCTTCAACAAACCTACATACGCAAGCAGTGGAAACGCATTTCCCGCTCATAAAGTACCGCCGAAGAAAGTCGGATTTCAGTGAGGCCGAATGAACAACTGGTACGATGGGTAGTGTCCAGAAGCTGTAGAGAAAAAATATGCCGAACACACGGCCACGCTGCGATCGAGCGTAACGCAAGCTGTTTGGTATCGATATAGAGAGCTGAAAAGAGAAGCAAGAAGGCTTGAAACGATGGGCAATCGGAGGAACACCTGGAAATGTTATCAAAAAGCAAGGAAACTTAAGGAAGACATAAAATCCGGAGCGAATTTCTGAAAGTACAAGCACGACAACCTAGTGAGATAGATGAGCAGAGCATGTTTAAATTTAGGAGGGAACACTTATCTATTCTTCAATGTTGCAATAATTATTATTATATTATATATTTCCGATTATTATATTATTTCCGATGCGCCTTACTACAGGTCTCCGTAGAGTTTACATGATTTTTAACATTGCTGACATTAATTCCATTGACACTATTCCACGTCACCGCTGAGATTACCAAAAAATTCTCAACTGGACGACATTGAGGAAAATTTGTCGGATTGAGTTCTTTTGAAAAAATGGATTTTTCGTGAATCCAAGTAACCAGTCGTTTTCTTTGCATTATGCGATGATCCTTTATAGACTGGCGCTTCTCCTCCGATTTGTGGCGTGCGTCTTGATAATGTGACACAAAGAGGAAGAACCTACAGTTTTACGACGACTCGGAACGGCGATTGTGTTTTTATGAGAAGCTGTTTTTCATGGCTAAAATACGCTCGGTGGTACCTAGGCGCGACCACATTAGAAACAAAAACGCTGCAGCGATCGCCGCGATAATACTTTATCTGTCCAAAATATATACATAGTTATTGTCACTTTAAAACGGTATCAGAATGATTTTAAAATTCCGTTTTTAGAACTCGCGATAAATAGAATAGAATAACGCTTGGTTCCAAATTAGGCCTAAACTTATTTATTATATGCTATATGATCGCCGTTGTAGAATCAGTAATTTTCAACCAAATATAGATTACTAACTTTCATCATCTAAAATGAGCATTGTTTTGCTAAAGTTTCTAGCGAGCCATTGTCTTTGACTGTCAAACTTGGATTTACTTGTATAGATTCATTCCTACTGCCCATGTACACATTCGCATTCGCAAAATATTCGTATCATTTGATGCGAATATGAATGTTTAAAATGATACGAATCATTCGCATAACGAATGCGAATGCAAATATTCGCAACACCCCTAATACACATGTATGCATGTATGTAAGCACGAATGGATGTACATATGTATTAGGAATGTTAATCCCGGGATCCCGGCATTTTTTAGGTTCCGAAAACCCCGGAATTCTTGGCAAATAGTCCCGCGATTTTCGGGATTTGTACTTTGCACTGATGGCAATAATAGAAACTCCTTTTCTTGACCAGAATTGGCTATATTTCTTTTTTTTATTTAATAACTAATATTTTTTATAAATGTCTAGCTCATATAACACAGTGCGATAATAAATTTCATACACAAAAATCAATATATTCGCGAAACCATGGGCCATATATTGTAAGATTGGGTTTTTAGTTTATCACTCTGAGGTCAGTAGTTTAAAAATGATTTAAAAAATTTGGTGAAATGTGCTTAGAGAAGAAGTAGAATTCTGTAGAATTTAAACAAATTAAATTTTTGGTGCATAAGAACTGGTAAGTATTGAATTTTCTTTTAAACTGTTATCCTTTAAATTACGCAATATTTGTTTTTGAAAAAATTATATGTTAAGGACTTATAAGAACTCGATAACTTCCTCCAATTTCATCCTCCGAGTTTTATCAGCTTAAAAAGTTACCTATTCGTCCTTGTGATCCCAAAAAATTTCAATTTTTTATTCTACATTGCATTGAATTTTTTACATATTTTTTGGAATTATTCATATCTTTGAAATTACAAAATCCTTTAAAATAAATCCGGACGTCAGAGAGAAGAAATAAAAACGCCAATTTAAATAAAAAAGTAGGTTTCAACCCCATTTATGTATTTATTATTTATTTTATCGTAGGTGTGGTAGATTCAATTTTTTCCATTTAAGTTTTTGAAAGTAATAAATATCTAAATATCGGAACTAATCCCGGCATCCGGGAATTGTGGTAATGACATCGCGAAAATCCCGGGATTGTAAAAAGCGAAAAAATTAACATCCCTATTATGTATGTACATATGTATGTATGGACGTAGTTGTGCTTATATTCCATAGTTGTTTTTATCATTAACTATGCGTAACATGTGACTCCAAACAACACGACCGACTGACCGAGTTATGGTTTCTCGTAGCTGACAAAATCAGAGGGCATTTCGTCGTCATCTGTATCGTCAACAACATTTGCCGCCAATTAACTTCGCGCGCATTTACAAATAGACTAACACAATATTAAATATGTAATCGCACAACGGTAGGCTATACATATATAAGTACATATTTATATACGAGCATGTATATATGTAGGTATATTAAGACCAGAGTATGCTTGCAATTAGCGAACGTGCTGTTTCCTGTTCCCCCTTTTTCGCACTTTGGAAACTTTTACATTTGATGCCTCACTGCCAGTTATACTAAATATTTTGACTTCTATTTCCGTGACAGGCGCGTACAAGTACAGTTAGAGAATAAGGCATATTTACAGGCGCACAAGCTGGTGGTAGCAGATGTGGAGCGCAAATATAAGTAAGTGGAAAATTTGGGGTCGTTAGATTGCGGCGAATTACTAATGAACTCTCTGATATTTGGTTTTCATTTAATTGTTGTTGTTTGCTACACGTTTATGTTTGTTCACTTACATATTTGCCATTTCACCGTCACTGCTGTCATTGAAAAATGTCACAGCAAATGTGAAATTTGTCACATCCAATTAACAACTCATTCGCTCATAACGCTTGCATGCCCTCACGCCTAGCGATTGAGGGGCTGAGTGGTTGAGTGGCAGTCACAGCCACATTTTTAGACATTTTCGTTTAGTTGAAGCAGATATCATTTATCATATGTAGTCGGGAAAATATAGATAGTATGTAAATATGTATGAATTCTGGAAACTAATTTTTATATCCATTTTTAATTCAAAAACAAATATGTACTTAGATACTTTTTATAGACGAGCTCACTCATAAAAAATATACCGTAATGTAGCGTGCGCATAAAAACGCACACACACACACACGCAGAAAAGTGATAACAACGAAAACTATTACTTAACCAAAGAAAAAATACGCGAATTGCATAGCGGTGCCACTCACATTCACTCGAGATTTTGTTGATGCCGAATTTTATATGTATGTATGTATGTACGAGGATGATTATATACGCAGATATAATGACGCGCGCAATTCCACACATAAACCGAAACGCTCACAAGCCCACACCCAAACACTGAGATAAACTTTATTGCAGGTATTGTTAATGTGAATACTCCCGTTATATTCCCTTCCGTACAGTGAACCAATAAAGATGACAGCGTGGTGATGACTAAATGATGCAGTGGTCCGTCGCATGTTGGTTGCTAGCTCATGTGATTCAACATCGAGAGCGCGTCGCAGGTGTGGTGAACTTCTCCTATGACGGCTCGGAGAGAAATTGCGCGAAGTACATAAAAGGATGCTGTGAAACAGCTGATACGAGTATATAAAGAGTTGAAGTGAAGCGGTATTTGGCTGCCGTGCAAGGTAGCTTCAGAGAGAGGGGGAGAGAGAGCTGAAGTTATCAGGATATATACATAGTGTAGAAAAAATGCCGAGCGCGAGAGTATTATCCGAAAGGATGCCACAGTGCGTGATAAGAAAGCTTCACGAAGCTCGTTGCATGTACCTAGTCGTATGTACATATTTTAAATTACATACATATATACTGAGAAATATGTGTGATTATTCCTTACAGGTAGTATATCAACAAAAGTTTAGCGAAAGCAACCTTGACAACCAGCCAGGTTTCTACACTCTGCTTTGGAAATAAAGTTAAGACGCTCAAAGTTGACATTGCAGTTGGTTAGTAAATTAAAAAATCATAACTCAGTAAAAAGGTGCTTTGTATACCGGTGAAGAGTCCCTTAGGTTAAAAACCTAAAAAATCATCGACTCTCTTACTGATTACCAAAACAATGTGGGTTATTTAATGCCTAATTCTAAGCGGTGCGGACGAATTGCAATGAGCTATACCGGCTATTCACATAGAATTTGTTCTTCATATGAGAAGGTAGGCAATTAGTACATAAGTAGGAAATAAGTTATTTGATCTCAATACCCGGTAATGGGTTTGGAATTCGGACCCGCCACGCAAATAACAAGTTCAATGAAAAGACTAAATAAGTCTCCGATAATTGGCACTACAAAATATGTTTACGTCCCTCGGAGACGAAGCAAGATGCACGATTGACGAGACGTGGAAAGTACGCGCCCTCTATATCGTTGGCTGAGTGGAAGATCAACCTATCTCGGCAGCCAGTTCGAAAACGGTCTATCTCAAAAAACTTTTCAAGAACGCCCTATCTCAGCTGCCGATTCAAAAACTCCCTATATCAGCATATTTTCAATACATTTTGAAGTGATATAGGGCGTTTTTGAACCGAATTTTGAGATATGGTGTTTTTCAATTAAATTCTGAAATAGGGCGTTCTTGAAAAGTTTTTTGAGATAGAGCGTTTTCGAACTGGCTGCCGAGGTAGGTCGATCTTCCACTCAGCTAGCGATATGGAAGGTCAACGTATCTAAATGCTGGGGCTACTTACAGAAATAAAAAGCGGACACGACTGTAAGAAGTAGTATGTGGTATTTGTGGTTGCGTATTAAAGTTGAGTTCAAATACATTCGCCTCACGCAAGTAAACGTCTGACTAATTCTACGAGTGCTCAGAATTAGCGTATTCGGATGGGCAAACAAACCCATTTGATCCAACGGTCGAAAAATCAGCATTCACAATAATGCATCCGACAAGGAAATTTAGCTGATCAACTAACTTCTCCGCGGCACAGAACACAATCGTAAGTAGTACCGCCGACACGCCAGAGTCGAAATATCTATAAAACTACTTTTGTGTCCCCCACTTAAAGAACGAAATACCTAATTAATCACGTGGTAATAGACAGAAGAAAATCCTCGAGCCTTCTTGAAGTCCGTACCATCCGAGAAGAATACATGCAGCAACTACTGGCAACTGGCTTTCAATCTGTCAAAAATTAAAGACTCTTCATGGTCCGTGAAACCGGCAGTAGGATTTCAACTTTCTTCGCATCGCTGTGCAATAGGTATTTAGCTACACAAGCCGAACAACTATTAAGGCGAAGAGTTCCGAAATCAGAGATCTTTTTTGACTCTACGACGTCACGTCTATATTCTGAGTCCTCACAAAACTTTTGACGTTGTAAACTTTTGTAAATTGACGTTGAGTACAATATGATATTGACATCATTGACCTTAACGACAAAAACTTGAGTACAGTATTTTTCAGCTTGAAATAGGGAACTTAGATGGTTGGACCAGCGGTAGGCGAGAACAAGAAAAATCAAATCTTGGCAACATATAGAGTCTTCGCGTTTTGGGACACACGTCACTTTTAGCAGTTATAACTTTAAATTAAGTAGTAAAGGGATCTAGCATAAACACTATCAATAATGTCAACCTGGAGTCTGAGCGATGGATAAGTCTTTCCAAAAGGTAATACTTTCTGTGGCGCTGAAATATGAACGACGACAAACAAAGATAATAACGCTTTGGGGACGTTCGATCGAATTATTCTACGCAATATTTTGGACACCGTTTACGTGGGTGATGGGTACCGTAGAACATAGAATGACGAACTGTGCGAGCTTTTTAACGACATGGACATAATTAAGCGCATAAAAATAGCTAACAAAATGGGCAAGTGCAAAACGACTTTTCTGCACTGACGCAAATTCGCAAAGGATCTAACCATTTGAGGACGGTTTTTGGGATCCGCCTAAGCCGACTAACGATTGTAGTGCCAAATAAGAATAAAGTGAACAACTCACTCATACTGGGGTCAAGAGCAAAGCCAAGCACATTAATTCAGACAACACATATATATTGTATACAGAGGAATAACCGATGAGCGAAAAATTAAAATGATAGCTAAAACCCTGTGACTACGCATAAGATATTATAAGTTCCATCTAATCTATAAATACTCTATAAAAAGGCTGATATTACTTGATATATCAAGCGATCTTTAGTGAACTTAAAATAAGACCGCGTAACGGTATCACGGCCGACTTAGAGGCCATCAGTGACAACATTACGCCATTCAGAGTATTCGTTTCAGTATTCGCATATGATTTAAAACTAAGGATGAATGGGAACCAGCCCTTGTTATGGGGGATATCATACCCCATACATCATCAGTATTACAGAGTGCTGCGCCTTCTTCGGGCACTCATCGGGGGCATTGATTGATAAGCATAAAAATGGCCTCCGAGTTGAAGTATGATAATTTCATGCATGCCATCCTATTCTAACCTACTTTGTCAGATACGTTAATTTGTCCAGTCTCTAACTCACGACAAAGTGACTTCGCTTCAGAATAGAAATTCTTCTGCCAAGTAGAGAGTATTGTATGAATATTTCTGAATGATATATGTACATACATAACGAGCTTGCTTTTCCTGGAAATTTCAAGACCCTAACACCTAATTTTATTCGTTTTCTTTTAGAAATATTATTGCCTATTTTTTGAGATTTTTAAAGGTCATTTAGAGGTCACGACTTGTCGATTTAGGTCAGAAAATACGATTATGTAGATTTATGTGTTTTGAGTTTTGAGGGTAATTATTCAAAATTGATATATACAATCGCTGTTTAGCAAAGAACTGGGTTTTCAAGAAATTCTAGGAAAATTGGGGTTGGCACCGCCCAATTATATGATATATGTGTATACAAATTTGATATACATATTGCGCATAGCCTTCTTAAGCGCCATATTCAAAATTTTTCAAATCGGACAAAAACCACCGGCTCCACCCACGTAACGGTAATTTCAA
>NW_023458557.1:69963528-69973140 GCF_013731165.1 Rhagoletis pomonella
GGAAAACGCGGTAAAAACAAATCCACAAGCAACAAAAACCACAGCTTTGAAGTCGTTGCTAAAGCGTCATCGTGATAAGGCGTTTTGATATACGCTGCCAAATGGTAACTTAATTTTCATCATGCACAGTGGGCGCTTACCGCTCAAAGGATGAAGAAACTTTTTTTCTTGAAAAAAAATAAAATCAAATGCACATTGGATATAAACAATATATTAGTATGTGTATAAAATGAAAATTAAATATTTTATAAAAAATTGAAGGGGGTAACCCTGGTTTACTTAATACTAAATTAAATAAATTAAATTACTTCACCAATAAGAGGTGACAGCCTTTTTAAGAATATTTTCGAAATAAAATTTTCTTAATCCTTTTTTTCTTTAGCACCCATATTGTAATATTTAATTTAGTACATTAACTAAACTGAATTTGACTATTAAACTGGCCACAAAATGCCTCTGAGCTATAGAATTTATGGAATAACAATCAAAGTTTGCGTGTATTTTGAGCGGGAAATCTTTGTTTCGAGCACCTTTTTTCAGGAAACTTGTTTTTAAGTAGTTCCCACAAAATAAAAAAAAATATTCACCGAAAAAAGGCACCCTAACGCATATAATATATAATTTAACTTATTGTTGAAATATATTTGACTTTACAACAGGTGTTAACGTTCCTTAAAAATATTTTCGAAGCAAAGATTTCTTAAAATTCCTTCATTTATTAATAAAATTTAATTTTTCGTTTTAGTCAGGTGGCAACGGCCTTGATTTTTTTTTTAAAGAAAGCTATTTTTAATCTCGATCGTTTGATAAAATTTCGCTCAATTCACAATTTATGTTTGATTCAGCTTTTGAAATAGATGGCAGCGCTCTTCAAGAGCTATGCGTGTGCCAAATTTTATCCAAATTCGTTCAGTTGTTTTAGAAAGAGAAGGGATGTTGTATTACTAACTTCATATTAATCAGAAAATTGTAGGTTAAAATTCTAGTGCAGCAAGTCTAAGAAAATGGACTCATTCACCTCGATCGTACGCAGTCGGCTAAGTTAAAAAATAAGAGGCCTCCTGGGAGCCTTTAATTTGGATCTTTTGAAGCGATAAACCTTCTGAGCTCGATTCTTTACTCCTTGTAATTTATTATGGAATGGCCTGAGTTTCCTGGCCTTCTAATTCAGCTTCGGTTAGAAGGAAAAAATTTACATGAAATATTAATGACACTATTTGAATTTAACTTTTTAGTAGACACACACCGATGCGTATACTGCGATTTTTTCTTTTATTTGACTTTGGTTGCCTTGGAAACAAACCTTCACGTCTGCCTTCGAATGGCAGCGCTGTTGGAAGATCTTCTAGCTGTAACTGTCTTTTACTCATAGGCATAGTGTTGTCCGTAGACTTATTGAAATAATTGAATCGCGTTACATCAAAATCGATAAAGCGCTTACCGAGATAAACGTATGTATGTAGTCATAATCGGTCTTCGAGGTATACATTTTCCACAAATCTATAATAATCTTATTTCATATTAATAGATTGTCGTAGATGTTATCGAGGAGTAAATTATGGAAATATCGGAGTTTCGTATTTTTGTAATTTACCTTTATCTGGGAAGTGTGCGTAATTTAAGCTCGATAAAAAAAAAATTCAAAATATTGGGAAAAAACTGTACCGGATTTGGTAGATATTGATAAATCGGTCTTCGAGGTATCATATGTAGTCATAAGAGGGCCGTGTCACACTTTGCAAAAATCTCTTTGGCTTCTCTAGTTACTGATTTATTGCAGTTTTCGTATCTCTGTAAATTACCGTTATATGGAAGGTGGGCGTGGTTAATATTCGATTTAAAAAAATGTTCGATAGGTTTCTTAATTTCATTGTTTGTTGAGGGTTGGTGAAGCGACTATTGAATTACAGTACTCTTAACAAGTGGGCGGGTGCCAAGACCATTTTCCAAAAATATCATAAATGCATTAATTGATTAATCAAAATCACTGTCGAAAACTCTAGCTACAGCAACGTTACTGAAGTACATACTACCTCCACCACACATTTCTCATCTATGTACATAACTCGAATAGCTTACGATGAGCGGTGGGTGATATACCCACATGCATAAAAGTTGTTTATGTCTGAAAATTGTGGTGGCGAAAGGCAACTGTGCTCATGCTACAAAACCATGTTGCATATCACACACGCGCAGCTAAGCGAGCGGTGGAAATAGGGTGAGCAGGTAAGGTACCGCATTGTGAAAAGGCTACAGAAAATTATGTTAAATTGTTTAAAAAGCTAGCGATAAAATTAATGAAGTGAGAGGGATCAACAGCAGCGACCAAAAAAAAACAACACAAAAAGTTATGCTGGCACAAAAAGTTGCGAAAAGAATGTTTTTTACCAAAAAGTAGTGATGGTGGCAATCGCTTGCCATCGGCGGGAGATGACATCTAAACTTTACTCAAAAGGGGATCAAACGCAATGACGATGGCGGCGATGACGATGGCGTCAATGACGATGGCGGCAATGACGACAATGGCGGCGACAACGTTGCACTTTGCACACCACTTCGCCATTATCGGCAACAACATCTGTTGCAGCAAGCGCTTAGCGCAACATATTGCTCGAGATATTTTGTTTTCTAAAGATTGAAAAGCTTGCAATTGCCAGAGATGCAACCACAGCGCCCACCCATTTGCCACCCATTTGCACGAGTCTGCCAAGAAACAACATTTTGTAGCATCAAGTCATACAGCTTCCTGCCTGTCACTCAGCCAGTCAGCCAACCAGCCATACTCCATGCAAGATAAAATCATTTAATGAATATGTACATGCAATCTTACACAATTACACGTTGCCAGTATTTCGAAGGAGTGCAGTTGGAGAAGGGTGGGAAAAGTGTTGATATTAACGCTGCAGTGCCACATAGATGGCGCGTCGAAGTTTTCTTTTTGTCCTAACACTGGAAGTATGCTCGCGCAATTTGAAGGACAAAGTGTTGCAGTTGCTGGTGTTTAGATTGAGATAAGCCGCAAATCATTCTTTGATTACTCACTGATTAAGTGTTTAATGCGTTTTCAAAAGTATGCAAGTACTACACTTATTTGATATCTTTTGATCATTGCCTACATATTAATTTTGAAGTGAAGTGAAGGGTTTTGCAGTGCCGGGACAGAGAAGTCGTTAGAGCATTCTTTTGAGACATTTGATTTACTATACCAGTTATGTACTTTGTTGTCACTGCAAGGGCAGGGTTAGGTATTTTGGGTCAAGCTTTCTTTCACCATTAATTTGGAAACGAGTGGTGTGTTGAAGCGAGACCAAACATTCTGATATATCCGCTGGGGCCTTAGTGAAAAGATAAGGTTAGGTTACGGTGTTTGCCACTCTGCACACCATGTAAAGTAGCACACTTAAGTCAATAAGGCCCATTGTGGCGTCACTTTGGCGTGCTCCTATCTCCATTTGGGATATCGGGGTGGAGTCTAAACAAGTAAATGTTGTGGTGGCTACCATATCCCAGTACAAATATACTATATCCCTATCATGATATAATTTAGGCAAGGCATCACTACACTATCTGCTGTCTTCTTAAAAATGTGTTCTCCTTTTGTAGAGCCATAACTGTCAGTATCTTGTTGACCACCGGCGACCATTGTAATGGCTAAAAGGCTGATTCTATTTACCGATTCTGTGGTATCATGTATAGCTGAATTAACCGAGATACTACTGCAGCTCAGCATGCTACTTATTCAGTTCGAAAGTGCAGAGTGAAGCCCTGATGTTATGACTTCGTTGAAAATGGCTTCACATGAGAAATTTTTGAAAGGTTTATCCAGGGAACCACCAAAGCGAATTTTAAATTTAAAGCTGCCGATTCGTATAAAAATAATGCCTAAGGCAGTGTATTCCGGTTTGTTCCCTTCACGTGGCATGCTGCGCCTTTGAAAGTATAATTCTTTAGGCTTTTTGCTATTATTTTTGCATCTCTCAACTTCTACAGTTTCTTTTTAACAAATAATGTAATGTCTACCGTCCTTAGACTGCGCTATTTCTATCTATCTTCGGTCCTCCATGTCATTGTTACATAAATATGCTTGATAAAACCGTCGGATATGCTGCTTATCAAACAACTCTATAAGAGGGACTTGTCCTTTCCTCGGCCTTCCTTAGGGGTCCAGCTTGTAGGTATATCTGCCAGTATAGCTCCGTTGGGCCTCTCTAAGCCCGTAGCCGAAATTGGTGAACACATCCTGTCCTCTACGACATTTTTTAAAAAGCAAAGTTTGTTAGATTCCACCTATATACGAGGTAACACTACCACTATTAGCTATTTTTAAATAACTATGTATTAGAAATCAGAGTGAATACCACCCTGAGAATGATGTGCATTCACATCCACCCCAATGGCGACGTCCAGTCCTCGGCGCTTCCCGTCTTAAACCAAAATTTGTAACCTGCTGAATGTCGCCTCAATATTGTGCGTCATATTAAAAGGGTTAAAATCTCTTCTGCAATCTTTTCTGTAGCCACAAGTCCTGTAATAAGATGAAGTATGTAAATACTTCCTTACTAAGATGTCTGCCTTCATTGTTTGCATAGTGTACGTGTACGTCTTACGCAACTTTAACCTAGAAACATTTCCTCTCGTCTATAGCCATAGTTCCTGGGGCAACGCCATGGAGATCTACTCCCCTTCCGGTGAAATAAGAAGCCTACT
Source organism: Rhagoletis pomonella (assembly GCF_013731165.1). NCBI lineage: Eukaryota > Metazoa > Arthropoda > Insecta > Diptera > Tephritidae > Rhagoletis > Rhagoletis pomonella. Next base: position 69,968,236 of record NW_023458557.1, read on the forward strand.
TAAGGTCACTGTTCTGTGCAAAAGATTGATTTGGAGAACCGTCAGCATTCAATTGCATAGCTTCACAACTTTCAACCTCCGCTGCATACAGCCTTATCAACCTTTAAAGACCAAAAACCTTCGTCCTTCCGATTAAGTTTCTTGAGTCAAATGTAAACGCCATACCTCACCCGATGTTGCCATGACCCGAGTGGAGCAGATCATACATAACTTTCCTGGTCTAGCAGATGTAGTTCTCTCTTCGCCATAAGCTTTGATACGTAGATCACTGTCCAGTCCCGTATGGATATGTTGGAGTGTGGGTAACAGAAAAGCATCTTCGTCTTCACCACGCCTTGGATTCATAGGTTAACCTTCGGTATCATGGGTATAAAATCCACACTGGGTGCGTACACTGACGTCAGGAAGTGTCACGGTTAGATACTACATAGTTATGTCGCTAGCTATAGGACTGATATGCATCATACCCAGCCTTTCGCTACTAGAGTCGTTACTAATCGGCCTTGGAGTTATTGTCGCTGTGTTATTTACTAAAGGAAATTTGTAATCATAATCTGAAATACATAGGGCGCTTAAAGTATGTAGGTATACAAAATTTCACATAAAAAGTATTTATAGAAAGAGTAACCCTCCCGTGAAGAGGGAACTCTCAAGAATACTACTATACCGGCATAGTAGTATGCACGACTTGCAGCCTCACAGCTACACCTGCGTACTAAAACCTCTCCACTAACCACTCTCCCCGCGGCACTGCCATTTAAGGTATTACCTCACTGGGCTGGTTGGCCAGCAGGCTCGCTACGTTATTTAACCGGTTCTAGCTTGTTCAGATCGCCTTAGATCTTTAAGAATTCCAGAGATATGTGCGCACATTTTATGCCAGTTCTCTGCTGATTTTAACATGTAGTCTACAATGTTGCTACTCTGTAGTATATTTCGGGTTTCAGGGGCATAGCGAGGGCAAAAGAATACTATGTGTTCCGCGTCTTCAGCAAGGCCTGTGCAAGTCGGACAGTGTGGGGAATCTCCATGCCCAAATCTTTTTAGATACTCTCGGTAGGGGCCATGTCCCGAAAGAAACTGTGTCAAGTAGTAGTTTAAATCTCCGTGGGCTCTTTCCAGCCAGTTTTTAATGCATGGAATAAGCTTATGAGTCCACCTACCCTTTTCCGATTCATCCCAACGGTTTAAACTGGTACTTCCCGCAGATACCCGCTTATACACTCTTTGCATCTCGTTTGCCAGGATATCTACGGGAATCAGTGCGGCAATTACGAAGGATGCTTCGTCAGATATGGTTCGGAATCCACAAATAGTCCTTAGTGCGCTTAGGCGATACACAGATGTGAGTATCTTCGCATGATATTTTAGGCTCATTGCTTCAGCCCAAATTGGAGCACCGTAGAGTAAGACTGAGCTGACCACTCTACTAAGCAATACCCTTCTACTATGTTTGGGACCGCCGATATTTGGCACCATTCTAGATAAGCAGGCCTGTAAATTCGATGCTTTCTTTGCTGCATACTCCAGGTGGACCTTAAAGTTTAAACGGCCATCAATCATTACCCCCAAATATTTGATTGCGGGCTTTGATATTATAGTTTCTGATCCAACACTGAGTCTTATTGTCTCTATGGCCTTTCTGCTACTTATCAATACTGCCTCTGTTTTGTGATCAGCGAGTTCTAGATATCTTGATGATAGCCATGCCTTCACTCTCTATATAGCTTCGCTGGCTTTCCTTTCAATATCCTGTATACGCTTCGCTACTATTACTACAGCTATGTCGTCTGCGAATCCTATTATTTTTGCCCGAGGAGGCAAATCGATGCATAGAACCTCGTCGTACATTAAGTTCCACAGGAGAGGCCCGAGAACGGATCCTTGGGGTACCCCCGCGGAAACACTGTACGCCTCTATTCCTCTGCCGCTCCGGTACTTTAGTTCCCATTCGGAGAGATAGCACCTAATTATTCTGATAATGTAATTCGGGGCCTCCACTTTGATTAGGGTTTCCATTATGTGCTGCCAGCTCGCAGTGTTAAATGCGTTTTTCACATCTAGCGTTATAACATCACAGTATTCCTTTTTGCCTCCATGCCACCCTTTCCCTTCGATGGCCTCTTTGGCTATGTCAACCACTGATTTAACAGCATCTATTGTTGAACGAGGTTTCCTGAAGCCAAACTGGTGTGGCGACAGAAAGCGTCTCTCTTCTGCGATCGATGTAAGCCTGTTGCAAATAATTTTTTCGAGGATTTTTCCCAGTGTGTCCAATAGGCATATGGGCCGATAGGACGAGGGTTTCCCAGATTGCTTATTTCCCTTTGGTATTAGGACTAGGTTTTGGACCTTCCATCTTTTCGGGAAAATGCCCTCATTAAGACAAGTCTGAAACACATTTACAAATAAATCTGGCCTCATTTTAGTTGCAGCTTTTAAAGCCTTTTTGGGTATTCCGTCTGGCCCAGGGGCTTTTCCGTCTGGGATCTTCTTGCATGCGGACTCTAATTCGTTAACCGTAATAACTGGGACATCAACAATTTCGTATCGTGTACAGTTTGGTACGACTTCTTCCCTTTGTGGAAATAGAGTCGTTATTATATCGCGCAGCCTTTCTGGGCACGTGATACTCGGTGCTTTCTTGCCCTTAGTTTTTGCCATTACTACTCTATAGGCCGTTCCCCACGGGTTTACATCCGCTTCTTGACATATTTTCTTAAAGCTTTCACGTTTGCTTACTTTTATGGCGTTTTTTAAGCTCTTCCTCGCCGTTCTTAGAGATTGTAGGTTTTCGTTGAAGTCTGGCCTCCCTCTGCTACGCTGCATTCTGCGTCTAGCACTCAGACACTGACGTCTAAGTATTTTTATATCGTTATTCCACCAATAGCATGGGGAATTTTGTTTCCTCACCACTCTTCGAGGCATAGAAGCATCACAGGCGCATGCGAGGTTACGAACCAGGTGGTCAACCTCGCTCTCTACCGAGCCAGCTTTGTGTTGGAACTCTTCCATCATGCAGGCTAGGACCTCTCCATCTAACATACTGTCTTTCCATTTTGGGCCTGTCAGATTTGGCATCTGTTTGGGTCGCCTCAGAGTTATATCCATTATTATTGCCTGATGGTCGCTGTGGGTATACTCCTCACTAACTCTCTAATTCATTTTTTTTTTGGGCCAAGGAGTCACTCGCCAGCGTTATGTCAATAATTGACCCAGTTCCCATTTTGCGGAAGGTGTATGTGGACCCGCTGTTTACTATTGATACGCGGAGTTGGGCAAAAGTTTCAAGCAGCAGCTCGCCTCTTTTATTTGTTAGTCTGCTACCCCATTCTGTTGCCCACGCATTGAAGTCACCGGCGATAATTAGCGGGGATTTCCCATTTGCTTCTTCAGCAATGCTACGCAGCATAAGGGTATACTCTTCTTTTGTAGGCTAGGTCTTGCATAACAATTAAAAATGATAATTCCGTTTACCTCAGCTCGAACGAAACCTTCACCCATACTGTGCCTTCCTTGAAATGCGAGTCCACCACAGAGCCATATAGCTGCACCCTGTTTACTATCGCAAACCCACGCACAGTCATCTTTACACCTATAAGGTTCGCTTATAATCGCCATGTCTGCCTGAAGATCCCTTACTGTTTGTGATAGTAGATCTTGCGCTGCTTCACAGTGATTGAGGTTTATTTGGACTATTCTCATTTTTTTCCAGTTTTTAAGAGCTTTCTTAAAAACTGGGCATCTATAACTGCCTGTAATATGGTCTATGTTCTCTCTCTTTTCCGCTCTACACAGAATACACTGTGGATTATTTTTACAATCTTTAGCGAAGTGCCCCTCAGTCCACACTTTCTGCACTGATTCGACCGGTCAACATATGTATGTCTGTATGTAATAATCCGCGCAACTAAGCAAACCCTTTCGTTTAACCATTCGTTCTCTGATATCGCAAAGCAAACAAAATGCGTATATGTATGCATATTCTAGCCTAAGCAAAAAACCCACCACACATACAAATGTACACAGCCTCCAAATCAAACCCTATAATAGCATTCGCAATGCCAACATTCCAATTACATTTCCGTGGCCCGAGGCGAACAGCAACAAGAAACGAACGGTGAAATTTTGCTGGGAAATGAAAGTACTGAGGCGTGTGCTTAGAAGAACGCCCACAAAAGCCTTGCAGCTAACCTAAATTAATGTTGCGCGACAATTAAATTTCCTACTCAAAATTGCTAACCGTCTCACCAAAAAGTGTAGGTGGCTTAAGAGTCTAAAGGGCACGCTTGCGGGCGGGCGGACGGATGCGTTGGCGGATACGTTACAATGATAATTATATAGTTTAGACGCGATAACATCTGCATGCGCCTTGGGAGTAAAAATGGTATAATTCCGTCATCGGGGCAAAGAATAGCAAAACAAAGTAAGATAACATTTCCGCTAAATTAATTTCTTCCAAAGTATTTTGGTAACATGATTTTTATTTTTGTTGCGCACGAGAAGCTCCAAAATTTAAAAAATACAAATGAGTACACAAATAAAAATGGCAAAACAAGATAATTCACTCAGTGAAAGAAAAATATAAGTACTTAAATACCGAGAGTATACCACATGCTCATATCGCTGACGCGTCCTTTATCGCCTTTTAGCAAATTTTTGCACTAAGCCGCCAGGCATGAAGATGCAATAAGCCATTAATGTGCGCTACACATTTCATGTTTTATTACGTTTTGTTCGTATAAGAATTTGTTGATTTTCTCCTCACTTCATTGTCGTTTTTAAGGCAGAAAAGACATCCTAATAAAAATAGAATATTCGTGTAAGTCAGCTAAACTGTCGCTTTGTATTTGGTGCTTTATAACAAGGCTAGCTGCAGGGTTATTTAAAAAAATAACCACGTAT
>NW_023458557.1:69973240-69989137 GCF_013731165.1 Rhagoletis pomonella
TTTTGTCCGATTTCGAAAATATTCATTTCAATGGGCACCCTAATGTACATATATAAATATGGTCAAAATTTTTCACTTCCACTACAACGTTGCATTTGTAAACGGTAACGTAAGCTCATATCTCTGCAACTATCCAACTGATATAGTTCCCTCTTCGATATGTCTCTGATAGGAGATGAAATTAAAGGCAAAGGCCTTCTGTTTGCACAAAAGTGCATTTCATAATATATTATGGGCACAGATTTGAGCACTGCTACGCTACCGTTACAGATTATAAGTACATTTTTTTAGCGAAATTCATTCTGAATGTTTAATAGGGTGATTGAGTTGGTTTTTTTAAATCGCTTTAAACCGGTTTTTTTGGATATCTATAGGAAGTTTTTTGAAATTGTAATTTTTCTAATATCGAATAAACCTTTTTTTTTCATTTCATACAAATGTTAACTTTTCAAAAAAAGTTTCGAGTTTTTCATTTTACAATTTTACCCTAGATTATTTGGGGATGAACAGTGTATCATATTTGATTCCAATATATACATTATTGAATTCATACTGTAAATAAAATTCTATCTAAATTTCAAGTCATCTGAAGTAAGTTAAATAATCGGTTTTTATTGACATAAATATTTAATGGCTAAAAATGCATGATCAAGACCGCTGTTCATTAGCCAGCCCTCCCGACCTCGATTTATATACTAACAAGCTAAGCTCACAAAAAATTTCAATCGATTTGAAGAATGATGAGTTTTTTGGTCATGAGCTCTTGGTCTATATATGTAGACTTATGCGTGTATCTGAATATTCTCGATTACTGATTTTCATAGCAAACATACATATGGACACTAAATGAACCGACACTTTTAAGGTACCCACCAAACAATTTGTGTTGCCGGCAATAAGAAAACGTGTCGCCCTCGGAAACAAATTTATTGCCGGTAATATTGCCATCGAATCGATTTCCTATTACCGGTCGCTCTAAAACGTCCGCCGAAGGCAACTCGCCTGGGTGAGTCGTTTTCTTATTACCTGAATGAGTCCTTTTCTTATCGCTTCAGGCGATATTTGGAATAATTTTATTCTTCTTAATACTTCATTTATTTTTTTGTATACCAAATTGCAACTTACAATCGGAATTAATTCATTTTCTCGCTGTGAGACTTCCTATTTTTTCAATCTGGTCCTTGGGCATAATTTAGATTCTTTTGGCCAATGCTATTGACGCCATATTCATAAGTTTCCGAATTTTTGAGAACTTTTTTATTCAAAATTGACATGAACGAAGTGGTGTTGCCGATTTGTCACCACAGCAATAAATCGGTGAGTCGCCAATTTGTTGCCATTGACGATTGTTGCCTATTTCTCATGTTTTGCATGGTGGGTATTGTCAAATAAATTGGAATCCAGGTGTAAGCAAAAGTACTCGTTGTCCGTGATGATGTTATCAAGTTTTCAATCAACTCGCAGCAGCAGTGAAAGGCGCGCGTAAGTTCTTTTCATTGCAACTACATAATCAAAGTGCTTGCTTAGCTGTTTATAGAAGTGCGCCAAATGCAACTATACATAGATATGTCGGTATACGTATGTATGTGTATTGAGATTTACTCGCCAAATAGAGTTTCAATACAAATGTGCGAATAATCTTAAGCCGTCATCACTTTTTGCTGAGCCGGTCGCGCGCAAACAGCTGATATCGGCCAGTGCTGTGTGTATGAAAGCACATGAACGCACACAAATAACACACATATATTCATACAATTTATGCAGTTTATGTATGGATCAGACGTCATAGATGCCCTGCGAGCTTTTTGCCCCACGTCACGAAATGCTTGAACTATCTATGTGTGTGTTTATGTAGTAGCATACTTTAAGGCGCGCTAGCAAGAAAACTCACGCTCCTACAGCGCTTAAGTACCGAATAGTTGCTTTTTGAATGCGTTGCGTAGTTTTGTTTGTTTTTTTAATAACTTTTGCGAAACACCTGCACTCGCCTCAACTGAACGTTATGTACGGGTATACGATTAAGGCAAAGAACAACAACAACAATTTATTTTATGCTTAATTTTAATAGTTGTGCATATTTTTCCATTTTACTTTTCAAACTTTACGACGGAAACGTAAACGCGGTGACTGCTTCAAAGCTGCATACGTCATAGTTATTTAGTGCGAAAGGTTGCCGTTAAAAGAGTTTATGGGTAAAAGCAAACAAAACAAAATTGGCAATAGCGGGCAAACCAAGAAATTGTGCTTAAGTGTTGTAGTAAAAGGGAAATATTATAGCACATAATTTTCATACAGTTTTTCTTGCACATTTACACTTAATTTATGAGCTGTTTATGGCATCTACAGCATATTTTAGCATTTTTCGGAATTTTTGCTTGAAGCATCGTCTGCTGTTAGCAGGCAAAATATGTGCCATATACATATGTATGTATGTACCTACATGTGTATGGTTGTGGGTGGATCTGTATACGATGGGTATTTCTTTGCATTGCTTTACGATACACACATATATATGAATATATTTCTGTGTGGTCACAAGCAATAAACGCCTAAGTCGACTTAATAAAGAGTGGAGTTATATACATATGCTATCGTAATCTTCAGCAATTATTCCATGCGTTTGGTGAAATCCCCATCTTGCCAGCTAAATAGGCTACTTATATTTATATTTTTATATTTTGGTTTCCCCATAAGGCTAACATTACAATCCAATTGTTTAAAATGTTTCTTCTCAAATTCAAGTTTTTCTTCCATTAATTGTACCAAACAATGAGTTCACTGCTCATATCTAGATCATAGATCTGTTCAGACTGACTCGCGTTTTTTTTTTGTAGCTTTTCATTGGAACAATTAAGCTCCACGCAGAATTACAGAGGAAGACGGTAAAGCGGTCGGCGATGACTGAACAGCTGAACAGTTGCAGCAGCTGTCCCCTCCTGCCCCTACCTGGCTATTCCCTTTTTACCGTCCCTAACAAATGCTAATAATGACTTGGTAGACCAATTCGAATACCAAGGTGTTGAATAGTGGAAGACTTAAAGTAATACAGTCTTCGTCTAGCTAATGCCGGACAATCACACATAATGTGCTCTGACGTCTCCTCTCTTCAAAACAAAGACAGCATTGCGTCTCACTGAAGCGATCGATCCGCTTGTGCACGGTTAGGTTAACAATAAGCAACTGGATAAGCATAAGGATATCCAAAAATTCCAGCTTATATAACGCCGTTGTATAACGATATTGAGTGGAGTCCACCTCTGCAGAGACTCCAAGGCCATGTGAAGAGTGTTGAGACATAAGATGTAATTTTTTTCAGTGATTTCACCACCACATAAGATGAGAATTTAGTCCCAGCTCTTCTGCATGTCCAACCTCATCGTAAAAAACTTACTGTAATTTGGTCAAGAAGCGTCCATCATGTTGCCCAAGTTTGTTGGTATATACACTCACGAAGCATGGTATCGAGATCTAAGACTCTTTAGACCAGAGTTTTGGAGATAGATCCATACGCGGTATTATCAAAAGTCCCACCGATGTCCAAGAGGGCAAATAGAGCAACCTCCCTGAAATGAGGGCTTTTCGTTCTTTGCCGTTCCAGAGCATCTTTTTCTCGAAAATTACTGCTAAGTACTTGGTTTAATTTTCAAAGTTAGGTTGATACTCGTACCATCTAATTAAGATGTGCGATAGTTGGCCCTTTGTACCGTCCAGTAAAGAAAACTAACTTAGTTGTGGTTGAGAATACTTCGGACCATAGAGGCCGCCAAAAGACTCCCCGCTAAGGGATACTACTCTTGACTGACTTTGGAATCAAAAGCTTGGTTCCAAACTAATCAATCTGCGAACAAGCAGTCCAAGCAGTGACTTCTCTACGTCGATAGCCATCTTGACTAAAGGGTTTCTTACATACAACAACAAAAACGTGAACTAGTTTTAAGGAATTCGTATTCGCAATGGTAACGGCAATGACAATTGTAATTTTAACAGTAATTGTAATGGTCATTGTAATGGCAATGGTAAGAGTAATCGTAATGATTTTGGTAATGATAATGTAACGAAAATTTTTATAGTAATCGAAAGATCTTTTTAAAAGTTATTATAATAACAGAAATGGTTTTGGTAATAATAATGGTAGTGGTAATGGTAATGGTTATAGTTATGGTAATAATAATGGTTATAGTAAAGGTTATGGTTTAGGTGGTGGTTACACAATTGGCTTGTATTTATAAACCCATCCCAATGACAGCCGAATCTACATAACCAAAATATGTCAGATTTACACCTCACCAAAGGCTGTCACAACAGCAACATTTCCCAAAACCCTGAGAAATTCTAAGCTTTTAAAAAACAATCCAGAATCCTAGAAATCAGCGTTTCTGTACAATTTTATATACACCCGCGTTTTGGTCTCGCAATTGTTGCGACCACGAGGAGCTGGCTAACACACCTGCCTGAAATATAAGTGACACACATACATACATATGTTTATTTTCATCATTATTATCATTATTATAAAAGCCTTGTTTTTAAAATAACAAAGATCCATACGACGCACAGCACTCAAAACCTTGGCATACTTTCGGTCGCAAAAGCGTGTATATTTGTGCTTTTAGTTAGCACACAAAAAAATGGCAAAAGTAGCAAAAAATAAACATATTCACAATTTCAAAATAGCATCATACTATGTATACCTTTTCATATGAAATGATAATATTCTATACGTGCAACACACGCATGTGTACTTGCCTTTGCATTTGTATGTACATACATATGTATGTATGTATGTCCGCATACGGCTGTGCTAGTTCGACAGCTTTAAGGCAACTTTCGCAGCATCAACACTATGGTTGTAAAATATTTCATTTTAATTAAATTTCAGCCAAATATCAGCACACGCATAACAAATTTGGTATTGCTCATTGAGTTGAAAGCTATTCTACGTAAAGTATTTATTGCTGCATGCATATGCATACATACATATGTGTACATTTCAACGTTACAAAGAGCATATAGCGCGCTCGATATAAAACTTTTAATGATTTTATTAAAATACCTAAATTTAAAGCCATATTATTATTGTATAAATTTAAACTACGTCAATATACTGAATGCGTTTATATTTCCTTAGATTTTGAAAATTTTTTAACCATTTCATTTTACATCCTTCTTCTTAATGGGAAATTCAGTGTGCAGTACACGCCTGCGTTTTCCTTGAAGCTTAATAGCTGACATTAAGGAACATAAAAGGCATTAATTTGCAATCGTAAAGTGACGCACGCCGACCCTTCCAGTAAATATTGAGCGTGTGCTTGTATGTAGATATGTATGTGCATAAACACATCCTTAACCCTAAGGGGAAACTCCAATTTGCCCTTTCTAAGATGCTAAACTTGTAAACTGATAATACTCGAAATTCAATTTGAAATAGCAACAATCTAAAAAAGCTGAAACTGTCGGTAACGAAATTCAAAGACCCACAGCGTTTCGAAGCTGAAAAAGAGCAGACGCGTAGCAGCAAGAAAACCAATGAAGCAACCAACAAAACAGCGAGCCCTTTACATTTGTTTCCATCTAAACAGCAAGGCAGCATTCCAGCACAAGACACACACATACTAATGTACATATGTATTCCAGCAGTCTAGAGAGCACCAACCAGTCACCCCGGCAAGTCAACTCGGTTGAAAAGATTGAAAGCCATGGCAGTCATTAAATGATGCCGGTAATTGTTCGGTGCACTTTCCTACCAAATAGCAGCCCAGCCAACCTATTCAATCCCTACAGTCCTCGCTCGCCTCTTGCACACCGCCTCTCATCTCTTTGTAACCTGCCTCCTTCAAAAAAAAAGGGGGAAGCTCTAAGTATGTCCCTACAAGAAACTAATGAAAATACAAGGATGTGCTCGTTAGCAAGAAAATAGAAACAAGTAATTGCATGCTACGCTGCACTCGGCGATATCTGCAAATTTGTTCATGTAAATAAATAGTACCAACAACAACAAACCTAAAAAAAGTTATGAGTAAAAGAAGTCAAATGATCTGCATTGCGCATACTTACCTAACAACCACTCAATGCTAGCGCAGGTTGCATTAGCCGAAATGGAAACAATTGTAAAAATAGCTGTAACTGCAAGCCTTTTCAAATTTACCCACCTAGCGAAAAGGTGGGGTGGAAATTTTTACACAATAAGTAGGCCATGTCTTGTCGATTTAAAAGTGCAGAGCCAAATGAGGCCCACTTTACACATCACATTCGTATAAATCCTAACCTTCTCCACAGGACACTGTATTCCCCAAGCGTTTCTAATTCCATTAGATGCCTTGGAATTGGACACATTTCCAGTGTACTCTTACCTCTCGGATAGAAGACCGATTCCGCAAGTAAAGACTTAGCTGCGGCAAAAGGCTCCGACAGCGTTAACGGTTTCCAACGGTTCTTTTCTAATCACTGAACGTTTCAGTAGGCCGCTAATGAAGAAGGTGGAAGTACCGAAAAAAAACAAAGATCCCACAAATCTCTCCATTGATAAAAGTGTATCCGTCAGATCGTCGTGAAAAATATATTACCTCCTAGCTCTGAATCGTCATGCTCAACAGAACGCAGATGGATCAAAGTTTGGAAGTAGGATTGGTGGAGGTGTTTTTGTGCAGGGAATTCTCTATCAAGACTAGGTGTAGGCTTCTACGCTATTGGCATGTGTCTCTAGCGGAAACAATTGTCATTATGGAAGTGGTAGACTCACTGCTAAAGAATGTTACATCAGTACGGGAGGTGAGCATATACTCTTAAAGCTAGGCGACTATAACGGCCCTGAGGGGAATGTCAGAGCTCCTTTTCAACCGTGTCAGAGGAATTTGTTATCATGCTTATTTGAGTTTCAGGCTTCAGCGACATTGCGGGAAACCACGTGGCTGATAACTTGGCTATGAAAAGTACCTTTTCACAGTTCTCTTCCTGTGATTGTCGTTGGCGAATACTGCAGAATATGCAACGACGAAGACTACAGGGGCTACGCTGGCTTGGTCATGCCGTGAGAATGGAACAGAAAGTATTCAACGCGGGTCGCTGGCGCCAGAGGGAGAGGAAGGCATTCAGATTAAAATAACCAGGTGGACAAGGACTTGCAATATCTAGTTGGCGTCAGCTGTGACAGGAGATAAACGATTGGCGTGCTTTGTTGGACTCGGCCAAAGTCCCTTAGGCTGTTACAGCGCCAAACAAGAAAGAGAAGAAGAAACTCAGAACACATAACGTATTGGGTAGCAGAAGTTGGGTAAAAATTTCCATTTATCATGTATTTTGGGACGAGATTCCGTCATTCCTTGTAATTTTGGTTTGGAGACAAACCGGTTTCTGCGTTGTGTAATATTCACTGTCATTTTTCGCATCAACCATCAAAAACAAACTTTCCAGGTTTGCTTTCGCTAGGAAGGCACTTAACCCCTTAAGTAGATGAGATATCAAGTTACTTACTGAATATTTAACCACGCATATCCAACAATACTTTCATAAAACCTGAAGTAGAATCAAAGAGGTCAGAGCACATTCGGTATTAAGGTGTGGTCTTGGCTTAGTACATTAAAAATAACAAAAGATTTGTCAAGCATACAACCCATTGTTGGGAAGGGGGTGATTTTGCAACCAAATGCACGTTTATATAGCGAGCCGCTTGCTCCAAGACAGACACCCGCTTGCAGCCACACCTACTGGTGAACAGGCACTGCAGACTTCAGTGAGCCCTTAACTTAAACCGAATAAGTCGGGTGGCACCACCGAAGCTCCCTCTCTTTCTGCCGTGACTCAAGGCTCCACTGGGATAGTTATGCAACTGTAACTGCATTCCCAGCACAACGACTATACCCCATTGCATCTATATATCTATAATTTAAAGCCTAGATGAAATATAAAGTATAGGACATTTATATGGACACCAACTCCAGTGCTAATCATTTATTTTCTCTATTGTTCATCCATTTCCATGCTCCCAAAATACCCCAAAGATAAAACAGCACTGCCAAATAGTATAAATGTATAAAAAAATAAGTAAGATCAAAAGTGCTCAACCAATCCTAGCTAACAACAAACGATGTGGAAAGTGAAGAGACCGTTTACCAGAATATCCCATAAAGCGAAACCTTGAAATGAAGGCAAATTCCACGCTCACGCTATTTGCTTATTTTTTATGCATACCCTAACGTATTAAAAGTGACTGGGTGGATGGGAAATCTGTTGGGATACTCAACCTGTTATTGTCCTTAATCGCATTGAACAATGGCTTCCACAGAGGATGGCATGGCAACGACAGTCGGAAGCTTCGCGCAAACCAACAAATATGCTTTTTTTCGCCACTGCTTTGAAGGATGGCTTACGAGAGGGAATGTGGAAGGCTGCAACAAAAGTAGCGTTGCAAACTATCTGCAAGATATTCTTGCTAGAGTTGTAGTTTTTTCTGCTACGTTACGGTTGCTGCTCGCTGCCAACAAAGTTGCTAAAATGGATGGTTTGTGAATTTTGGAATTGCTGCCTGCTCGGTTGGTTGACTTGACTCGTTTTCCTGATTATACCTAAAGTTCAGTTGGATCAATAGCTTGCTACTAGCATGAAAAATTTGCGAAGCTGGAGTGTCCTATGAAATTACTTACAAACTCGTACATATTTCTTTGATTCGGATTAACTAATTGCATTTGAGACATTCCCCGCCAACAGCGTCATTCCGTTGGCTTACCATTGATTGTTGGCGCTGCAAGTACAAAACGAATTACGGACTAAATATGTAGCTGAGTCATTTATTTACTGCTAGTGCTTTAAGGTTCTACGTAAAAGAGTGAATATGTTTCGTAAAACCCGCTAGTTTTGAGCGTACCATGAGCCAGCCCGAAGCGCTGATTGCTGTTTTTGGCTGTGCGAGTAGATATTCACCTGCCTTGCTGATGTCGCAAAGTGATTCGACTACATGGAGGAGGCAAGTGAAATAGAAAATAGGTGAAATAGTTAACGTGAGCCGATTTCGCTAAAACTGGACATGTGTCCTAATTTTTGTAAAAAATACAAAATGATGAAATCTGGTAAAGATGTCACGATCTCCTCCCTGGTGTGTGGAAACATTAAGTTTCATCCGATTTCCATGACATTTAGTTTGTACTCTCTCATTTATTAGAAAACCCTAAATATAAAACAAGGTGAAAATTGGATCACTATCACATTTACAAAACTTTAATCTTAAGAGATGGAATTTTGATAATTTTTTTTTTCATTCTACTACAGAATCTAATTTAATGGCTGACGAACCGGTAATCACAATTCTTATAATCCTTAGCATACATAACCGTCAAAATTAACTCTAAAGATTGTGTAACCGGAAAATTGTATTACCAAAAAATATTACCAGTTCATGTCACCGCGATTCTAGTAACGTTGGTAATGCAGTTAAAATATTCAGCAACTCAGCTATGAAGAATTGTGGAAATTATGGCATTGCATATTTCACGGGGCAATATTTTGTTAGCAGCTTATGAGTTGGTAACAAAATTTACCGGTTACAAGAGTACACAGAATTCGAAAAGGGTTTAAATTTGACAGGAACTTAATTTATCGTTTACAAAACTTTTATTATCAGCGCAGAGTAGAACTGGTAATGTTCAATGTGGACGATTGTGTTGTACAAAAAGCTTTTTTTCATTTAACAAGTTAGATGGGGCCAATTTGAACGTAATACAAGTTTTATAGGAGATATACGTCAAAAGTACTATGTATGTAATTATAAAAGAAAATCTAAAAGCTAAGTAAAACTAAATTAATAAACAGAAAAGTTATAGTGACTTGAAATTTGTCTTTCAATCGGACTAAATTTTGATGTTGATAGATAACTCATACGCCATGGCATGCGAAAAACTTAGACAAACAGGTCAGTAATTAAGTGTATTCCTTTGTCGTTGAGTTTTGAAATAAGAGTTTGGTAATAATGCTCTTAAATATAATGTGGACTTTTTACAACGATCCCGATCTCTACCCTTGATTACTGGCCTGCTAGCCTAAATTGATCGCTTGCCATGGCATATGAGCTATCTATCAACATCAATATTTACGTCGGTTGAAATTAAAATTTCAAGTCAGCATAACTTTTCTGTTTATTAATTTATTTTGACGCTTAAAAAAAACAAAATGCATCGTTTACAAAAGTGTTCAATTTAATGAAGGGTAAACGTGTATTTATTGGGGTGAAATTTAGTTATTTAAACCTATTATGCTAGGGGAATATAAGAAAGATATACAGTACTCAAAATTATATTTTCAATCATCCATCACGCTATCGAATAGAGTAATAAATAATATAGTTATGAAGAAAACTCGAGTTTGGGTTTTTTTGGGCCTTGCCAGGAACAAAAATATGTACGACCCTAAAATCCTACCAAAGTAAACTTTAAATTAGGGAGGATAATAATTACAAATTGTTTTCTAAAGCATGTCTCAGAACTGAAACTTCTTTAGCTACAGTATAAGTTTTGAATTATAAGTCATCACAAAAAACCGATCCGCAAACAAACATAGATAACATTATATAGTTAAAGACAACAGATTTCATGTGTATACATACATAAACACATACATGCATACAATTAATTAAAGTGTCTCAGACTACCCTATTTTCGATTCCAGACTACCCTAATGATGGTAAAAGTCGCCAACGTAGGGTAGAGAGCACACGAGAAGAGCCACCACCAGTGCTGCCGTTTGCTAATTTTCGAGCGAAGTGAAGTGTTTCGGAGTGACTTGGATGGGGAAAAGTGAAGTGACTATCAAAGTGACGACTTTCAAGCACAATTGGGGATGTAGGGTTTTTTGATTAGGTTATTTATCAGCTGATTTGTTAATCGATTATTTTTTATCAAAAATGAAGGTAACCTTTATTAATTTCTAATTTATTGTGTTCCTGTGCAAATTTAGTGCTGGAATATCTTTAAAAACACAATGTCACAAACGTTGAGGAAAGACAATCAACAGTTGCAGCTCAGTGATGATATTAACACTAAAATATAAGTCATCACCCAAATGGTACCTTTTTGCTGTAAAATTTAAGACGAGTGAAAACTAAATATAATTCTTATTCTCGTAAAATATTTACTAAATAATTATGCAGCTTTACCCGCGCATTCATTTCTGTGGGCTTTACAACTATACATGTGAAAATGAAAATGACTTCTTCTAAATAATCGATACTAGAATGGAGATTTATGTGTTACGCGTATTTTTAGTAGATTTTTGCGGAAAGTTACTTTGGCATATTTACAACTTAACAAAAATTATAGCAAAAAATTATTGATTTGGGTTAAATAAATGGCTACAAAAATAGCTTTTAGAGTACGTTTGGAATTTGCCCATATTCCCCCCTTTTGGGTAAAACTCTGGATAGCCTTCTTTCCAAAACCGGGAATGATGATGGCAAAAAGCCTCAGGCCAATCATTTTGACATCATTTATGCTGAAGATCACAGCAATGTCCTTTGTTTTTTGCCCCTAAAGATAGATTGCTACCTTGAGTCTCCTATTGAAGGAAGTGCGCCGTTAACTTTCCTATATGTATGTGAGTGGTGGAGAGATCCTAACGCTTAGGTGGTAAGCTCGATAAAAGATCTATTTATGGACGGCTCTAATACTGAAAATGGCACTGGAACTAGCGTGAAGTGCTTTAGTGCGTTAGGTATAATGGTCACAGTGTTTGATTCGCAAGTCTTTGCAGTGCCTAAATTAGCCCGGTTAATTGCCCGCATGTCTTCGAAAATAGTCTAGGAATGTAAGTTAAGATTGAAACAAAATTCAAAATTTTACTTTTGATGCAGAAATGCATCTAGATGCTCTGGGAATATTTCTGTATCAAAAAGAAAATGTAAAAAAAATACGCTTGCGTTATTTTGGCGGTTAGGGCCCGATATGTCCATGTCGCTAAAAAGCACATTCATTTATTTAGTTAACAAAAATTTGAAGACGATGAAAAATATATGTAAGAGTTTATTGACTACTTAACTTTTCATTTTTGTATCAAGTTTTACTATATGTTGAAGTAAATTTTATTGCTACACGACATGTGGCATACATGCATGCCCTTCTAAATAATATTCGTAAACACAAATACAACAATGCACATATTTACGAGTACATACATACATATATCATTTAATTTCGTTGTCACTAAAGCGCACTTAACAAATAGCATGAAAAATTGGTGCACAAGATGTAGAAAACAAGGAAAAATGAAAAACTAATTTTCAGCAAAGCGCAAACACAAAGAAAATCAAATAAAGAAATCTTACGTTAACGGGAAACTACTTTTTATACCAAGTGCATAAATTTATGAGTTAAATATGATTACAGCCGTGTACAATCTTTGTTTTTTTTTAAGAAGCTAACTTTTCTTCCTGAGAATGGATTTAATGGCTCCGAATTTAAAAGCGTTTGCTATCAAGCGGCACGTGGTAACGTTTTCAGTTTGAAGTACGTAACGCTGATTGGTCGGTAAAAGTTTGCCTTGTTTTTTTTTTGGGGTATGATGATTGAAGTTACAATTTTTGTTGATGCATCCCGTTACTGGTTCAGAAAGTTTTCATATTTTAATATGGTCAGTAAGATTCATCTGCAGACTGTAATGAATAAAAAAATGAATAAATAATAAATAAAAACTGAGTCAAACTACAGAAACTTGCTGCCGATTATATTAAAATAGAGCTCTTAATAATTCTCGAAAATACAAAACTCTTTACCGAAAACCCACATTGGTTTTTCTCGGATACCTATCGTTTTGCGCAGTCACTCGGAGAGGTAAACAAATGCGTGCATTATTTTGATTGCCCACTGAGATTTATGTTTAATTGCAATAAATAAATCTCATTCACTGAGATTTATATTTTATTTCAAGAAATAAATCTCCTTCACTGAATTTACCTAGAAGACTTATTTGTGTTTTTTATTCGTAGGCGTTTATCTTTATACTGGCACCCGGATAGCCGGTTTTATTTGGCCGGGGATCTGGGTAGTAGTTTACCTTAATACGGGTACCCTCATATGGGGTAGGCGGTATAATAGGGTAGGCGGTTATAATAGCCCGGAACCCGGGTAGTGGGTTATCGTTACACGGGTCCTGAATGTGGGATTCATTTTTACCCGAGTACCCGGGTAGGCGGTTATCTTTATCCGAGTACCCTGCCAGGCGGGTTATATGTGCCAGATTCCCCCAGGTAAGCGGGTTTCTTTGTCCGTGTACCCGGGTAGGCGGATATCTTTATCCGAGTGCCCGGGTAGGTGAAGATTTTATCTGCCTACTTGGGTAGCGAGTTTTTCCTTTCCGGGTAGAGGTTAATATATGTGTGTGCATGTATCTGGGTATTTATTCGGGTACCTAGGTAGCGGGTTACTTTTATCAAGGTACCCGGGTAAGAAGTTTTATTTATTCGGGTACCCGGGTAGTGGGTTATTTTTATCCGCGTACCCGGATAGTGGTAATCTTGATGCGTTTTGTGAATAGCACAACCTGCCTGAATAATAGATCAAGAATTAAGTACAAGTCAAGTTGTATTTTGTATTGTGATTTATTTTTATTTCTCATTTATATTCCTCCTTTACTCAGATGAATGTTTATTTCTCACTTTATTCCTCCTTGACTGAGATGAATTTTTATTTCGCAGGAAATAACAAGCATTTGTATTTGAGAGGAACCAATAAAACATTGTTAAAATGTTTCGGTTAATCTCTGACTGCTAATGTATTTCTCCTTCGATAAGTGTTATTATGCGATCATTTGAATTGGTTAATAGTTATCTTCGAGCTCTGCGTAAAACGCTCAACAGTAGTACTACTATCCGCACCAGTGGAAACCTACCTAGGAAAATCCTAACGCTCTCCTGCAGTGGGTATTACTAAAATGCGACAAGAATTAGTGCAACAGCTTGAAAAATAGCGGAAATTAACAGAAAAGGCAAAAAGGCACTGCATTGGACTCCGGCCAAGGCAACGTTTCTGCATAGACATGCTCCAACAAACATATGTTGCACGGTTGGCTGGCTGGTTGGCGGTTGGATGTTTAGTTGGACCCACCAAAGGAATCAACAGCAGGGGCAGACAGCAACTAAATGAAATGAACAAATGGCAAATATACACTTACATATGTATGTTTGTGAGTATGTAAGTGCATCACTGACGAGGACGACAATTCAGTTCGCCATGCAAGCATAGTACAAACAACGGAAAGAAGTAATGCATTGTATGCTGCGACGGTGGGGAGGGTAGGAAGCAAAAAGTCATACACAGTATTTAATATAAAGAGTGCAATGACATGCTCATAAACATAGCATAGCGACATAAGCTGTTAAACATGCATACATACAACAAGCATCACTTTAAAAGACAACTTTATGAGCTTTTATCAAAAAAAAAAAAAATTTTTTAAATATGCACTTCAAAATAATCGCTTTCAAAGTTGCCTCTTGAATAGATAGTTGACAATTAGAATTTGTCAAAAATAAGCCAAATTTGTCTGGCATAACTTAAGTCCCAAATAATTATTAAGAGAATTTGTAAATAATTTCCATCTGAAAATAATCGTCCCGCAAGACGAAAACAGATATTTCTCATAAATACGCAATTATTATAAAAAAACGAAAACAATGTATCCTAAAACAAAGCGGCATTTTTGATCCCAAATATTAAGATAGTAATTATTTTGGGCCTCGGGTTAAAATATTTGGAAATTATCTGCGTATCAATATACGCATTCAAAGCTGTATTATCTAATTTATATCTGCTTTTTTCACATAAAAAGTATCTGTTACATATTTCTACAATTTAATTTATTATAAAATTCATTAAATTAAATCAAAACTCAAAATTCTCTGTACTTTTTCACTGCGATTTGTTTTGAATTCAAGTGTAATTATTTGCAAACTATTACTCGGTTTTCTTGTTCTTTTTTAAATATCTGTACAGTAATATTTGCTGACTGCATTTTTAGATACTGCTAATAAAGAAGTACAGTGAAACCCGTATAATTCATTAAATGTTTATGTTTTATTCAGATATTAGCATATTTATGTAAGTTAATAAAAAGATGTAACTACATCAATAATCATGTTCGCTTAAGTATTTAAGTACCCGCATCGAGGTACTTAAGCGGGTTATTTTAAGTACCCAACCCGCCTAAGTACCTCAAAAAGCTGATATTTTTCGTATTTTACTGTATTACATATCGGGACTTCAATGGAAGATGCACCTATCTCGGCAGTCAGTTCGAAAAACGCCCTACCTCAGAAAACTTAAAAACGGCCTACTACAAAATTTTTTTGGAAAACCCCCTTATTTCAGAATTTGGTTGAAGAACACCATGTCTCAGCTGTCGATTTAAAAACGTCCTATATCATCATATTTGCAATGAATTTTTGGATAGAGCATTTTTGAACCGAGTTCTGTGATAGGGCGTTCTTAAACCAAATTCTAAGATAGGGTGTTTTTAATAGAATCCTGATATAGGGAATTCTTTAATCACATTCTGAAGAAGGGCGTCCTTAAAAAGTTTTCTGACATATACCTTGTTTATACCTACACAAGAACCGCATTAACAAAAAACCGATTATACTCAACATATATGTATTTCTTTACAGCATTTACACCCCTGTCTTTATAGCGCACTCGATAAAGTCGTATTCAAAAGTAAACAAAATCTGCAATTTTTATACGACTTTTTTTTAATAAATAATTTGCGCGGCTGACCGAAATGGAAACAAACAATAATTGTAATTTATTATAACAATAATTCGAATTTAAAACGGGCTGTATAAAGAAAACCAGCCTATTTTCACTTCACGTGAATTGAGTGATGCGTTTATACTTGCTTTCTAACTGATGTGAGAAACAAAAA
>NW_023458557.1:69989237-69990599 GCF_013731165.1 Rhagoletis pomonella
GAGTGATGCGTTTATACTTGCTTTCTAACTGATGTGAGAAACAAAAAACCGATTTGAAAACAAATTGAAGTCAATACACTTTTCAATTTCAACGCGTTTTGAAATTTAGTTTATGCATCCGTTTTGAATCACAGTGAACTGGGTCAAAACGCTTTATGTGTCGGTGTAAACAAGATAATAGAGCGTTTCCGAACTAGCTGCCGAGATAGGTCGATCTTCCACTTAGGTAACGATATATGGTTTAAGCATGTAAAGCACTCATGCAATTAAAAAAAAAAGTAATTTCTATAAAAAATTATAATTATGCATATTTTTTTTTTACATAAATGACGTAGAGTTATTAAATAAACTTTCGAAAATTCTTGGGCTAAAGATTTATATTTTTAACTCTGAGATAATAACTAATTTTTTGTGGTGCAAGCCGATATATCTACATATTTAACCGGTATACGTCGGGTTAAATAGATAACCTGCTGTTCTGCAAGTGAGCCCTAGTGTCGATAAAAACCTTATGGGCTAGATTAGAAATGAAAATTTATTTAATTTAAAGTAAGCTATTTTTTTCTTCTTATCTGAAATATAACCTTTTGTCATCTGGGATCGAGGCCAGAAAACTTCAGCGATAGCCCCTCTCTTTTTCGAAGATTTGGAAAATTATTCCCGCTAGATAAAGCAATGATATCCATTTGCCGACTAGTAAATTCCTTAAGAACTGCGTACTGCCTTAAGGAAATTTGACTCAAGAAAATTTCTTAGCCATTTCTTGGACGTCATTTTATATGGAGTTTTTGCTTTTCTTGATAGCTGCATACAGGCCTTTAAGCGAAAACGCTGTAAGAATTTTTATCGACGTCATCATACAACATCTGTGCAACAATGCTTCAGCATTAGCGTATACCAAGAAGTGTTTCATACCTAAGTTGTTGGGTCGGAATCAGGTGGAAGAGGAATCAATTCATAATCTCCTATTTCAAGATCCAGCTCTTTGTACTAGACAACTCTAGAGCTTGGGTTCTCGATTTTCCCCAAGCTTGGTAGGGATAGCAGTGCATTCACAATTTCATGCTTGAGAGTAAATGGTTTAACAGTTCATATAGTATAAGTTTGAAATAATCACTGTCCTCACACTTCCGGCAAAATGGAAGTATGTAAGTATAGTTTTATAGCTTTCCTAACCAAACATATTCACAGCAAGTGTAGGTAGGTCCTCCTGCCCTTAGCCCTTCCATTTTGTTCATGGGCGGCCTTGGTTTCGTTGCACACCCGTTCTGAGTTTACATTCATCTCCAATTCACATGCCGTTTTTTAGTTTCACCCATGCCTATCCTATATCCTATCCCACCAAGTGTATTCGAACTCTCT
>NW_023458557.1:69990699-69992244 GCF_013731165.1 Rhagoletis pomonella
ACTGGAGAGAGTTCGAATACACTTGGTGGGATAGGATATAGGATAGGTATGGATGAAACTAAAAAACGGCATGTGAATTGGAGATGAATGTAAACTCAGAACGGGTGTGCAACGAAACCAAGGCCGCCCATGAACAAAATGGAAGGGCTAAGGGCAGGGGGACCTGCCTAATAAGTTTGGTTAGGAAAGCTATAAAACTATACTTACATACTTCCATTTTGCCGGGAGTGTGAGGACAGAGATTATTTCAAACTTTTACTATAGGACCTGTTAAACCATTTACTCTCAAGCATGAAATTTTGAAAGTGATAGTTTCAGCACTGCTATCCCTACCACGCTTGGGGAAAATCGAGAACCCAAGCTCTAGAGTTGTCTAGTACAAAGAGCTGGATCTTGAAATAGGAGATTATGAATTGATTCCTCTTCCACCGGATTTCGACCCAACAACTTAGGTATGAAACACTTCTTGGTATACGCCAATGCTGAAGCATTGTTGCACAGATGTTGTATGATGACGTCGGTAAAAATTCTTACAGCGTTTTCGCTTAAAGGCCTGTATGCAGCTCTCAAGAAAACGGTCAAGAAAAAAATTGTCATTATTTCTTGTGTGTGTCCAAGGAATTTTGACAACTGATACTTCAGCAGCCTGTTGGCTCGCTCTTTCCTAAAGAAATAATGTGACGGGCGTATATTTCTGTTGCAAGAATGGGTTGCCTTGTGCTCTTTTTTCACAATAAATCTTTAGAAAACTGTCAAGAGTTTAACTCTCTCAATACCCTAACAGGGACTTACTACTTTGTATAAGACAGGCCTTCTATACGCCAAAGAGCGCCAGCTTAAAAACATTGCAGTACTCGGCAAATGGATATCATTGCTTTATCTAGCGGGAATAATTTTCCAAATCTTCGAAAAAGAGAGGGCTATCGCTGAAGTTTTCTGGCCTCGATCGCAGACGACAAAAGGTTAAATTTCAGATAAGAAGAAAAAATAGCTTACTTTAAATTAAATAAATTTTCATTTCTAATCTAGCCCATAAGGTTTTTATCGACACTAGGGCTCACTTGCAGAACAGCAGGTTATCTATTTAACCCGACGTATACCGGTTAAATATGTAGATATATCGGCTTGCACCACAAAGAATTAGTTATTATCTCAGAGTTAAAAATATAAATCTTTAGCCCAAAAATTTTCGAAGGTTTATTTAATAACCCAACGTCATTTATGTCAAAAAAAAAATATGCATAATTACAATTTTTTATAGAAATTACTATTTTTTTTAATTGCACGAGCGCTTTACATGCTTAAACCATATATCGTTACCTAAGTGGAAGATCGACCTATCTCGGCAGCTAGTTCGAAAACGCTCTATTACCTTGTTTATACCGACACATAAAGCGCTTTGACCCAGTTCGCTGTGATCCAAAACTGATGCATAAACTAAATTTCAAAACGCGTTGAAATTGAAAAGTGTATTGACTTCAATTTGTTTTCAAATCGGTTTTTGTTTCTCACATCAGTTAGAAAGCAAGTATAAACGCATCACTC
>NW_023458557.1:69992344-69996928 GCF_013731165.1 Rhagoletis pomonella
TTTCACGCTACTTGTGTGAATATTAGGTTGGTCTGATAGAGAGTTCGCTTGATATTCTCCAGTCATTTAATAGCGTTTTAGTTTATTATATTTATAACCTCTTACTTAAGACAAATTCCTGAAGGCACTCACCTCTCTAAAAGTATGAGTTATACTCCAGATTTCGAGGCGTTCAGCGTTGGGCAGGGTTTCAATTCATCTGGGTGAACAAATTTGTGTGGATATCTACTCTAAGGCTTCCAATGAGATTGTCAAAAATTTGAGGCTGCTTGGAGAATAACGAGGTCAAATGAAGTATGTCGACATTTTCTCCGGGTACCGTCTTTCTGAGGCTGCGGCTAAAACGTTTTGGAAATAGCTCTCAATCACCTTTTTGTACTAACACACAGCTTGGGAATAAATGTAGATCAGTGCCCGAATCGCGGCATTCGATATCGAACGTAACTCGAAACGAAATTTGATATTGAGATCGCGGCATTAGATAGCGAGTGTGCTTCGCTCGTTTAAATTGTATTGCGGAGAAAATAGCTGCCATTTTGTTTCATTCGATTCGATTCGACTCGATCACGAATGTCGCGATTCGGACTCAGAAGTCTTTTTCGCCTTGATATCTTGGTTTAAATTAAAATATCTTAATTTATATCATTTGTATTACGCAATGCAAAAGTTGAAGGCCGAAAGAGTACATTGTATCTTCTCATTCATCTCAAAATACACTCAAGCGACTGCGTTCAACTCCAACTCATTGTCAGCTGGCCACGCTGGATATTAATTTTCTTGTCAGTTACAAATCCTTAACAGATGACTTCCACTCATTACCTGAACGGATCAAAAGAAATCGCTTCGAAAATTTTAATGATTATTTGCGATTAAGGACAAAAGAGCTATTGCAAAGAAGAGGAAAAGCAATCGAGAAAACAAATTACTTGTACTTAGGTATGAATGTAGTAGCTAAATTAAAGCGTCAGCGTCAGAGCGGCGGTTGCAACCAAATCGAGAAGGAAAGAGTGAGATATGGCACGTACGACTGGTATCTCTTCATGAGTATGAGTGCGCTTCAGAAAAATGTTTGTGTGTCTGGGAGGCTGATGAGGCTGCTGTGTCTTGCAGTTAAGTAGTCGGACAGGCGAGGTACTCTTAGCGCACAGTACCATAGTAGTCGTATGGGTCGGTGGGTGGTCGGTTGGCTAAGTCTTTGGGTGTATTTTGCTTGTTTGTCACATAAAGCAGTAAATGCTACGAATCAAAATAGAAATCGCAATGAAGAAATGCAACGTAAACACTGGCATGTAAATGGGAAAACAGCAAAACCGGAAAACGAGATACGAGAATTGAGGAAGGGTTAAAAATACGCGTTGCAGCAAATGCTTAAGTACCCGAGACGACTGCAGAAGCCACACATACAAGAAAAAAAGATCAAGAACGACAAAAACAAGCCTATCTAAATGACATTGAAGATGATAATGGTGATGTCGTCCGTTGTGAGATAGTCGATTACGTTGCAAGCTGCTGCTCATAACACAGCGTCGAGGAGCAAAGTGCGAGGAAATGGAAATAAAACAAAGGCAACAGACATAATTGCTACAGCTCAGCGATAAGCAAACGTTCGTAAAGTAAAAAGTGGGCGCTGCTGAAGCGAATTCCAGTGAATCTTGCAACACGCAATGGTAATGTAAAATCTACGCTTCACAGTAAAGTCGTTGAGCTCCTGCTGAGACGCTGAATGCAATGCGCGATGCAACACGCTGAGACAAAGCTTGTACACAAACAAACAAACAAAGGCGACGTAAAACGAACGATGATGTTGTTGATGCTGATGACAAAATTGCATGGTCCATCGAATGCTGAAGTTTATTACACTTTTGCAAATGCATACAAACACACTGACAAACCTAAATACATACGTACATACACTCAAAGCGCAATGTGCTTGAGTTAGCTTGCTGTCTGTTGTTCCGGCGGCGGCGCGGCTTAAGATACTTCATGTCTATGCACCACATATGCGCAGACATTTTAGCCAACAGGAAGAAAAGGATATGCAGTAAAATGTGTGTAAATGCGCACTGATCCATTGCCATTCAGTCACCATCACAACCTCAGCAATTCCCTGCGCTGCCTGCTTCCTTCTTCTTGCTTTTTTCGCTTTCCTATACATAGGGCATACTATGCCTTGCCACCTAAGTTCGTTCATTCTGTCCCTCGATTATTTATTTTGTTTTCTTGTGCACGCGTGCAGCAACACTCCAACACTCAAAAGCGCCCTCCGGCTTGTACGACAAATTGCGTGTATAATATTTGCACCGTCATCAAGCGCGCAACTACGTACGCCACACCGCGTCGCGCCCCTCTAACTTAAAAGGCATCATCAAGACAAACTGCCATTCAACCACCAACGACTTTCAACCCAACAACCATTTAAACGCCGGAAAACGCGGTAAAAACAAATCCACAAGCAACAAAAACCACAGCTTCGAAGTCTTTGCTAAAGCGTCATCGCGATAAGGTGTTTTGATATACGCTGCCAAATGGTAACTTCATTTCCATCACGCACAGTGGGCGCTTTATGTTGAAAGGATGAAGAAAAATTTTTTTCTTCAAGAACGGAAATTGCACATTGGATATAGACAATATATTAGTATGTGTATAAAATGTAAATTATACAAAATTTAATAGCGTTACCACCCTTTTCAAAAATGCCTTCGAAATACAATTTTCTTGGTCCTCTTTCGTTTGGCACCCATATTGTAATATTGGTATTTAATTTAATATATTAATGGCCATTTTCGCAATTGACCTGTAACTTTAAAGCTCATTTTGTATTTAAATGTTTCATTAAAATTTAAGATTGCGTCTAAACTAAAGCATTTTGTTATCGGTTTTAAATTGTTTTACAACCAAGAAACATACACACGTCAAAAACCGATAATAACAAATCTTAACTTTAGACAAATCTTTATTTTTAATCCAACCAATAAAAAGTGAGCTTTTTTAAGTTAAAGGCTACTTCAGAAAATGGCTCTAACTAAACTGAACTTGACTATTAAAACGGTGGCAGCCTCCTTAAAAAGTGGTTTCGAAATAAATCTTTGCTAAACATATCTTGTTTGGCTTCTATATTGTAATATTTCATTAAATTGAATTTTAATTTTAAACCTGTGGCAACTTTGTTTCGTTTAACAACAATATGATACCATATCATTTAACTTATTGCTAAAATTTATTTGAATTTAAAAATATTTCCGAAGCAAAGCTTTCTTAAAATTCCTTCATTTGCAGTAATCGTTTAGCAGCTGGCAACCTCTAAGGCAAATCTACCTACTCTACCATCCAATTAATATCCACCCGTAAATAAATTCAAAAATCCTAATTCCAAAGTTTGCACTAAGTTCAATCTTATCTTGAGGGAACAAGTGTGGTGAAAGATCCGGTAGAATTCAGCAACGGAATGCAATGACCGGTTAGGGCTGAGCTGAACTCAAAGCCTTTTAAAATTCCGTCATGTAGCCGAACCACGGGGCAGGCATCGGCAGATTTGCCTTCTATGTTTTTAAGAGTAGGGGAGGTCAAAAGCGTACAACTTTTTCCAGTGAGGACAGTCCTTTGCACTCTCTCGCAAAAACAACATTAAAATAAAATTGGTTAAGCGATGTTTACTTGTAGAAAAACGGTTACTTTTCTGTCTGTTCTTTTATATGTGCATAAGGGTTCAGAAACTTCTTCTAGGCTGTAGGGATGCTGAGAGACCTTAAGGAGCTTTTCTACTATCCAGTTATCTGTGAAAGAACTTTTTGAAAGAAGCTATAAAGGAATGCAATAGGAAGCGCTCAGTGATGAGCAGATTGAAACAATGTTGTTAGGGCTCCGAAATTCCTAACAAAATTTCCCTATTCTCGATGAAATCCCCGAAAATGAATTTCGCTACATATTTAAGGCACTTCATGCTCATTTTTTATTAAAAACACAAAAGATATCATTCATTGTGATAAGGAGAGTCTTTCTAACATTTCATGTTTATAATATAAAAAGCTAATACGATGGCTTGGTGGCGAAAACGAAACGAGAAAAGAGACTCTCAAACGAAAACGTGAAAAAAAGTGAAAAATGTCACTATGTACAGTTGCAATTTCTTTAAGATCGACACGGTTGCACCAGGCAGTCATGTAGTGTTTCAAACCCGTGACACAAAATGGGAGTTTTTTATCACAATTTTTTAATTTATAGATGCAGTTTTCTCCTCAAAAGGAATGTTCTAATCAAAATCGTTTGTATATTGAATTCCCCAAAATTAAAAGTCATTCCCCGTTTCCCGCGAGAAATTCAAATTCCACCAAAATCGGGGAATTCGCCCCCGTTTGGCATCACTGTTACCTTCACAATACATTTCGCCTCTACATTTCTCGTATTACAAATGCTTGCTGAGAGCAGCGGGTGCAGGGTTTGTTTCTGAAGATTGTGGTGGTGAAAGGCAACTGTTATCATGCTACAAAACCATGTTGCATATCATTTCACCTGCCATAGGGAAGGTACCGCAATGTGAAGAGGCTACAGAAAATTACGTTAAATTGTTTAAAAAGCAAGCGATAA
>NW_023458557.1:69997028-70007471 GCF_013731165.1 Rhagoletis pomonella
TTATCGCTTGCTTTTTAAACAATTTAACGTAATTTTCTGTAGCCTCTGCACATTGCGGTACCTTCCCTATGGCAGGTGAAATGATATTCAACATGGTTTTGTAGCATGCTGACAGTTGCCTTTCACCACCACAATCTTCAGACACAAACCCTGCACCCGCTGCTCACAGCAAGCATTTGTAATACGAGATATGTAGAGGCGAAATGTATTGTGAAGGTAACAGTGATGCCAACCGGGGGAGAATTCCCCGATTTTGGTGGAATTTGAATTTCTCGCGGGAATCGGGGAATGACTTTAAATTTTGGGGAATTCAATATACAAACGATTTTGATTAGAACATTCCTTTTGAGGAGAAAACTGCATCTATAAATTTAAAAATTGTGATAAAAAACTCCCATTTTGTGTCACGGGTTTGAAACACTACATGACACTACATGATTGCAACTGTACATAGTGACATTTTTCACTTTTTTCACGTTTTCGTTTGACACTCTCTTTTCTCGTTTCGTTTTCGTATTAGCTTTTTATATTATAAACATGAAATGTTAGAAAGACTCTCCTTTATACAAACGTATATCACAATGGATGATCCCTTTTGTGTTTTTAATAAAAAAAAATATCATTAAGTGCCTTAAATATGTAGCAAAATTCATTTTCGGGGATTTCATCGAGAATAGGGAAATTATTTTGGAATTTCGGGGAATTAGCCCCAGAGGAGTTGGCATCCCTGGAAGGTAGTAGGTACTTCAGTTATGTTGCTGTAGCTAGAGTATTGGACAGTGGGTTTGGAGAAAGAAAATTTTAACCACAATTAGAATTGAGAGCTTAAAAAAATTCGGCGTAGAGAAGAATTCACTGTGAAAATTTTTGTCATAGAGAAATCTAAATGTTCGAAAAAGTAAAAGAAAATCAGGATATAGGGAAGTGCGGGTGAAATATGCTTTAGTAACTAAGGATTTTAAACGATTGTCTGACGCCCGGTTCGGCTACGTGACGGAATTTTAAAAGGCTTTGAGTTCACCTCAGTCCAAACCGGCCATTGCATACCGTTGCTGAATTCTACCGGATCTTTCACCACACTTGTTCCCTCAAGATAAGATTGAACTTAGTGCAAACTTTGGAATTAAGACTTTTTGAATTTATTTACGGGTGGATATTAATTGGATGGTAGAGTAGGTAGATTTGCCTTAGAGGTTGCCAGCTGCTTAAAAGATAAATTTATTAAATCGAAACGTTAAACGAATTACTGCAAATGAAGGAATTTTAAGAAAGCTTTGCTTCGGATTTCAAATAAATTCAAATAAATTTTAGCAATAGGTAAATTGTTATTATGGTATCATATTGATGTCAAATGAAACAGCTTTGAGAAATCTAAAGTTGCCATAGGTTTAAAATTAAAATTCAAGTTAATGAAATATTACAATATAGAAGCCAAACAAGATATGTTTAGCTAGGCTTTATTTCGAAACCACTTTTAAAGGAGGCTGCCACCGTTTTAATAATCAAGTTCAGTTTAGTGAGGGCCATTTTCATTTTCTGAAGTAACCTTTAACTTTAAAGCTCACTTTTTATTTAAAGGTTGGATTAAAAATAAAGATTTGTCTAAAGTTAAGCATTTGTATTATCGATTTTTGACGTGATAACAAAATGCCTTAGTTTAGAAACAATCGTAAATTTTAATGCAACATTTAAATACAAAGTGAGCTTTAAAGTTACAGGCCAATTGAGAAAACGGCCCTTACAATATGGGTGCCAAACGAAAGAGGACCAAGAAAATTGTATTTCGAAGGCATTTTTGAAAAGGGTGGTAACGCTATTAAATTTTGTATAATTTACATTTTATACACATACTAATATATTGTCTATATCCAATGTGCAATTTCCGTTCTTGAAGAAAAAAATTTTTCTTCATCCTTTCAACATAAAGCGCCCACTGTGCGTGATGGAAATGAAGTTACCATTTGGCAGCGTATATCAAAACACCTTATCGCGATGACGCTTTAGCAAAGACTTCGAAGCTGTGTATTTTGTTGCTTGTGGATTTGTTTTTACCGCGTTTTCCGGCGTTTAAATGGTTGTTGGGTTGGAAGTTGTTTGGTGGTTGAATGGTAGTTTGTCTTGACGATGCCTTTTAAGTTAGAGGGGCGTTACGCGGTGCGGCGTACGTAGTCGTGTGCTTGATGACGGTGCAAATATTAAACACGCAATTTGTCGTACAAGCCGGAGGGCGCTTTTGAGTGTTGGAGTGTTGCTGCACGCGTGCACAAGGAAACAAACAAATAAACGAAGGACCGAATGAACGAATATACGGGACAGGGAAGACTTACATACATATGTATAAGAAAGCGAAGCAGAAAAATTTAATGCAAGCAGCCGAGAATTGGTGAGGGTGATGTTGACTGAATGGCAATGGCTCAGTGCGCATTTACTCACATTTTACTCCATATCCTTTTCTTCCTGTTTGTTAATATGTCTGTGCATATGTGGTGCATGGGCACGAAGCCTCTTAAGCCGCGCTGCCGGAACAACAGACATCTAGCTAACTCAAGCACATCGCGCTTTGAGTGTATGTCAGTGTTTGTATGCATTTGTAAAAGTGTAATCAACTTCAGCACTCAATGGATCATGCAATTTTGTCATCAGCAACATCATCGTTCATCTTACGTCGCCTTTGTTTGTTTGTTTGTGTACATGCTTGTCTCAGCGCGTCGCGTCGCGCATTGCATTCAACGTCTCAGCAGGAGCTCAACGACTTTATTGTTAAGCGTATATTTTACATTAGGGGTATTCACGATCCGGTGCATACTGTCTAGCATAGTGCAAAGATAGCATAAAGAGCATGATTGCATAATTTTGTTGTGGTTTGATCACATAAAAAACAACAATCATGCTATTTATGCTATCTATTCACCATGCTAGACAGTATGCACGGGATCGTGAATACCCCTATTATCATCACATGTTGCAAGATTCACGAGAATTCGCATCAGCAGCGCATAGGATGCATGAAATCCGTTAACGGCGCCAAAAGCACACCGTCTCTCTATTCTTCTCGCCCTATACTTTTCGGTTTTCAGCTCACTTATTATTTTACGAGAATTTTCTTATCGCTGAACCGTGGCAATTATGTCTTTGCCTTTATTTCAATTCCCATTGCCTCGCACTTTGCTCCACGACGCTGTGTTATGAGCAGCAGCTTCCATCGTTGTCAACAATCTTACAAAGGATCACATCGTCATTATCATCTTCAATGTCATTTAGATACGGTTTTTGTCGTTTTTGATTTATTTTCTTGTATGAGTGTCTGCTGTAGTCGTCTCGGGTTCTTAAGACTGAGTTCAGGCACGGAAACTTTTGTTGCTCACTTTCGACGAGAAACAGTCGCATTCACATAGAGCAACTCATGATAAAAAAATTAGCAGGCAGAAGCGATGAATTTTTTTTTTACTCTCAATTTTATATGATTTTAAAATGTTGGCAAACTTAAAAAAAAAAAAAAAAAATCATGGCCGACGAATTGAGAGAACGGTTTTACCTTACTATATTTTTTATCATGGAGCAACCCTTTTGTATACAGTTGTTGTTGTCAGCTATAAATCGTAGAAGTGACAACTAGCTCGAACTCTCTTGTCAAAAACTGTAAACAAGTAAATTAACCCTTTAAGATGCGATTGTTGCGTTTTCTAAAAATTAGCATCCATTGAAAGCTTTTTCACAAACACATATGTGTACTAATTTTAATAATTACTTTCAAAGAATTTTAAGTAGTTAAGATTTTTTCTTCATACTTGTCTATTGCTAGTTATACTCGTATATTCTAGTCCATCTTCCTTAGTTTAATCTAGGTTAAGGTCTTGTGAAAATGTTTGCTTTCAATGGGCAAGTAACAAAATTACTCGCGTTATAATAATCTTCCAATTGACCACTGCAAGTGTTCTACCAAAGAAGCTTTCTAACTCTACAACTAGGCGCCTTAAAATATCGCACCGCCTTAACGTCTTGGCTCTTACCACACACTCGGCCCTTCCCCTTTCCTCGCCGCTCCCCCTCCTACGAGTAACGAGTTACCGCGACAAATGTTTCCGTATCTGAACTCAGTCTAAGCATATGCTGCAGCGCGGCTTTTAAATCCTTTCTCAATTCTCGTATTTCGCTTTCCGGTTTTGCTGTTTTCCCATTTTCATGCCAGTGTTTACTTTGCATTTATTCGTCGCGATTTCTACTTTGATTCGTAGCATTTGCTGCTTTATTTGACAAACAATACACCCAAACACTTCCGCAACGGTCCGCCCACCGGCCCGTACGACTACTTTGGTGCAGTGCGCTAAGAGTGCCTTGTCTGTCTGACTGCGTAGCCGGCTTTCGCCACAGCAGAACGTTGCAGGCTTACCCAGCTCCCAAGCACAAAAAAATTATCAAAAGTGCACTCCTGTAGAGATACCAGTCGTACGTGCCATATCTCATTCCTTCCTTCTGCATTTGGCTGCAAACGTCGCTGTTACGCAGACTCTTTAATTTGGCTACTACATTCATGCATACCTACATAACAATTTGTTTTCTCGATTGATTTTCCTCTTCATTGCAATAGCTCTTTTGTCCTTAATCGTAAATAATCATTAAAAATTTCGAAACGATTTCTTTTGATCCTGTCATCTGTTAAGGATTTGTAAAGACAAGAAAATTAATATCAGGCGTGGTCAGTTGAAAATGAATTCGAGATGAAAGAAGTCGCTTGCGTGTAGTGTGAGATGAATGAGAACGTACAATGTACTTCATTTAATCCCAAGCTATGTGTTAGTGCAAAAAGGTGCTTGCGCGTTATTTCTAAAATGTTTTAGCATCAGCCTCAGAAAGGCGGTACCCGAAGAAATTGTCGAGATACTTAATTTGACCTCGTTATACTCCAAGCAACCGCAAATTTTTAATAATCCCATTGGAATCATTAGAAGAGATATCCAGACAAATTAATCGAAACGATGCTAAGCGCTGAACGCCTCAAAATCTGGAATGGAGTTATACTTTTAGAGGGATGGTACCTTCTGGAATTGTCTTAATTAATAAGTTATCCATCCGAGGGATGCGGTCCTAGATATAACCGTTACAAAAACTCTAACGAAAACGCTAGTAAAAGAGTGGAGAATATCAAACGAACTCTCTATCAGGCCAACCTAATAATCAAGCACGTAGCGTTGAAGCCGCAGAAGCAGAAAGCTGTCCAGAAAACGGATTATTATCCCCAAGACTGTGAAGCGTACTTATTACTCAACAGACCATTTCAGAATCTAAAGAACACTGGAGAGAGTTCGAATTCACTTGGGGGGATAGGATCTAAAAAGGCATTAGTGAAACGAAAAAATTACGTGTCAAGTGGGGATGAATGTAAACTCAGGATGGATGTTAAACGAAACTAAGGCCGCCCACCAGCACAATGGAAGGAGTAAGGGCAGTAGGACCTACCTGAATTAGGTGTGCATAAGTTAGGTTCGGAAGACGTGTATAAAGCAATCATACTTCCTGCCTGTTAAACCATTTACTGCCAAACATGATGTCTGTGGATGTCTGATAGTTTCATCTCCGCTATCCCTGCCACGCTTGTGAAAAATCGAGGCTGCAAATTCTTGAGTTGTCTAGTATGACGAACTGGACGCTCAAATATGAAATATGAAAACGATTCCTATGACTCTTTACCCCGACCCAACAACTTCGGCAGGAAAAACTTTTTGGTTTATGCCAACGTTGGAGCATTGGCGCACAGTTTCCTGTGATAACTTCGGTAAGAATTCTTATATCGTTTTCGCTTAGCTTCAAAAGTTTCTCAGTTCGTTCGGTTAAGACATCACATTCATCTCGATTGCTCCATATTGCAATTCTTACGGCTGTTTTGTATTCGCCAATTTTCCTCGGTAGATTACAAGTCGGTGGCTGTATGGAGTTATTCACATCAAACCGTGTCTAGCCATCACATTGGCTATTTCATTCGCTTCGATAGATATTGTTATGCTTGCAAACCCAGCAGAGAGCAGCGTTGCTATTTTGACTGTCTCAATACCGCTTGGAATATAGTGACTTTCCCTGACAGCGAATTGCTACTATGTATAAGAAAAGCGTTCTTCTCTCTGTCAAAGAGCTCCACGTTAAAGACACTGCAGTATTCAGACAAGTGATATCATCGCCTATTTTGTTTCTCCCTAAGGTTTTTATAGTCATTGAATATGTTTTGTCCGTTTTTTCGATCTTCAGTACACATAGGAAAAAATTTGATTTGATATTAGATTTCGTTTTTTGACACGTTGTAATGGTAATGTTATTCCTTTGAGTAATCTGTCGTTTTTAATAAATATACATATATGCATACTAAATACATATGTATGTATCATACATATGGACATATGTACATATATGGGAAATCTTTTGAGATGAGGATTTGTCATTAAAAAAATGTTATTTTCAAAATCGTAGTACTATTTATTCTACCACAAATTATCACTCGTCAGCCTAATTGAAGTACGTTTACATCCGTGTAACTAATAGTTTTTAATTGATAGTATATTTAAACTATATCTTTAAATTTCCTATTAGCTCAGTCAAGTTAGATTTTCAAGGTTGCAATAATTGGCATTAAGCTGAAAGTTGGTATGTTGCGAACACCGCCATAAATGTAATGTGAAAAGAAATCCTCGTTCCCACAACTGAAAAAAATTTATTCAAGGTCAAAAGTTATATTAACTTATTTTTACCATTATTCAGCCAAACGGTAAGGTTTACCTTAAAAAAAGGTTAGATGCGTGTAGATCATGCATTTATCTGTAAAACCCTTTATGATACTTTTCTATTTCTGGGGTACAACCATTCAAAAAATTGTTTCACCAAGAAAAACAAAATAAAATAAATGATAACGTCATTGTATTGCTGATGAACAAGTAAATAATTTCCTACAATCTGATTTACTATTAAATTTTTTATTTAAATTTAAATTGCCCTCACCCTCATCGCTGAGTGTAAGCGTGTTTCTGCGTGTTAATTCAGTTGTAATTTACTACTTTTATTAACCCTCTCCAAAATATTTTTGAACTAAAAACTTCTTTCGTTTGACACCTATTTTGCGAAATTAAATTGAATTAAATATTTAAACAACTGGCAACAGTCCTATGTGCAGTTTAGAAATAAATAATTTTCAAAACCATTTCGGTCGACGTCCATAACTGTTGTAATAAATAATTTAACTTATCACATACTGTAAACTGAAGCTAATTTTTTAACAGGTGGTAGTACAAAAAAATTAAGTCTGTATTGGCGGTCCCTTTCTCAATTTCATAAATTTCGTATATATCCTTACCAAGTTCCAGTACTCTACCACAAATACTTTCTGAGGTATACAGTCTAATCGAGATAAAGTCTATCCTATCTTTTAAGCTGGACTAAAACACATCTGTGTGCGAAATTTCATTACGGTCGGGTAGTTAAAGCGTGAAAGCGTAACACACAAACCATTCGCATTTATATTAGTAAGGATTATCCAGTACTGACAATTGAAATAATTTTTAGAGGTGGGCATTTTTTACACAAACCCCAAAACACAAACACAAAAGATTACACCAGGGCATATACATTTTTTTTGCTTTGATTGGTTATACTCAACGAAAAACCATTACTAAGTAAAACGTTACGCACTGGTTACGCGTTTTCTCAAAACGATTTTTTAGAAATGTTAAGTGACATGTTGTCTCATGGCCTAGCATTATTCTTCTGAAGAAGTAAAGAAGTAATTTTTATACAAAAAGTCTGACCTTAGAAATATAAGATTGGCTCTAGTTGTTAAGATATTTTGACTTCAAGCTGTCAAAAAACGAATAATTGGTATATTTTGAGCCGTTATAATATAAAAACAGTTGATTGAATACTGTTAGTAAGATGTTAATAAAGCCTTTATAGTAAACAAATAGGTTTTAAGAAAAAAACAAAACTGACTTTCATTCTCATAAAAAAATATAAGACTATTGTTAATTTCTTCATGACTCAACGATCGGATTTAAACCAAATTAGTAAGGGACCACCCGTAAGGGAACACCTTTCCTTAAAGAAAGATTTTTAGAAATCGGTTAACGTGGTTCAAAGCTATGCGGTAACATATATACATGAAAAAAAAATTTTTTTCGACGAATTGATAACCTTTCTCTTTTAGTGAAGTCGGTTAAAAAAAGTTAAAAGTTTTTAACAAGTAAGATAAAAGTCGAATGCTTCCACATATTTTTGCTTTAAAATAACTGAGAAAATTTCGTGTTATAGCTACGGTGACCATCCGTTCTTTATTTTAAAGGACAGTCCTTTATTTTAACCCCCTGTCCTTTATAATTTTTTTCAAAATAAAGGACGCCTTTTGTCCTTTATTTCTTAAATTGTCCTTTAAATCAGCTCTGCATTTTTCAGAGGTAAATTTTTAAACACAGAATACGAAAAATAAAAATGTTCCTTATAAAATATAATGAAAACCTTCGCCAGTTTGTTTAGCACCCCACTTAAGGGTTTCAATTTAATCGGTAATCTTTGCACAATCTATAAAGCACAGGGAAAGTTGTGCCCAGGATCGTGTTGCACGCTGAGTTTCCAGTTCCACTGAAAGAGAACAATAAACCCCCTGCTGCACAGTGGTTCTAAACTGGCATTTAGTATTCGTAATTCACTGGAGCCTTCATTTTTTCACTTAATTTTATAATTTTTTTTTTATTAAAGCTTTGCAAGAGACCAGTTGAGCCTGATTTGTGAATTTTTATTTGATTATATTATTTTTTTTTAGTGCCAAATGCAGAAAAAGTGGCAATTTAGAAGAAAATGTATTCTCCTGTTCCAGTTAATAAATGTTACATAACAAAGACTAATTAAAAACAATTGTATGGGTCCCCAAAACGAAAAAAAGGTTCACAAAAATACAATTTTTTTTGGTTTTTAGTAAAAAATTTATTAAAAAATGAAGATTATGAACATTAAATCCCAATTTCGAACCACTGCCTGCTGAATTCGGCGTGCAGTATGAATTATGGCAAATGCATTTTGGCAGCAAAGGATGGCGGAGTCCTTGAAAAGGGTTTGGCTTAATTTTTCGGAATGGGCTAATTAACTGGTAAATATTTGATTTAAATTACGATATGGGTAAGGTACTTTCATTCATACAAGTTGTATGTACGTATTCCCGAATAATAAAAAAAAAAATGTCCTTTATTTTACATTGGTTAATATGGTCACCGTAGTTATAGCTAATCGCTTTTTATACAAGTTTTTAAACTTGGCTTTGTAGCTTATGTTTATGAAAGGCAAATTTTTACCATAGCTTTTAGTTGTTATTCCATTTTAGATATTTAAAAAATTACTAAAAAGAGTATTTTGGCAATTTTAAGGCAAAATATCTCAAAAACTGAAGCCAGTTGAATATCTCTAATTTCAGATTCTGATTCTATGGGCAAAATCCTAAAAGAACCAGGTTTCACTTTTCGTGCCGCAGAAATTTTTTCAAATTTGTTTGGCCTGTGCTATTCACAATTTTTATAGGATACCCTAAATTCATTGACAGTTGTGAGCAGCCTTCTTTGACGCATTTGGTAACTGGCTATTTGTTTAATACCTGTTTATTTATTCCTCAGAACCTAGAAACGAACGTCTGAAACCCCCAAGCCCCCAAGCAAGCCAAGACAGCTCATGAAGTAGTACCTTAACAAAAACTAGATATATTTGATGCGAGTTGCATAAGAAATTATCTGCTTTGTTCGATTTTAGCGAGTAAATTTGTCATTTAAGCCGTTAGTTTTGATATGAATAATTACTTACTGATATTTACACATATGAGTGGTAGTGTCGCTTGGTCGTGGAAACAATAAGCCGGTATGCAGAATGTCCCCATCTCAAAAAATGTATCCTTATAAGCGAACAGCATTAAAATCACAAAGAGGGGAAGTCCTCTTTCTTGCAGAGTATGCCATTAATTCGAACAATTAGCAGCGCAAATGCTTTAATTCAATTAATTCACAACTTGTGGAAAATAAATTAAATTAGTTAGAGCAGTGCACCGAGCTCATAGTTACTAATTAGGGGGAATTTTTTAGTTGCACCAGACAAATATTAGTTTATTTTTGACAAATTCTAATTCTCGACTGCTCTTTCAAGAGGCAACTTAGAATGTAAAAAATTTGTCAGTGCTTTTGCTTTGATTTTTTTTTTTTGATAAATATTGTACTTTTAAAGTGACTCTGGTTGTAAGTATGCATGCTTCAGAGTACATATACATATATACAGCGTGGCGACGAATAACTGTTACCTCGGTTGTTTTGAGAAATAAAAGGGTCCTTTATAGATTTTGCGAAAAAAGTAGTTTGTTGTTAATTTTCCACAGATCTTACTTTAGTTATATTAATTAGTTATTAAATTTTAATCCTTATTTACATTTGCCAGCAG
>NW_023458557.1:70007571-70011004 GCF_013731165.1 Rhagoletis pomonella
TTATAACAAGGCTAGCTGCAGGGTTATTTAAAAAAATAACCACGTATAAATTCGTATTTAAGAACCATTTCGGGGCAAGTTCGAGATTAGTTAAGGACCTTCTCGGTGCCTGTCCGGGATTACTTCGTGACTATTTGAGGACTATTTTGGGACTAGTTCTGGAGCATTTTGAGACTAGTTCAGGAACATAGTAATATGAAAAACTTCTTTAGTATGAATCGAACTTTTGGCCATTCTAAGAGTTTGGTTCTTTGCTCCACCGTCAGCTTAGTTTAAGGAATGGAGCCAAGTTTTTCGATAATTTTCAACGCAGCTAAGCTGTTGCGATGACCCCAAATAGATGAAGCAAGCTTCTGATGTTTCCGAAAATTTCATGCAAGGCGCAAGCTTGAAAGCCGATTGGCTGGCCTTGAAGCATTTTGTG
This sequence comes from Rhagoletis pomonella, assembly GCF_013731165.1. Classification (NCBI taxonomy): domain Eukaryota; kingdom Metazoa; phylum Arthropoda; class Insecta; order Diptera; family Tephritidae; genus Rhagoletis; species Rhagoletis pomonella. The sequence goes on from NW_023458557.1 coordinate 70,007,996, forward strand.
CCTTTTTCCTTAGCCTGGTATTAAATAATTCGCGAGTCGGACCTTAAGAGGCGGACCACCATCGTATATTCCACTGGTTTATAACTTCCCTCGAGGGGTTTGATCTTGCCGGTATCTCCAGAGCAAAGCTTATCCATAAAGGTTTAGCCTTACCCACCGCCGCTGAAGAAAACCTAAGAGTAGGTACGTTTGGTCTCTTGCGCCTCTTCGGCAACGACAAAGCGGTTACTGAAGCTTTCAACTTGATTGTATTGACATGTCCAGCGGCAGCATTTACCCCCGTGTGGAAGAAATAAAATTTAGGTTCTACATATACATATATGTATTTATATTAGGGCAGGTCATTTTTTATACTATGCGCGTATAGCATAGGAGGATTCTACGTGTCATTCTAAGCTAAGTTTGCCGAGGAAACCATGGGTCTAAAATCAGTTTGAAATTAGCAAAATTTCGAGAATAGGTTTCGAAGAAAATGTAAAAATTTTCTCACTTCACTGATGGAAGTTTTAAGAAAAAGATAAGTGCATCATGCCAAAAAACCCCTTTAGCATGTTTTTGTACAAAATTTAAGCACTTTACTACACTACAGGAAAATGCTAAAAAAAACCTATTTTCGCAATTTGGCAAACTCCAAATTGATTTTAGACCCATGGTTTCTTTGGCAAATTTGCTAAGAGTTACATAGACGCATAGTCGAAAAAATTTCCCATACAAATTGACCCGCCCTAATGAACATACATATATATTTGTCAGCGCCTGTATGTACGTGTGCAAATAAAAATCGTAAACCTCTCCTCCACATCGTCGCAAATTCTCAATTCTGAGCAGTTTCCATGGAGCACGTGATTTCTTAGAAATGATAAACGAGCCTACGAGGAGTGACGTTATGCGTTCTACTCATAATTCTCTTTGACATTGCAGCAATAACGTAAAAAAGCGACAAGTGTAGCTTCACTCAGGGACGGCTTTAGAAGCAAGGACGCCCGGGGCGTAAATGAAACGAAGTGCACTTTGATAATAATGCTTATTAATTAATTTTTCTTGGGACATAGTGGATCCTACATACGTTTTGATGAGCTGCGATTTCGAAAAACTTCGCTCTCTGCTGACAACAGTCACTGGTTAAGTCAAAAAAATCCAGAAAAAAACCCCAAACATTAGGAAATACATCGAAGAGATTTTTCTTGACGAAATTCAAGAAATTCTTATTCTTTTCGTAGCTGCAGATCTAATACGTCGTAATTGTTTCAACTCTTCATAAAGCTCCAATCGATTTATGTCCGAATTCTCTTCAGTTGTGAGAGGCGTGCTTAGCTCCCGACATTTTGACGATAGAAAAGTGTCATCTTCGATTGAATCTGTGGACTCTTTCTAATGTGAGCAATAAGAAAATCCCCATAGAATTCTATGACTTTCCAACTGCTTAAACGTTCCTTGACAGCAGCCAGGCCAGTGTCAACTGTTCTAAATTGATCTTCTGGTGTAAAAATTGCAGACTCATTTTGACATCTTCTTCTTTCTTCTTTTGCGAGACGAGCATCTTTTGCCACAAATTCAAAGCCCTTACTTCTGTAGGTGGATAGAAATTCAGCGCAATTTCCTTTCGACTTTGTGGCTGTAGCGATGTCCATGGTTGTACTATGCATTGATTTACTCATTGAGATTGATCTGGAATGGGTGTCATTCAAAGTATTTGGCTTCACAGCAGGCAATATCCTGCAAATAAAATTTCTTTCGGCTGATATTTAATGTCTTTAACCATGTCCACTCTGTTCTCCCAACTAGTTGCGCATAATGGTTTGACGGTGAGATTTTGGAGATGATTTTTGAAAACGGGTATATGCTCAAAATAGAAAGTAGATGCGCTGAAGTACACAAAAAAGTGAGATACATATTCTGGATGAAGAGGCAACATCGCCCTTTACCAAAATCAAGGAATGCCATCCCCATTGTACATATGGTACGTTCGCATTTAGTTCGAGGACCCCGGCTTGATCTCCTTGGTTTTGTAAATAACTGATATTTATGTTGTTGTTTTGAAGACTTTCCAGTAGAAGATTAGTCATTCCCCCACCCGTCGACGAAGAAAATTCCCATTCGAAAATTGTATGCAATGAAAAAATTAAACGCCATTTGGCGCCCAGGGTAATCGCCCCTCTTGCCTCGCCCTTAACCCGGCCCTGGGTTCACTTGTGCATAGCTGTAGCTTGTTCGTAGAATATATGTACGTACGTTTGAGGCATATTTCAAAGTGAATTATGTATCTGAATGAATGTCACACTGCGTTCGCCTCTGCGCCAATTGAACTTTTGTTCATTATATTCCTTTAAGCAACTGAGATTCGTCTAGAGCAGCCACAGCTCGCCTAAAGCTTTTCCAAGTAGAATTAAGAAGACTAGCACTAGATTGTATGCATCAGCTAAATTATGGCGAATTACTATATATGTATGTTATATTCCCTAATCGTTTAAATTATCGACTCAAAATTGAACTTGCGAACAATCATTCGAGATGCTAATCCTCAAAGTGGTGCATTCTCTTTTGTTTAAACCAATACAAGGCTTTTAGGAATTTCTTCATATAAGAGTTTATACATTAGGGTGGTCCTTAAATGTATTAAGCTAATTTTTACATCAGATTTCCCAGCCTCAACCTCTACGTCGATGCTACTATATTCGAAGATATCACATATAAATTTTGATCCCGATTGAGGTCGGTTAAGGCGTGGCGCGTAAGGGTTAAAGTTTAGATTACCCTATAAAGACGTCTTAACCGACTCCAATCTGGACCAAAATTTATATGCGATATCCTCGACTTTAGTAGTGTCGATTGTGGCTATTGAATGAAGAAACATAATTTTCATTTTTTGAGTCCATAGAGGCATATGGCCTTTGACCCCTTTGCGACACGCCTTAGCCGACTCCAATCGGAACCAAAATTTATGTTGATATTTTTGACTATGATACTATCGATTTTGGCTATTAGATCAAAACGAAATTAATTTTAATT
>NW_023458557.1:70011104-70014452 GCF_013731165.1 Rhagoletis pomonella
AATTAAAATTAATTTCGTTTTGATCTAATAGCCAAAATCGATAGTATAATAGTCAAAAATATCAACTATAAATTTTGGTTCCGATTGGAATCGGCTAAGGCGTGCCGCAAAGGGGTCAAAGACCATATGCCTCTATGGACTCAAAAAATGAAAATTATGTTTTTTCATTCAATAGCCAAAATCGACACTACTAAAGTCGAGGATATCGCATATAAATTTTGGTCCTGATTGGAATCGGTTAAGACGTCTTTATAGGGTAATCTAAACTTTAACCCTTACGCGCCACGCCTTAACCGACCTCAATCGGGATCAAAATTTATATGTGAGATCTTCGAATATAGTAGCATCGACGTAGAGGTAGAGGCTAGGAAATCTGATGTAAAAATTAGCTTAATAAATTTAAGGACCACCCTAATGTATAAACTCTTATATGAAGAAATTCCTAAAAGCCTTGTATTGGTTTAAATAAAAGAGGATGCACCACTTTGAGGATTAGCATCTCGAATGATTGTTCGCAAGTTCAATTTTGAGTCGATAATTTAAACGATTAGGGAATATAACATACATACATAGTAATTCGCCATAATTTAACTGATGCATACAATCTAGTGCTAGTCTTCTTAATTCTACTTGGAAAAGCTTTAGGCGAGCTGTGGCTGCTCTAGACGAATCTCAGTTGCTTAAAGGAATATAATGAACAAAAGTTCAATTGGCGCAGAGGCGAACGCAGTGTGACATTCATTCAGATACATAATTCACTTTGAAATATGCCTCAAACGTACGTACATATATTCTACGTACAAGCTACAGCTATGCACAAGTGAACCCAGGGCCGGGTTAAGGGCGGGGCAAGAGGGGCGATTGCCCTGGGCGCCAAATGGCGTTTAATTTTTTCATTGCATACAATTTTCGAATGGGAATTTTCTTCGTCGACGGGTGGGGGAATGACTAATCTTCTATTGGAAAGTCTTCAAAACAACAACATAAATATCAGATATTTACAAAACTAAATGCGAGAGTACCATTTGCACAATGGGGATGGCATTCCTTGATTTTGGTGAAGGGCGATGCTGCCTCTTCATCCAGAATATGTATCTCGCTTTTTTGTGTAATTCAGCGCATCTACTTTCTATTTTGAGCATCTACCCGTTTTCAAAAATCATCTCCAAAATCTCACCGTCAAACCATTATGCGCAACTAGTTGGGAGAACAGAGTGGACATGGTTAAAGACATTAAATATCAGCCGAAAAAGATTTTGTTTTGCTCTGATTTGCAATATCCTGCTGTGAAGCCAAATGCTTTGAATGACACCCATTCCAGATCAATCTCATGAGTAAATCAATGCATAGTACAACCATGGATATCGCTACAGCCACTAAGTCGAAAGGAAATTGCGCTGAATTTCTATCCACCTACAGAAGTAAGGGCTTTGAATTTGTGGCAAAAGATGCTTGTCTCGCAAAAGAAGAAAGAAGAAGATGTCAAAATGAGTCTGCAATTTTCACACCAGAAGATCAATTTCGAACAGATTTTTTCATTGTTCTAGTTGACACTGGCCTGGCTGCTGTCAAGGAACGTTTGAGCAGTTGGAAAGTCATAGAATTCTATGGGGATTTTCTTATTGCTCACATTAGAAAGAGTCCACAGATTCAATCGAAGATGACACTTTTCTACCGTCAAAATGTCGGGAGCTGAGCACGCCTCTCACAACTGAAGAGAATTCGGACATAAATCGATTGGAGCTTTATGAAGAGTTGAAACAATTACGACGTATTAAATCTGCAGCTTTGAAACTGCCATTAGAGTTTCTTGACTTTCGTCAAGAAAAATCTCTTCGATGTATTTGCTAAAGTTTGGGGTTTTCTCAGGATTTTTTTGACTTTACCAGTGACTGCTGTTAGCAGGGAGCGAAGTTTTTCGAAATCGCAGCTCATCAAAACGTATGTAGGATCCACTATGTCCCAAGAAAAATTAATTAATTAATTTATTTTTGCAATTGATTATCGTATAAGAAAAAAAAACCCAGGTAATAAGCATTATTATCAAAGTGCACTTCGTTTCATTTACGCCCCGGGCGTCCTTGCTTCTAAAGCCGTCCCTGAGTGAAGCTACACTTGTCGCTTTTTTACGTTATTGCTGCAATGTCAAAGTGAATTATGAGTAGAACGCATAACGTCACTCCTCGTAGGCTCGTTTATCATTTCTAAGAAATCACGTGCTCCATGGAAATTGCTCAGAATTGAGAATTTGCGACGATGTAGAGGAGAGGTTTACGATATTTATTTGCACACGTATGTATCTACATATGTACATTAAGGCGGGCCAATTTGTATGGGAGATGTTATCGACTATGCGCAAATAGCACAGAAGGATTCTACGTGAAACTCTAAGTAAATTTGTCAAAGAAACGATGGGTGTAAAATCAATTTAGAGTTTGCCAAATTGCGACAATAGGTATCTTAGCATTTTGCTCTATTGTCGTAAAGTGCTTAAATCTTGTACAAAAATATGCCGTAAGGGTTTTTTTGGTATGATGCACTTATCTTTTTTTAAAACTTCCATCAGTGAAGTGAGAAAATTTTTATATTTTCTTCGAAACCTATTCTCGAAATTTTGCTAATTTTGCTTAGAATGACACGTAGAATCGTCCTATGCTATACGCGCATAGTATAAAAAATGACCCGCCCTAATATAAATACATATATGTATATGTAGAACCTAAATTTTATTTCTTCCACACGGTGGTAAATGCTGCCGCTGGACATGTCAATACAATCAAGTTGAAAGCTTCAGTAACCGCTTTGTCGTTGCCGAAGAGGCGCAAGAGACCAAACGTACCTACTCTTAGGTTTTCTTCAGCGGCGGTGGGTAAGGCTAAACCTTTATGGATAAGCTTTGCTCTGGAGATACCGGCAAGATCAAACCCCTCGAGGGAAGTTATAAACCAGTGGAATATACGATGATGGTCCGCCTCTTAAGGTCCGACTCGCGAATTATTTAATACCAGGCTAAGGAAAAAGGCACAAAATGCTTCAAGGCCAGCCAATCGGCTTTCAAGCTTGCGCCCTGCATGACATTTTCGGCAACATCAGAAGCTTGCTTCATCTGTTTGGGGTCATCGCAACAGCTTAGCTGCGTTGAAAATTATCGGCAAACTTGGCTCCATTCCTAAAACCAAGCTGACGGTGGAGCAAAGAACCAAACTCTTAGAATAGCCAAAAGTTCGATTCGTACTAAAACAGTTTTTCATATTACTATGTTCCTGAACTAGTCTCAAAATGCTCCAGAACTAGTCCCAAAATACGTGGTTATTTTTTTAAATAACCCTGCAGCTAGCCTTGTTATAA
>NW_023458557.1:70014552-70017059 GCF_013731165.1 Rhagoletis pomonella
ACAACCAAAGCATTTTTATTAGAACTATACAATGCATTAATTTATATTGAAACGAACAATGTAGAATTAGCGCTAATTAGTTGAATTGTAGTAAAATTTGGTATAGCAAAGAGCAACGCTTTGTTTTTGTTGTGATAAATTGAGTTTTGTTGCTGGAAAGGATCCTTTTTGTAGATCCTTAAATCGCAGGCACAATGATCGCAGGTTATTCAAGTGTTTAGCATAAGATGTTTTATAAAAATTCGTGTCGAGGTAATTCACATAGAACTAAAGCAAGATTAACGCGCCATCCGAATAAAAATGGCGCAATAAAAACAGAGTTACCACAACTCTCCCCTTTTTAATTTTTTAGAAATGTCACACGAGTATTGTTGCTTCTACAGGTATTCGAAATCTGGCAACACCTAAAAAAAAGTGTCAAAGAGCTGGCAAATTATGGTTGAGTGAAATATTCACCCAGTTTCTAACGGTCGTTTCGATGGCCAAAGGTGGTAATGCTATAACTGGTTGCGTACCAAGGAATTCCTGGTTTGAGCCTAGCCAAATAATCAGATATCTCTCGTTCGGCAGTAGTTAAGCTATGGCAAACGCTATCAGACAATGGCATCCGGTGCCAAGGTTGCGCGGATCCAAATAGCAGGCGGAAAATTCAAAGAGAACTAAAGATGACAAAGAAATGGTATGCGGGTTCGACGGTATCCAGAGCCACAAGAGTACTAATGATGCGAAAACGTTAGCAGTAAAATCTTGGGGCTGCAGCCCTTAAATGCTCAGATGATTGTAGACACGATATCGAACTAAAAGTATCGATATGGTACTCATTTAAAGTATCGTGTTAAAAATATCGGCTACCCATTAATATCGGAATAAAAGGAATCGATATTCCAAATATCGATACCAAAAATCCGAAAATGTATCTGAACATATGTAGGTCTCATATGTAGGCCGCTGTTGTGTAGTGGTTAGAAGTGTGAGTGTTTTTCTGCTTCTCATAAAAATACAATTGCAATAAAAATACAATTCAGAGTCGACATAACATTGTAGGGACCCCTTTGTGGCGCAAAATCAAAGCGCTTGCGACAAATCGGAGCAGAAGCTGGGCCAAATACTAACATATTGTATAAGCGGCAATCTATTATTTTTATTAAGACTGGTTTTCACCATGTCACATTTTTGACGCCAAAATTTGTTGTCATATTTTGACAGAACTTTATCTCCATTATCCGTACTTTTACCGATGGTATAAAAAGCTAAAAACAGACAGATAACCGATTTAGCAGCCCTTATATGCGATGTAACGCATTTTAATACAACTTGATAAAGTGTTTAAACTTAGTTGACGACAGACGCCATTGATTTTGACATAGTTAAAACCAGTTAGCCGTCTAAATGCAAGATTATTCGGTAACCCCCGCCAAACACCTAGCTTTCGCCAGGCAGAAAACCGCAGAAATGATGGTCGGATACTCTGGTTATAACACACAAGAAGCCAGCTTTTCCGAGGCTATTTTGCTCCGCTCTTGTCTTGGTTTCACAGACACAAAAGTGTAGCGGCCTGAAACTGTCTGCTTAAAGCCACACCTACGACATACTTCAGCGATCATAGACAGAAAACGAGTGTTCAGGTCGGACTCTGCAGAAGATTAAAGATACAAAACCACTCAACTCTCCTCCAGTCCGTTTTTTATTATTTTTGTACGCGACAAAATTGGAAAAATGTTGGATGGTATGAATATTCCGTCATATACATGGACTGCTGTCGTGTGCATGCAGCCTCGAGTTACCAGGCATTTGCTTGGCTTATTCCTAACAGAGCCTTAATTTATAGTGGGCCGTAAGTATTCAAGATTTATCTGGTAATTCTATACTATCTTTCCTTTGCTTACCCTTCTAGCGGTAAAATTTTGTTAAATATGCTTTTGATTTCCCTGAATGAAGCACCAATGTCCACCATTTTGCACAAATTTAGTGCAGAGCAGGATATCGCTAGTTCTCTTCCTCGTTCATCTTTCGACTTATTCCCGAAGTAGGCTAACTAGAAATTTATCAGAAATTGAGTCCAACTCACACCTGTAATTTTTGTCTAGTTGCGACCTAATCAGTGAATAAGAGAGCATTCGAACTTCCGCCGTTCTTTCTGAGAAAATATTGACCTTACCGCCACCTTAGTTGCAAAAGTTTCCTGTGGAAAAAGCTTTCGTGTTCTGAGCGGCGATAAAAGCATTTACATCGCAAGTACATCGATTTCCATCTTTGATCCTTCTATAAATCAGTTATGGCCCAAAGTACTATGTCCCATACCGAAACAAGTCACTGCAGGTTTTGAGAACTTGGTTCTTAACACAGGTCATTGATGTGATATATTTACATATGTATGCAGTAACTTGGTAGCGCCTTTACTTACATACATATGTATATCAGTAGAGAATGAGAAGAGTATTGAGAATGACGCTGTGCCTGAGTTGGCTGTCTCTAAAGAGTCCAAAAGCTCGCAGTATGCGACGGTA
>NW_023458557.1:70017159-70022018 GCF_013731165.1 Rhagoletis pomonella
AGTTGGCTGTCTCTAAAGAGTCCAAAAGCTCGCAGTATGCGACGGTAGCAGTTGTAGTTTCGATAAAAATCTTCATCCGGTAACAGATAGCGCAATTCTCTGGTTTCTGTATTCTGCGGATTTATTTATTTTTTGATGACGCAATATTTAGTAAGGTCTGGCCACCAGCCAAAGTATGGGTGCGACTATAGGCCTTTATATTCAGTGTATATTTATTGCCTATTATTGAGTCCCCTCCTCTTGCGTAGCATTTTCGTGCTTGCTTTTCAATATTTAGCTTCCAATTAAGTTTGAAGCCCACAACAACTCCGACATATTTCAGTCTGCATGGTAGATCCAGGTAGGTGCCCTCAATCTTACGTTTAGGGAAATTTGGTAATTTTGTGCTGAATTCATATACTTTTTTAAGCGCCGCTTCCGTAATTAAGTTATATTGCAGTGGTGAATTGGGGAAATAATAGACTTTGCTTTTGATCAAAGTAAACAATTCACATCCTCGACGTCTGTACAATATGAGACTTCATTTAGATTCGATTTTCTACATACAAAGGAGTAGTCGAAGTGCTGCTATTATTATTAAACTCCTTGAGGCTTCTTTTATTGACGTACATTCTCTGCTCTTTTGCTTCAAAATTCCAAATTCAGGTGAATTGTGGAAGTAACAAAAAATTTCTTTAATCAGAGAGAGTGTGCTTGAAATCGCATCCATCTCGAGTGCCACTAGCAACCAGGTGCATACATATAGACATACGTACTTATGCAGTTACATATCCCAACAAACAATTAGGTTGATATACTTTTGAGATTGATGTGAAATCGAGGCACTTTCTCAATTGTCAGACGTTTGAAAATGATTTGAAGTGGATTTGAAAATTAGAGTTTTCTCTAAAAAAAGGGGAATTCGATCTCCATTTGAGAATATGGTTAATTCTCAAATCAATATCAAAAAAAAAGGTTATTTATCAAATGCACTTCAACTTTATTATATGGAGTGAATGAAATACATATTTATTTTTTCTTCACAATGCACATACATAAGTGTCAAACGAAAAAAAAACAATTAGGATACATTAATTTCTTATAAATTCGTCTTTGTGCGCTTTCTCCATTAATTTGTTTTCATTCGATGTTATTTTTTCAATTTAGTTTAATTGTAATCCTATAATTTTTTTTTAACTGGACAGTTTTATATCGTTTGAATCTTCACATAAATTTTAGAGATGGACAATTCTTAGCATAATGTATCGATAATTATAACGTTACCATGTTTCTTCAAATCAATCTCAAATGAATTTTAAATGTTGAATATAAACCTCGTTTTCAAATTGCGAATCCTTTCAGAAAAATATTTAATATCAAATTGAGAAGTAAAATTTTCTCAAACGATTGAAACATTGTTTGCTGGGTATGCAGTACATATAAGCAGTATTTACTACACATTCACATACAAACGGTCGATTTTGCAACCGATGCCTGTCTTTTGTTATTAAAGCCGCTGCAGTAGAGTTTGTTATCGCAGCTGCCATTGCTGTTGCTGCTAAATATACACATAGGTATGTATGTATGTATTGTCTATTGCTTTCCGTTACCAGGATATATTGTTGCCACTATTCATTGTTGTTCTTGACGGTATGATTTTTTCTGCAGCAACATTTTGAAGTTTTCTTTATGGTGCCTGAAGCAGCTTTTTTTACCACAAGTGTGCATTGTTTGATTCTATTGTCGGCTATTCGTACTACATACTTTGAAGCGGTTGTGGGTGTATTTTTGAACGCACTACGAAAAATTGTGCGTGGCTCTTGGAGGAGTTCGAGAGCTGGTGGTATGAATTGACAAAGTTTTTAGCTTCCTTTTCAATGATTGGGTCAAAAACAATGAAAACCACAAAGCACTTCAATTATCCTCTCGCCTCCTTACCTACTAACTATAACGAATCAATATTCTTTTTCTTTCATATATCTATTTACTTATTTTTTTAGAATATATGTATATGTATGTATGTATGTACGTACATAAAGGTTCTCCTCATTTGATTCAAATAAATATTAAATTTTCTCACTCTTCTTTTAACGGTTTCAACACAAGCGTAAAACAAACAGCTTGAAAACTAAGCAATGCTAGGAAATACAGAACAGCGAATAATAACACTGCCCTACAAAATTCTGTTGAGTAAAATGTTGTAGCCGATTCTTATCGGATCTTTCCCGTAAAGGTATTGGATGGACTCTAGGTTTTGAGCAACTTAGGTTTAAAGGTGCCGAAAAACGTGTTTTTGGTTATTTTTGAACCTCTTTTGTGGGAGGTTATGAAAGCCGAAACACTGCCCTTTCATACCCAAATCAAAAAATTATGGTCCGAACTCTGAAGGAACAGTTTTTTGTATGAGCGCGCACGATTGGCATATCAAACTTGGAGCCTCTTCTATCGCCTTTAACCCAATTCTGGGAAGACAATACACATGTTCGGCAAACCTTTCTAAGTGCCCAAAATTTGTCCTGCTTTTCTATTGTGGAAACAAAGTAAGCAAGCACTTTTAACAAATTCGGACATGTAGCTAGTTTCTGTAATAATTCTCTACCCAGGCGAATTGTGATATGAATTCGCCGCCCTGTAGGTCGTTTCCAAGGCGAATTTATACAAGGTGGTGTTGATGGCGAATTAAATTTTCGCCGCGGTACTACTGAATGTCAAAATGATGCGTTTGGTGTAAACAAGGCGAATTCATTTTACAACAAACACATCATTTTGACATTAAGACGTACCTCGGAGAAAATCTAAATTCGCCATCAACACCACCTTGTATAAATTCGCCTTGGTCGTTTTCGTAACAATTCTCTACCAAGGCGAATTGAGATATGAGTAGTAGAGAATGACGTATATTCTCCACCAGTAGAGAAATAATCGGTTACAGAGTTACAGAAACGAGTTTATGTTTTGTCTTTGTTTCTCAGGAGTATATTTAACAACATGTAAATCTGGAAGGTAGCGACAAGATTCTCGCCTCGAGCTCATATTTATATGAAAAAAAGATTATTTTGTAACGTCAAAAAATATTAAATTATTTTTTATATTATTATTTAGAAATTTCCAGCGCTTCGGATTCATTTAAAACAAGTTGTCAAAAAAACTGTTCTCAATCGCTTACAGTGTTCGGACCATAATTTTTTGATTCTGAGTATTAAAGAGCAGTATTTTGGATTTCATATCCTCCCACACATTAAGGTATTGAACATCAATTTATTGTTTTACAGAGGTTAAAAATGAACAAAAACGCGTTTTTCGGCACATTTAAACCTAAGTTGCTCAAAAACTAGAGCCAATCCAATATCTTTACGGTCATATTCGGATTCTACGGCAAAAAAAAACCTATAAGAAATAGCTGTAATATTTTAGTCAACAAACATATTTTTAAATTTTGTTGGCCTGTGTAATCTAACCCAGGGGCGGATCCAGCGGCGGGGTTTTGGGGGTTAAACTACGTGTCAGTCAGTGGCGAACCCACGGGGGATGTTTTAATACATAGACGCCATATTATACATACATATGCACCATATTAAAATACACCCCGTGCGTCCGCCACTGACTGACACACTGAACCAAAAATCCATCCCTGGATAAAAGAAAATCTTTCCTTACTTTAGGGCCGAAGAATATTCCGAATGAGTAAAAAATTCTCCCGAATGCGCAATCTTTCTTTGGAATGTGTAAAAGCGTACACGAAAATATGGAACCGTGGATGTAATCTATCATTTTGAAGAAATGTTGGGCATGAAAAGGGGATAAAACTCCTTTAGTGCTGTTTCGTTCCCATTTTTCTTCATTTTGATTGAAGAGAAGTTTTTTTTTTGGGTGCACGTAGTTTAACACCCAAAACCCCGCCACTGGATCCGCCACTGATCTAACCCAAAAACCTTTCATACACAGCAAGACAGTGATTGGCAGATACATACTTATATATGCATGTATGTACCTTCATAAGTCTAAAATATGTTCTCCACTATCGGCAACTGCCAACGTTTTTGCAAATATTTACATACCTTGATTGACTGCCAACGATGATTTAGGCAGCCAGCTGAAGAGCGCAGATGCAAAGGTTAGCAACAACATTTTTGTTGCCTTCTAAACGAAACAACAACATTTCATTAGAGTAGCAGCCACAGCAACACTACCTGGTACTAGGCAAATCAACCAATTTTCAGCTTTGCTCTTAGCTCAAGTGTGTACGTATGCACGGATGTGTGAATGTATTTTCAAAAACGAACTAGGTTTTTAGACAGGCTGCACATTTGCATATATGTATATGTATGTATATTAGAGTGGTACTTAAAATCAAATGGACGAAGTTTTTCAATCTCACCCCCTCAATCGGTAATACGAAGGCCACAGATAATAATAATAGACTGGCGCTTACACATATGTTAGTGTTTGGCCGAGCTTCTCCTCCGATTTGTGGAGTGCGCCTTGATGTTGTCACACAAAGCGGAGGGACCTACAGTTTTACGCCGACTCCGAACGGCGATTGCATTTTTATGAGAAGCTGTTTTTCATGGCAGAAATACACTCGTAGGTTTGCCATTGCCTGCCGAGGGACGACCGCTGTTAAGAAAAGACCTTTTTTTCTATATTTTTGCGATGTTGCTTTCACCAGGGTTTGAACCCAGGTGCTGCGTAGTGGAAGCGCGCACTGCTTACCACTACACCACAGCGGCCGAAGGCCACAGATATCACATATAAATGTTGGCCCCGATGGGAGACGGTTAAGGCGTTTCGCTCGCAGGGCAAAAATAAAGATTGCTCTGTAGAGACTAAAAAAATTAAAATTAATTTCGTTTTGATCTAATAGCCAAAATCGATAGTAT
>NW_023458557.1:70022118-70024777 GCF_013731165.1 Rhagoletis pomonella
TACCGTCGCATACTGCGAGCTTTTGGACTCTTTAGAGACAGCCAACTTAGGCACAGCGTCATTCTCAATACTCTTCTCATTCTCTACTGACATACATATGTATGTAAGTAAAGGCGCTACCAAGTTACTGCATACATATGTAAATATATCACATCAATGACCTGTGTTAAGAACCAAGTTCTCAAAACCTGCAGTGACTTGTTTCGTTATGGGACATAGTACTTGAGGCCATAACTGATTTATAGAATCAAAGATGGAAACCGATGTTCTTGTAAATGATTTTTTATGCCGCTCAGACCACGAAAGCTTTTTCCACAGGAAACTTTTGCAACTAAGGTGGCGGTAAGGTCAATATTTTCTCAGAAAGAACGGCGGAAGTTCGAATGCTCTCTTATTCACTGATTAGGTCGCAACTAGACAAAAATTACAGGTGTGAGTTGGACTCAATTTCTGATAAATTTCTAGTTAGCCTACTTCGCGAATAAGTCGAAAGATGAACGAGGAAGAGAACTAGCGATCTCCTGCTCTGCACTAAATTTGTGCAAAATGGTGGACATTGGTGCTTCACTCAGGGAAATCAAAAGCATGTTTAAAAAAATTGTACCGCTAGAAAGGTAAGCAAAGGAAAGATAGTATAGAATTACCAGGTAAATCTTGAATACTTACGGCCCACTAAAAATTAAGGCTCTGTTAGGAATAAGCCAAGCAAATGCCTGGTAACTCGAGCCTGCATGCACACGACAGCAGTCCATGTATGTGAAGGAATGAATATGCACACCTTTCAACATTTTGCCAATTCTGTCGCGTACAAAAATAATAAAAAAACGGACTGGAGCAGAGTTGAGTGGTTTTGTATCTTTAATCTTCTTCAGAGTCCGACCTGAACACTCGTTTCCTGTCTATGATCGCTGAAGTATGTCGTAGGGGTGGCTTTAATTTTTCCGACGAAGAGAGAAAGTACACAGAACCGGGCGACCATACGCAGGCAGGATAAGCCTGATCGTAATCCGCTGCATTTTTTCAGGGAAACTGCTGTTCACGGCAAGGGGTCATCTTGTGGGACGCTGGACCAACGAAATATGTTAGTTGAAAAAGAAATATTCTGATGGCTCTGCCTCTTTCTACGAGCCCTAATGTCCTCTCGAAACGAGACAGTGGCATTCGAAAGGCTGTCAGAAGTGGAGGCATGTAGAGAAGGCCGATTACACTTTGTGTCTGTGAAACCAAGACAAGAGCGAAGCAATAAAACCTCGGAAAAGCTGGCTTCTTAGGCCTAGGTTATTCTGGTTATAACCAGAGTAACCGGCCATCATTTCTGCGGTTTCCTGCCTAACGAAAACTACGTGTTTGGCGGGGAGCTACTGAATAATCATGCATGTAGACGATTGACTGATTTTCACTATGTCAAAATCAATTGCGTTTATCGTCAAATAAGGGAAAACACATTATCAAATTGAATTAAAGTGTGTTATATCGATTCATTTCGATCAGGATAAGTTTTTAGTCGTGTATAAGGGCTGCTAAATCGGTTATCTGTCTGTTTTTAGCTTTTTATACCATCGGTAAAAGGACGGATAAAGGAGATAAAGTTGTGTCAAAATATGACAAGAAATTTTGGCGTCAAAATATGAGATGGTGAAAACCTGGCTTAATAAAAATAAGAGATTGGCGCTTATACAATATGTTAGTCATTGGCGCAGCTTCTCCTCCAATTTGTCGCGTGCGCCTTGATATTGTGCCACAGAGAGGTCCTTACATTATTATCTCGACTCTGAACGGCGATTGTATTTTTATGAGAAGCTCTTTTTCATGGCAGACATACACTCGGAGGTTCGCGCACTTCTAACCACTACACAACAGCGGCCTACATACGAGACCTATATTCAGATACTTTTTTGGAATTTTGGTATCGATATTTGGAAAATCGAGGCTTTTTATTCCGATATTAATGGGTAGCCGACATTTTTAACGCGATTCTTTAAATTAGTACCATATCGATACTTTTAGTTCGATATCGTGTCTACAATCATCTGAGCATTTAAGGGCTGCAGCCCCAAGATTTTACTGCTAACGTTTTCGCATCATTAGTACTCTTATGACTCTGGATACCGTCAAACCCGCACACCATTTCTTTGTCATCTTTAGTTCTCTTTGAATTTTCCTCCTGCTATTTGGATCCGCGCAATCTTGGCACCAGTTAAAGCCTTACCACCTTTGGCCATCGAAACGACCGTTAGAAACTGGGTGAATATTTCACTCAACCATAATTTGCCAGCTCTTTGACACTTTTGTTTAGGTGTTGCCAGATTTCGAATACCTGTAGAAGCAACAATACTCGTGTGACATTTCTAAAAAATTAATAAAGGAAGAATTGTGGTAACTCTGTTTTTATTTCTATGTGAATTACCTCGACACGAATTTTTATAAAACATCTTATGCTAAACACTTGGATAACCTGCGATCATTGTGCCTGCGATTTAAGGATCTACAAAAAGGATCCTTTCCAGCAACAAAACTCAATTTATCACAACAAAAACAAAGCGTTGCTCTTTGCTATACCAAATTTTACTACAATTCAACTAATTAGCGCTAATTCTACATTGTTCGTTTCGATATAAATTAATGCATTGTATAGTTCTAATAAAAATGCTTTGGTTGT
>NW_023458557.1:70024877-70026735 GCF_013731165.1 Rhagoletis pomonella
AAAAAAAACATTTTGTAGACAAAAAGGACCAAAATGAAAGTAGCTGCCATTCCTAGAGGGTTTGCGTAAGAGAGATATAGGGAATCTTATTTGCCATGAATTAAGCCATAGAATGAAGCCTTGAAGTCTTTAATATTATTAGGAAAACGCCCTGTATAAATAATAAAATAACTACTCAGTATTGGAACTACTTCTGAATATCAAATTTTGCAGTTTCAATCTCAGTTTCCATGAAAAATGTAAGAGCTAGGTAGGATTTTTGAAATCTCCGTACTCTAATCCACCAAGAAACGAATTTTTACTCAAATCCGTCCATTATTCTATTTTTGCCCACTTTTTATATGGAGACACAGCACTGTGGAGCGGTCGTCTCTCGGCAGGCAATGGCAAACCTCCGAGTGTATTTCTGCCATGAAAAACAGCTTCTTATAAAAATACAATCGCCGTTCGGAGTCGGCGTAAAACTGTAGGTCCCTTCCCCCCTTTGTGTGACACAAATCGGTGGAGAAGCTCGGCCAAACACTAACATCTGTGTAAGCGCCAATCTATTATTATTATGGTGCAGTGGATAGCAGTGCGTATGACCATTCCGCAGGACATGGGTCCGAGATCAGTGTCAGGGGAGATGGTTGCCCAGAAAATCAGATGGTAGATTAAAACGACAGTAGTTATTATGAAATGCGTGAGCTAGGCTAAAACATGCACGTTTGCAGAGTTGAGTGTAACATCAAATATATTTTGCAACATAGAAAAGCAACATTTTTTCGAAGAAACCAAAACACCATTAACCTTTTACCTTCATATTTTGCTCTCGTCTATAGCTTGTTCTCACTAATTTGCCTCTAAAGTCTTAGTCCATAATTCCTTTAAAACTTTTAAAGAGTCCAGATAATAATGTCAAAGCATTTAGGCATCAGACTAGTTACTGCCTAAACGATCACTCTTCTCCTCCTCCTTTTCCCTACTTGGGCATTTCACTGCCTATGTATATTTGTATGTATGTGAATGTAGTTATGCTCGAAACTTGAAAACTGGATAGTGCCGACCACAGTGGCATATGGTAAACTTTTTCAGTCATTGGCATCGGTTTTAGTTCAACAATTTGCACACACAAAACCCGAAATGTACATAAGGAATGCAGTCGACTTTCAAATATGTTTGAGTGGATATACAGTTGTGTGCATGTATGCTTAATCAAAGACATGCTATGTATATAGTTTTGTAGATATGTATATGTATGCATATGGATCTGTGGTGCTATGTACATTCTATTGAATGTTATATAAGAGGCAGTAGAATAAGTTTTTCCTGCGGAATAGTTAAGAAACGAATTAAGCTTTGCTTTTTCTCAAACTACGCAACAAAACCGCAGTCTACAAAATTGTTAATGCTACTGTTTTCTCGACATATCGAGAGCTTTCAGAAACGTCTCCACCGAGGAATTATTGGAGGGTGTGGACACTGTTGCAGTATCAGTTCAGTATATTGAAAGGTATAATTGCATATCCAATATTTTTAATTGTCGGACAGTAATGCCTGACCCCGATAATAAAGGCACTTTTGATCAACAAGATCTTCATCAAACTGCGCGGCAGGGCTTGTAGATGGTCATTTCTGATAGATGTCTAAACTTCATTAGTGAAGTGTTCGAGAGGACATGGTAACTATTCACAAATGTACAAGAAGTAAATCCAGAGATAGGGGACTTGCATGCCAAAGGATGAGAAAGTAGAAAACGGCTTGGGGAGCTACATGTGTACCTAACTGTAATTGGTATGTTGCGCATAGCTCCCATGGCAGCACTAAGCGCATGTGTTGCGGCAGAATACTTCCTTTGCGGTGCGGGTTGCTTTCTTGT
>NW_023458557.1:70026835-70056705 GCF_013731165.1 Rhagoletis pomonella
ATATAAATTAATGCATTGTATAGTTCTAATAAAAATGCTTTGGTTGTTCAGCACGAAAAGCATTTGGGGAATTTTTAGTTATTTGCCTACCAGTTATTTGCCTTGCTCTGGATACCCCACTTACTAGAAAGAGGACAGTTCAAACTTCGTTAAAAGTCATTCCTTGCCCCTCGAACCCTTTCACGGACCCCGGAGAATCATTTGGAAATGGGGTAAAATTAGCACTTTAATACAGAAAATGTAAACTCGGTAAACAGTATTTTTGTGCAGAATACCTTTCCGCGTTGGCGACCTTCGGGTCACCCATTCCAGCCAGAAATCATTGGGCAAATAACTAAACCGCAGCCAAGTATTTTTTAGTAAATAAATATTATAGCATAACAAATGTAAATTGCTTATATATCACAGAAACCCGGGAAACGAAGAAATGTTTGGGAGTATTTTAAAAATTGGAATGGAAAGCGTGCCACCTGCAAACAATGCCAAAACATAACAAGCTACAATGGTAGATCCATTGGAAATCTCAATCGCCCTATTAAGCTGAGACATCCTTTTCTGATCAGAGACAACAAAGAACGACCAACGCAGGGCGCTAACCCGACGCAGGATCAGCAACAGGTACAGGATCAGCTACAGTTGCAGGAGCAGGAGGTGCATCGATTGGAGCAGCAACCACTTCCGCAAGAGCAACAAACAGAGCGTTGTGATAATAGTGAGCAGCTACCGATAACAAACTTTGTCAAGAGGCATACAACCAGCAGAGTTGAATAAAAAATTAACAAACAACTTGTGAAAATGATTGCAAAAGGCGAATAGTAGAGGAGCCCGAAATGATAAAGCAAATCGAGATGGTGTCACAGAGCTCTCATTACAAAATACCCAGCCGAAAAACAATAACGGAAAAACTTATACCCAGTATTTGAATGAAAAAACCGGCATTGGGCTCTTTTGTGCTGCAAATAGTTTGTTGAAAGCCACACGGGAGAAAATGTGTGTAATTTTTTGAAAGAGGTCACGGTAAACTTGCATATTTCCACTTAACCCTGCAAATTCTATAATGAGTACTGTGATATTTGGGCAATGGCGTTCTATCGGTTGCTTTGCACACCTGCTAAATTTAGTGGTTCAAACAGTTAAAATTGTAATTATTTTATAAAAAACGAAAGTTTTTATACCTTAAATGCAGCCTTTTCACACCTCTGCAATTTTGTGAATTATTTTCGTTTCTTCTAATTCTGTTTTCACAAGAAATTTTGTGTGAAGATATCAGCTGATGATTGAACTTTAATGAACTTAATGAACTAGTTCATATAAGTGATCTGAACTACATTTAGCGATCAGCAAAATGAACCAAATATCCCAACTCTAGCCGAAACGCAAGTTAGTACGGGTACTAACTACATACCCGTATACTATTTACATACGTATGTAAATATACACATTCAATCGCATGTTGTTTGTTGCGTAACAAAAGCCAGATGTTGCAGCTGCTCATTCGGACTTTTATTGTTGTCTACTGTCTTTCATTGCTTTTGTTTGGAAAATTCTTATTTATTTGCTTTGTTTTAAGCCGGATTCACATTTTTTGTTATAATTTTCTTTCTTTTTTCGTCTTTCCCTACTTGTCTTGGCCACATCATACTTTTTTTTTTAGTTACAAAAAGTGACTTTCGTCTCAGCATTGTGTTTTATGTGGACGAGTATCCTTTAGGGAGCATATAATTAAATGGTTGTATAGTTGGTCTTTGGTAATAATTGCCTGTCTGCCATATAATTGGCCAAGGGACATTGACAAGAGAGACTTAATTAATTATGCTTATAACAAAAAATAAACAAAGTACGGCAAGGAAGATGAATGAATTGTTATTTAGTCGCATATAAAACAAAGCTAACGAAAGTGAAGCGGATGCACTTTAAGTTTTTAATTTCATGATTTGAACCAAGTGAGTCTAAGGTACTTACATAGACTTAAAGTTTTTGATAACAAGTTATGAGAGGCAGCTACGCGGAATTACAAATATCTCAAAGAAAATTTGTTGTCAATGCAATTATAAGCAAATCAAAGTGTTCGATGTGTTACCGGAAGAAACTTCTGACAGAATAAAAAAAGTAGAATCAAGATTAATTGCAATGTGCGGCCTCACTGTGAATTAGTGCACTTGAATTCGTTTTGTTCTTCATTTTGATAGATTTCGACGTCAGCAAATTATCTTTTGGAAGAAGTAAAGAATCACCTCTAGTATTCCATCATCAATTTGATACTACTACATCAATTTTGGCTGGAAAGCTATGGATAAAGGTACTAGGCTTGTGTACACGTACATAATTAGTAAAACAGGCTTTTAGAGAATTTTTTCGGACCTATATATAGACCTTTATCTATAAGCTGGTCTCTAAATCTCCTAATCGTTATCAACAATTGCTAAGCTCTCCTCTAGGAAGAATTTAGAGAGTTGGTTTTTACGCTGGACCACCCTGTATCCGTACAGTACTTTCGCGCAGCCGTAGCTTGGGGGATTGCCGTCCGAGTCTGCCATTAAATAATGATTAAATGCTGATTTAAATTATTTTACTCATAGTGATTAGTAAATTCTTTTTTTAACCTGATGTGTAAAAAAATGTCAAACAATAAAAGCTTACTCCGTTCGGCTCAATAAGTGGATTTATTTGTAAACACATATATTACCTAGTGATCAAGTTTTCAATTCAAATCAATTTACGCCATATTGTATAACTGAATTAATACAAGTTTCTTGGAAATTAAAAAGCTTTTATTGTATTTAAATTCTTTTGGGATCCTGGGATTAAAACAGGTAAATCCTGGGATTTTCGGACTTAAAAAACACCGGGACCCCGCGATCTCGGAGGCTCCGTATCCCGAAATTGGCATTCCATAATCTCTATCTTCTAAACCACGGACATTAGCCGCCGTTGTTCCCATGCTTGTTTTATTTATGCAACGGTCGCCTGCCGAATCGCCCCTTTTTACGTAGAAAGGAGGTTTTTATTAGTTCTCCTCGCCAACGAGGTTTTCGTGGGGATTCAGTAAAGGCATATCAGTGACGATTTTGCCCTTGTATCACATGTAACGTTGGTTTTAGCCAAGGATACCTTGGTATCAGAGTTCGGTCTTGTTGGAACCGCTGCTTTAGAGAAAACGGTGCACGACCGTAATATACCTCCTGCTAGGGTTTCGAACTCACATTCAGCCTGCATATTCTCCTCTTCTGGGCTAATTAAAGTGGACACGCGCCGACACCGGTTTGGTTATTGACAACGAGCTGTTTCCCAACGCACAGCCTCATTTGCAAGCGTATGGTAAGCCTCCAACATTAAGAAGAGTAGGTAGGACTTCCTGACAGTTGACGCAGGAGACTTTAACAATGGTTGTAGTCTCCATAATCAGTGTCGAAAATGCGGTTATATTTCCGCTGTGGTAAATACGACCTTTAAGTATTAAAATATCTACGTTGCTAAATCACTATAACGCTTAGTTTTTTTTTTTTTGTATTTCAATAAGCATTTTCACATCATCCTTCTATTTAATGAGTTGATTGTTGGCATTCGGGCCACTCACACCAAGAGATTTTAGTCGCTTTTTATGACAATCCTTCCTTACTACGGGTATATTCTGACTACTATCCCGCAGGGGTTTATATTGGAAAAATTGTCAATTAACCATCTCATAAATTAAAATTTAAAGATGATTTGATTTGGCTTAAATTTTGCACACAGCCCCATTTCATATTAAAACTGACAAAAATTTACTTACAACTGTTTTCTTAAAAATAAAAATGTCGAGCAATATACTTATGAATACATACATAGCTATGTATGTATGTAATATAACATTCCGCTATTCTTTTCACTGTCACTGCGATGCAGAGTTAAACCATTAAAATTTGTATTTATTCCCGCACTGAGACTTTCTTTTGGGAATAGCGACTTTGTCAGAATTTTTGCGTTGCCACAGTAGAACTAAATTAGTGGCCCAGGTCGTTAAATGCAAATAATTATATAAGTGTCATCCACCAAATTTTTGACTTGAAATCGCTCGCACTGCAGAAGTGATTACATGAAGGTTTCAGTTTATATTACCATTTAAAGAATTTATGTCACTCACCAAATAGTACTCTGTGTCATATTCAATGTAATTATTATTTTAAACAATATTTTCTATGAGCCGACTCGTCAATTACGAACACATATTCGCTCGTACAAACATTCTTCTTTCGCTGCTTAGTCCCACGCCCAATCGGTTAATAAAATCAAAGTTTTTCTGTTGCATATAATTTGTTTTCCCTCCCCCTAATCCCTTTGCTACTCTTATTGCTGTTTTTTTATTTCCCAGTGCAGTATCATTCGCTCATTTTCTGGTTGCTATAGCATTTTCCCTCAGGATCAGCATAAAAACGCAGTTAATAACGCACCGCTCTGAGGGAAATATGTACCCGTACGTAGGTATAATCGAGATTGCGGCGGCGGGTTCAAGGTAGCAAAATCAAGTCGGCATCCGGCAGGTATGCACGACACCAATTGCACAATCTTTTCCTTTGTGGCAGCAGCTTTGGTGGCATCGCATTGCTCTTGTTTCAATTGTTTTTGTTTGATTTGCTTGTCCTCATTGTTGCTGGGCGACTTATGTATGTATGGTTATGGAAGTGTTTGCGGTTTGTGGGGAAATTATATGTAGAAGCGCGTATTTACATACATTTAAATGTGTGGGATGTTCCCCTTTGGGGGCATGGCGGATTTCTTGTTGATAACCTTTGATCTCACTCAGCATGAGTTACCCCACTGGCTGGTGGCACCATTACCTAATCACTACAGCTGGCTGGCTCTCCCTCTACGTTGGAGAAATGGCAATTGTAGAATAGAGGCACCGTCTTCTATGGGAGGAAACTAGCTCATTCTATTTTCTTCATACTAAACACAGAGTATGGGTTAGGCTAAATGGTTAGGCTAAAATACTTAGAGAACGTATCATATGCAATGCTGCAATGAATAAATAAATATTTGGGGCTTACAACTTTGCTAAGAGTTTGGCGATGATAATTGAATATTAAATGAGCCACTCACAGGACAAATTGATGAAAGCCATTTTTTGAAAAAATCTTAAATCTTAGTATCCAATCGAACAACTTCTATTGAAAAGGGATTTAGAAAAGGTAATCGAGAAAACTTCATTGGAAATGATGAAGAAGACGAATTCAACATTGAAATTGAGGACGAATTGGATATAAACTGTAAAATAAATCCGTGCGAAATTGTATTTATTCTTTGTGATCATGTAATGTTATGTAGTTAAAATCATATAAATAAAATTAATTTACGTGGCTTAACTGACACAGTAATTGATTCCATGGAAGTAATGTCTGATCTTCGTGGAAATTAAGTCTGAAATAAATTCCACGGGACCATGGAAGTTATGTCCGTGGAAGTAAAGTCAGTTACCCTCCGAACTGTGCTCTGTGTGGTATTCACATTAATAAAAAGGGCATACAGTTTAACGCCGCCTCCGAATGCCAAATGGTTTTAATGAGAAGTTTTTTCATTGCAGAAATACACTCTAAGGTTTTCCGTTGCCTGTCGAAAGCACACAATTTTTTGGATGTTTCTTGGGCCCAGGGATCGAACTAGAGCCTTTCAAGTAGTAGTGCGCCAGCTACATATAGGGTTGTATATATTTTTCGCTCCTTCAACGAAGTTCGTTTCCTGTTTTAGATAAACATGGCAGTTTCAAAGGGCTAAGAGTTGTTGCTGCATTGATTGATGACTTGGGTGTTGTGATCTCTAACAAACTGTTTGGAGGGTAGTATATCTACTGGATGCTTTCCGAGAAGGATGTGGGTGGTAGTACCTTCCATTTCCAATCGTTATTTAGTTTTGCGATTAGCCTCAATATGCCGCTTCCAGGGGTTTCGTGAGAAGCTCTACGCTGTCTTTTCGGATAGCCAGCACTTTCGCTTTATATACACTTTAGTGATCGCGTAGTCGAAAAAAATCTCTCCGCCTCAGCTCAGAGGAAAACCCTCCTTCTCACATTCAACCTTTCAAATTTGGATCTATCTGTTCTTTCGACGTAGTATCACAACTTTTTATTTCCTTCGAAATCGCCTGAGAGTATATAGTAGTCGGTATTGATGGGTATTGAGATTTGTCGCCGACTCGACGTGCATAGAATAGAAGAATAGCTGGCATATTAGCTTTAATCGACTTAAAGAGTGTAGAGTTCGAAAAAACAATGACTTCTTGTGTAAAAGGCGTTTTTTATTACTACATGGCTTCACTTTTTCCTCTCATGCCAAAAATAGGTTTTCCCAAGATTTTCAAAACAGAGGTTTTGTTTAAGGAGAAGCTCTTCATTCGATAAAATTTTTAATCGCCGAGTAAGGTAACAGGTAATGGGCTGAAGTGGGAGAATATGCTGATTGTGTTGGCGCAATTCCTTAGTAGAAGAGTACGTATTTCGCCAAATATGTACGGTCGTTCTCGCTTCGTATCAATATCGAATCTGTCCAACAGCTCTCAGCTGCATTCGCCGGTAATTGTTTTACCGTTTTTATGGTAATCGCGGTGAATTACGCCGGCTATATTACATGATCCGTGAAATTTCATTACACCAATTTTCTGCTTGATTTCGCTAACCGTTTACGAGATATTGAATCTTTTCCGCCTGTTCAAATATCTTTGAACATGGGTATATCTGCCTAAGTAAGATAATAAATATAGGTAGTAAAAACATTTAAAAATATATGTATACACAGTGCACAAATAATCACTTTTTTGTCCTCGGCAATATGTTCAAACATCTTTGGACATGAGTACATATCTGCCAGGGTAATAAAATTTAACATAAAAAATACGTGCATATGTATGTACCTACTTAGACAATAACATATACTCATCCATATGAACATGTATTTAGAAAAGGATCGTTTTGTCTGCACATGCAATGCAAGAAACAAAACATACTTATTTACATACAGAAAATATTTACGTATATGTATACAGTCCACTACTCTGTCAAATGTATGATAAGCAAAGCAATCGAAATTCTCTGCGATCTTGTTGCCTGAGTACGAAGATTGCTGCTTATCATAACATAAATTTAAAATCACATAAATTGTAATACATACTGAAATAAGAGATCAATGCGTTTATCTCTTGCATACAAATATATATACACACATACCTATGCATGCATTAGAAAATGCATTAGATAATAGGCTTTGCATGTATATAGCCGATACACATGCAAGCAATAAAAATATAATTAGAAGACCAAGGCATTGGTTGGTAATCTTATGTAAATATACATACATACATGCACATGTACATGTTAACATGGAACACGTTAACATTTGCTGATCGCCACTTTGAGTGATCAGCAAAAGCACAATAATAAGAGCGGAAGTGCAGCTTGGGTTGCACAACGTTTCCCACAGCAAAAGCCAGACGCACCGTCAGCAACAGGAAGCCACCGTCAACACGCGCAGCCCAGTTTGGCAATTCAGAGAATCAGCGTCAACGATTGGCCGGTGCTAGTAAGTTAGCTTTTAAGTAATTCCAATTGTAAAATTTAGTCTTAGTCTTGCTGCTTATCAATAAAGGTTGACACAACGCAATTTTCAAAAATATATTTTTTTAGGGATTTTAGTAGAAAATCCCGTAACATACATATACACACACATACATATATAATTAGTTAAGGAAATAGAGTTAGAAAATTGTATATAAAAGAAAAATGTTGAATAAATTATTCAGATTCGTAAAGACTCTCAATAACACGCTTCTTTTCTTTCTTTTATATTTTATGCTTTACTTCCCCCCACCAGAGGTAAGGGGTAAAGCATCTAACTATATGTCTTCTTCTTTCTTTATTAAGGTTTTACTTCCCCCCACCAGTGGTAAGGGGTAGAGAATTTTAAAATAAGAGTATTTGTAGTTCGCGCATTGCTGATCGTTACTTGTTACCCCCCACCCGAGGTAAGGAACAAGTGACTCAGCTCTGCTACGAACACCGCCTTTCGTTTATTTGGAACCACAGTACGGCGCACAGTGTTTCGACTATATGGAGGCAGGTAGAAAAAAGTCATGGTGACGGTTGGTAAAAAAACCGGTTTGACTTAGAGAGGGAGTAGTAAAAGTCATAAGTACCAAATTTTACATTATTTACTCACCCCCCTTCTTCACGAACGATACATTTCCAAAAAAATACGGGAATGGGCGCGATACCGACTAATCAGTTTAGTTGCATTTGGCGCTGAACCCAGTACAGAAAGTGTTCCTTTATCAACTGTAATTAATTATCTAAATGTCGTGGAATATTCAGGTGAAGGTATTTATCATTTATTTGGTATTTTCCTATTTTCTTACCAAAAAATTTATTTTGAAATGTAGATGCTAAAGATTATTAGTAAAAAAAAGTGTGAGTACCGGTCCGCCAGGTCTTGAAATTAGACTAATATTTTAAAGAATTTATGTAGTTTTCGAATATATAATTTGACCTTTGCGCGCGACTTTGCAAACATATATAATTCTTGATTTTCTTAATTTTTGATTTTTAGCTTCTTTTTGCATAATTTAGCGAAAAGAATTTTTCGGACAATGAAAAAATCCCACCAGATATTGAGAAAAAAGCGAGTATTGACACCTAAGTCATTTTATTGTATAACCTTTGTTTTCTGAGAGTGGAAAGCAGGAAACAAAAATTACCCAAAATTCCATCACATTTAATGACTGGGCCCACATTTTTTGTGAGTTTGAACGTTATAGTAATCCAGTCTTCGCCATATTTTATATTTAGGTTTTTCTAATAAAATAAAGACTACAAACTAAATTTCATCGAAATCGGATGAAATTTAATGTTTCCGCCCACAAGAGTAGAGGGCGTGGCAATTATTCCATCTTTACAAAATTTCATAATTCTCTATTTCTAAGTAAAACTAGAGCACATGTCAAGTTTAAGTGAAATCGGTGCCAGTGTACTATTATTTCCACCTGCCTCCATATAGTCGAAACACTGTGCGGCGTGTAGACAAAAATTTAGCAACCACGTTAAGGATCTGTATTTATGTCTCAAATAAGTAATCCCTAGTACTAACTAGTGTAAAAAATAATTCGAATATGCTTGTGTCCGTTATTTCTGACATCCCATATATTTTGTGAGACAATATTTGTACTATACTCACCTTTTCCTCGTATTAAATTTTTTAATTAAACCATTTTTAATTATTTTTTGAAATCAATATACACATAATTAAATATTCGGCAAAACTTTTTCTTTTGCCAAGCTTTTCAACAAATCGCAATGAGGAGTCGGGCATCATTCACTATTTTTTATTTCTCTACGGGGCTTTTATTTACATACATAGGTAAATAAATAAATGCTACATACACACACTCATGTGTGTGAACTTATCATTGCTGTGAAAGTGTTTAAAAGCGTGTAGACGAAGAAAAACAAGGAGTCAAACCCTGCTGAATGTTGGCAGCCAAGTTCTTCCTCTCAAAAAGCCTCCTAACCGATTTTGCGTGCAAATGGCTGTGGATTTTGTTACGACTGTTTGTTTTGTTACGACTGTTCGTGTCATAGCTGTTGTATGAGTGGCATGTGTGCTTAACAAATGCGTATAAATACTTTTCGAGTGATGCAATTTTGTGTGCAGAACTTACGAGCAATAAATTCACATATACATATGCATATGTATGCGTAGAAATACACAAACGCAAATATTTTACAGTGGATTGGAAAGTATAAAAAATTTTATAAAAACCTAATATGTTACAAGGACCATAGAAATCGAAATCTAATCTTTAGGAAATAAATAAAGGTTCAGTTTATATCCACGTTGCTCAACAGCTGCTGCAGTAAGCTTTGTATGAAGTTCAAAGCCCAGTCATGCTATAGCCGCATGCAAAGTTCGTCATTGGACCGCTTTCAAGAAATGGTCAGAAATAGCTTAGCAATTAACACCAATTTATTTACCCAAAGTGTATAGCTGAGCAAATGTAGATTTCATCGTGAAGGTCAAAGAGAAGAATCCAAAACCTTTCAGGCCAATCTGTCTCACATTATTTGTACCAACAGCCTTACAGAAGATTATAGACAACTATCGAAGAGTAATTCAGAAAACCTCACGAGAGTTCTTAAAGGACATTGCAGGCTGAACTATCACCTGACTAAACTGAGAATTTTCTCACAAGAGGGATGCAGTATGGATAGCGAAACTGTACTTCAACGTTTTGAAATGAAGCCTTGCTTTGATGCACAAACGCATAAATAACTCTTAGGGTACCCTCTTATAACCGACATGTGCCGACAGCGCGTTAGTTTCCAGAGATTCCGACTTGATACTACAATTTCTGTCGGATACTGGATTAATATACACACCATAAATCTATATACTGGGGCACAATAGATCTTAATTCCGCAGTTTTTTATCCTCAGCAAATAATAGTACCAAATAATTTTACAAGAATTTACCTATTCTCAGCTTCCAAGAATACAAGCTCTCAAAAATTACTTTAAAGCTAGTCCCAGATCTTTCAATGGACACACTTTCGCCTCCTTATTTCTTAGCAGTAGACAAAACGCTATCGGTTTTAAAACCTTCTCAATTAAGACCATCGATCCCCGCTTAAACCGTCATAGAGCCAAATTGTTTACAATCTCGCTCACCTCCTTAAATATTGACTATTTTGAGACCTACGGCCACCGGATTCAGAAGGCACAATTTCTGCAAAGGCTGACTCTCATTTAAGTGAGCTGCGGATATAGGCACTTATCCCTAACACCTGGTGCTAGAAATGAGAGGCTGCTGGATTATTTATTATGTCGACAATGTGGAAATTACCGTCTGGGGTAAGTTTCTAAACAAGCTGTATGATCTCATGCAAGAGTACTTAAGCTAAATCACAAATTAGTATGTTAGTTGCGGATTTGCTATTGATCAATATAGGATGCAGCTCGTCCTAGACTCCAGGAGGTATAAGGTGCCTAATTCCCAGCTTTTCTCCATCGATAGCGTTCTACGTATCCTCTCTGACAGAGTCAAGTATTCTGGTGTATTTCTAGAGGCGTAACTCTCGTGGAAGATAAATTTTGGGTATCTAGTAAAAATGGAATGTACGCTGTTATGAAAGAGCAGTTGTTAAAGACAAGAGTAAACTGCTGACGGTAAGAAACCATTATCAAACCAGTTATATTCTATGCGATCATTCCTGGTGGAACTCGTTAGAAAATTCAATATAAGTTGAAAAGTTTTAACCCGTGCAAAGTGCTACTCTCACTGGGTTTTCCTTTGACCCTTCGTATGTGCATTCGACGTTGTTTGTAAATTTCGACTTCATACCATAGCAAACTGTCTGGCGCGTACCGATTCGTGCTCCGAACGGCTTCCCTTCTCTGCACATTCCTCAAAGAAGCGAATTCTAGAAATCTAGCCTTTGGGATAGTTAGACGAGGCATTTTCTGTCAAGAATGCCTTTTGAATCGCATACTTAGGTTCACCGATTTCTAAAACACGTTATTATACTGCGGTGGACGTGGTAAAAAATTAAGTCGACTAGCGTTATACCAATTAAAGATGTAAATGTTTATTTTGCTAGCCAAGCGGCAAACAGGGCGGCATGATGCCCATGGTATGATCGAAACTGGCCTCTCGGTTTCATTGAAATACTTCCGGGTCATTTGGGTACCAGGCCACAAAAACATTGCACCCCCGACAGGTCCCCTCGATTGGAGACAGGGCTTTGACAGGGGTTCAGAGGTTCCTCTTACAATCTGCGGTCCATTCCTGGATGACTGAGCTTTTATCTGGGTTTCTAACTCCCTTTGAAAAGTTGCAAAATCCTTCTGGTCTCGATAAGAGCGGTCCGATGCGACTTAACATCGCTTGCTACCAGTATTACTAGCCCAGTAAAATTTGATCAAATTGATACGGTTACCGCGTATTGAAATTCCAAAGTTGTAGAGAATTTTATTCCGCACAACTTTTGTACGAACACTTTTTTGTACGACGCTTAGATCCCGACCGGGAATGTGCCAAACATGGAAATTTATTTTCAACATCACGTCCACCGGTACAGTACATTGGAAAAAATTGTATAGGACAGATTGCAAAGATTAAGATCTTAATATGATCAAATAGACGCGCCTCACTAAAAATTTTGCAAAATTCAACATAGCGTCTAAAACACGCCGCCTAAACTAACGCTGAATTAGATTTTGCTTTACAACTTTTTCGTCACCGGAGAATCCAACACTAAAAGAGAGAAAATTAACAGCAGATTCTTATGTGTTTGAAGTTGCTGATTACGCACATAGAGCACGATTTTAAAAATTCGTAATGGCGAATCCAGTATGGCGGCTAAAAAATTAAAATTCATTCAGTCCGCTTAAAAGGTTTTCATCTGGGGTTCTTGGGGCCGCTTATTACAAATATGAAGTCAGTTTGGAAAAATTCAAAATGGCGGACCCAATATGGGTGAAAAAGGAATACAAATCGCAAAAAACCCCAAAAGAAAACTTAAAAATTCAGTTTGGCTGAATGTTGCCTATGAAATTTAGGCGCAAGAGTCTAGATCCATGATCTACATACGTGTCAAATAGAAGTAAACTGCATCAAAAAATTGGCGCTACAAACTTTTTTTTCTGGGAAAAAGTCTTATTTTACTGACTATACAGTAGCTTTTGGGAGGATGATGGAGTAGAATGGTTTCAGCAATTTGTGCTCAGCTGCCTACTGGGCTAAAGTTTAAACACATTGGTTCGTGTTTTATTAGGACGCCCGAATAAATCTTTTAGCAAAAAGAAAGTAGTCTTGGAATTATCTGGGAACTCTTACCTACTGATTCAAGGTGGATAAAAGAAACTACAGTTGGATGGTAACTGGGGTAAGACTTTATGTCTCCTCATGTGCAGGGTGAATAATCAGGCAAAGGTCCCAAAAAACCCAAATACACGAGCACATAGTAGTTTTGTATCTCGTTTCTGTAGAGAGGAGCTAATAGCATTTTTTCTGACATATCCGCCTTTTCTTAGGCAAAGTGGTCTTACAAGCAAATTTCAATTTCCACATACTAAAAACCGATATACCGATAAAGTATTTATCAACGTCAAGTTTTAGAAGTTATCTTAAAACTGGTAAAGCTGGTTAAATCACCTCACTGGGAACAAAAACATACGAAGCATGACAAAAGTACAAAAGCGACGACTTTCAGCTTAATTGCTGTGCACTTTAGTGCAACTGTAGTTGGCACAACTACGTCTAAAACCACTAAATACTTAGTATACTCTGGTAGTCCGTTGCCATAAATGCTATTGTTTGGATGGTTGTTGTTGTCATGAGTACTATGGTTGTTGTTGCCGCCGGCATGGCATAACAAAACAACAAACGGTCTGTCACCACGTAACCATGATTTATAAGAGGGCCCGTTTGTCGGCGAACTAGCTAACTCAGATAAACATACATACATACATAGCAGCATATGTGCACGATAAACCGAATCCCTGTAGGGAATCTCGTTAGGAATGATCAGAAGAGAGATTTTGGATGTCGATATGCTAATTTTCAATTGTCAAAAGTCTCTAGATGAGAACAAATATATGCAAAACCTCCAGAGAAATATTACCTGTTCCCCATTATTACGACTTTATATTTCTCTTTCGGTTTTTGTCATTGCTCTAATAAGGACAACTGTTTCTACGTTTATGCGTAGGTAAATTCACGAAGTAATTTCGAGAATTTCAGTAGAAATTCCGTGTAGAAACAACATTTCGTGTATAGATATATTAGATCGCCGTATACCAAAGAGCAGCTTGGGTAAAAAGGTTTCAGGAGCAATTAAGTGGCATCCTTCTGATGCGCATCTAATCCTGCATCTACTGCCCATAGAACCGCGAAACTGGTGCGTTCTTAGCAATCAGCCTCAGAGTCGAGCTGTTGGAAAATGCTGCAGCACACTCATACATAGTGGATCTCTTGACAAGCTCATCGAATCAGAGAAACAATCAGATTAAATACCTCCTACGATAGATTTCAGGAAAAACTTTCAGGTGAAGCTTCCTTCTAGACAGTATTGGAGTAGAGGTAGAATAGTGGAAGAGAATTCCACTGAAATCTATGCTAGGACCGCGATCCCCTGTACTGCGAATCTAGAGAGAAACTGCTTAGGAGTACAAAACGAATATATTTTCCCAGATAAGCAATCGGCACTTCTGGCATTTTTCTCGCCGGTAAAAAAGTCGAAAACAGTAGAAGATTGCAAGTGCGCGTTAAACTCGACGGCCGAGTCGATGGACATCTCTGCCATCTGGGTTTCCGGGCAAAGGAACATAAATGTTTTCTTACAGACAACCACAAAGATGATTAACGATAATAGTTCATGCACAGCAGAATATATAATTCACTACATGACAATTTAAAAGACTGCTTAGAAGATGAAAAATCAAAAGCCAAAAAATTTGAAATATGATTAAACTCTCCCAATGTTCCAATGAATAGCAGCATAAGACGCATATACCGTTCAACTCGCTGAAGAAAGAATTTTTAGATAAAATGTTGAGGAATTTTTTCTTTCTTTTGTACAAAGTTCGAAATTTGCTTTTGTTGGGCTTTTGTTAGATAACGCGCTGTGCTTTCATAAAATTGAATGAAGACAAAAAAAATTGAAAAAAGACAGAAGAAAAATAGAGAAAACTGGTCAAAATATCAATTCATCAAATATCAAAAATTCAAAAACGCCACGACTAGGTTTGGCAAGAAAAAAATGTTTTTCGAAATGGCATTGCGGAAATAATATGTATCTACTTCATACTCAGGGGTTTACGGTGACCTTTTTTGTTTGCTTGCAAGGTGGTATGGTCTGATCTGTATGACATATATACATTCATAATATGTATACAGTTATGTCCTTATACACACATTAAAAGTAAAAAATGTGCCCCACATTGGCACTCTTTGTGTTGTATTCGATTTAATTAATGTAAGTATAACCAAGCATATACATTGGTATATACATACGTGTGTACATTAGGGTAGTATGTGAAAAAGTAAGGTCGGAATTTCTATGTTCTCACGCCCTAGGAGTGTTCTACAGCGAAAAAAATGATGCCAATATTTATTTTATTTTGAATTAAAACAGGTAAGAAAGTCTAAGTTCGGGCGGAGCCGAACATTAAATACCCGCCGCAAGTATTAAATATATGATTTCCACCTTTCCGAGAGCTACAGCTACATGGTAAGCCAGGGTGTAGCAATTTTGAGTATATTAGCGTCCTTAAATGTCGAAATATTGAAGTTGTAAGCATATCTGAAATTTACCGTTATATGAAAAGCGGCCTCAAATTTAGTCCGATTTTCAACGTATTGCTTTTCTGTGGCAAGCTCTATAACCGTACCGTGTTTGGTACAAATTGGTAGAACGGTTACCGAGATACATATGTATATGTATCTATTCATAAGTGGGCGGTGCCACGCCCATTTACCAAAATTTTATCATAAACGTATTTCTTGGTAAAAAAATTGTTGCAAGTATCAATTTAGATTAAATTGGTTTTAATATTTACTGATTTATCGAAAAATTCGTATTTCTCTAAATTACTGTTATATGGGATGTGGGCGTGGTTCTTGTCTGATTTAAAAAGTTTTCGGCCACTTGGTACATTATACCAAGGCCAATAACTGTGCCGAGTTTGGAAGAAATTTGTGCAGCGGTTACCAAGATATACACATGTAACCCTAAGTGGGCGTGGCTACGCCCATTTTCCAAAACTTTATAATATTCTTATTTTTCGTCTAAAAATTATTGTAAGTGTCAATTTTGAGTGAATTATCTTCAGTAGTTACTAAAATACCGCAGTTTTCGTATTTTTGAAAATTACCGTTATATGGGAGGTAGGCGTGGTTATTGTCCGATTTTGACCATTTTCAATACCATCCGCCCGAAAGAAGTGCACGTACCAAGTTTCGTTAAGATATCTCAATTTTTACTCGAGTTATCGTATGCACAGACGGACGGACGGACGGACAGACAGTCACCGCTTAATCGATTTCTATTTTCATTCTGATCATTTATGTATACATTTGTCTATATCTATCTCGATTCGTTTTGCCTGTTACAAACAACAAAGTTATAATACTCTTGTGCACAAGTGCGCTCGGGTATAAAAACATTTAGAAGTCGCTCAAAGCGCTCAAAGTTTTCCATGTGTTCTATATGGGAAAAAACCACTTTTCGTAGAAATGGTATAGAATTCTTGAAAATCAATATTTTTCGATCGGAAAACCCTGTTTCTCTTCAGAAGATTCCCAATAACAATAACAATTTTTTATTTAACCATTTCTTCAAAGTAACTATATTTTATAGGTCCGCCAAGACCCCCAGAAAATGCCAGAAAATTCAATGGGAGGATATATAAAAAAAATCTTTAGTATTAAAAACAGGTTAAACAAATGGGTATTGTTATTGGAAGTCTCCTGAAGAGAATCAAAGTTTTTCGATCGAAAAATATTGATTTTCAAGAACGCTGTAGCATTTCTACGAAAAGTGGTTTTACCCCTTATAAAATACATAGAAAACTTTGAGCGACCCCTAAACATTTTTTGATTTCAAAATAAATAAAAATAGGGAGCATTAAAATTCCGACGTAACTTATTTTGGTCTACCCTAATGTATATGGCTATATAACTATTCGTCTGCACATATGCTTATATAGCGGTGTAAATGTTGCATCTTTTTGCCTGAGTGCGCAAAAAAGCTCACCCTCATCTTTTGTGAAACAGGTTTGCCAAATTAATAGCCCTCAGTTTTTGCTGAAATATATATATGTACAGTGTTGCCGTTTTAGCCCTTTGGTGGCTAGATTTAGCTACCACATACTTTTTTTGGCCACATAAATTTAATATTGCCCCTGGCCCTTTTTTTAGCCCTTTGGAGAATTTATTTTATGTATATGCTTAATTTGATCTCATTTTCTTTTCATTTTTGTAAGAGATGAATTTTTAAACTAAGAAAGACTGATATATATGCATATATGTATTGTATGTTCCTTACGTTTTTATACATACATACTGTAAAAGTGTTAGGGCTGTTAACTTATCTATTAACGATTTAACTATAGTTTGAAATAGATAAGTTTACGGCGCTTAATATGCCTAATTTGTTAAATGGTCCATCAAGTCGATTGACCGTGTATGTTCTTGTGGTGTGATTGTACCAGCTGCTGGTGTGACTTCAAAAACTATTTGAAAATTTTATGATTGTACCAGCATGCTGGTGTCGTGAGTGGTAAAATTCGCTCAATTTTCTAAGTAAAAAGTATTTTGGCGGAAATTTCTTGCACTATACGAGTCAAAGCCGTGTTTGTGGAAGTTTAAATTCACGATAATGAAGCTGTAAATTAAAAAAAAAATCCTATTAAACAATCGTGGTACAAAGCTCAATAAAAATATTAAAAAAATAAAACGTTAATAAGCCGCAATAGCATTGACAAACAAAAACACAATGTTTAACCAAATGGTAGAAAAATTATGAAATTTCGGCTCCAATCATTTCGATCTTTTCTCGACCTCATTTGTAAAGAAATAAATATTGTACCAGCATGCTGGTAAGTTATATGCTTCAAGCCTGATGGTACAATCACTTGATGGAGCCAGAAGCTGCTGTCGTATATTTCCCTATTTATACAAAAAGTTCACTGTTTTTCTATACCATTACTTATTGAAAATGTTTGCGTGCATACTTACATATATATGACTTTTTTTAGTCCTTTTTTGGCCCTTTTTTTTAAGGAATTTGGCTACAAAAATGATTCGCGGCAACACTGCATATGTATGTATTTTCTGTATTTTTTGTCATTTCAATTTACGAAATTCAAATAAAATATGTACTTATGTAAGCACTTAAATAGTACATTTATTTATATACAAACTTCTAATTAGTGATTGGACTCAGTAGCAAGCGCTTGGCTTTCGGGATGCACGGGATGGACATTGAAGGTTGGTTAGTAGGGTTAGAACCAGGGATAGTAACAGTTAAACTTTTTATAAAAAAAAATCGCTCTTTATAAATTATTTTTTGACTTTTGTTTAACTACTCTTAAATAACCGTTATTTCTGACTTTTATTTTATAAATTCAAAATAACAATTATTTTTGATTTTTATCTGAATAATCTGCAAATAAAACTTATTTTTGATTTTTAAATTATGTGTCTCAGATAACAGTTATCGAAGACTTTTATTTATAAAAGTCATAAATAAAAATCAGTCACTGACCTTTATTTTTTGAATCATACTTATAAAAGTCATTTGCATAAGTCGTAGTAAAGTTTTGTTTTCCAGCACCTTCTTAACTTCGAAAAATTTTAATCACTTTTATTCGAATGATTTAAAAAATAAAAGTCGGTGACTGATTTATATTGATGACTTTTAAAAGTAAAAGTTCCTGGCTATCTAGGCCATATAATATAAAAATGATAATTGTTATTTTGGATTTAAATAATTGTTATTTTGGATTTATAATATAAAAATCAAAAATAATTGCAAAAAAATTTATTTTCCAATTTGAAAAACGAAATCGGTTGGTATGTATCACTTAGTTACAAAACATTTCCTTCATGGTGAATTTTCCATGACTGTTTTCATCAATAACTGTTATGTTCGGTCCCTGGTTAGAACTTTAGTAAAATCGTGATATGATTTTCGAGACAATGAGAAATTTTCTACCCTACTCCGCTTTACCTACGATACACTTCGATTTTCTTCCGAAAAAAGAAAAGTAAAGCCCAAAATAAAATAACGCAGTGGCAGTGGCAGCAGCAGTTTTTCGAAATCAGCTGTTTTTTAGAAAGTGTGGTGTCCAATGAAGCGACTCACAACACAGCAGTGGCAGCTAGCAGTACTGCTCAGTTTAAAGTAAATTTTAAATTCACTGCCACTGCCTTCATCGCAGCAAACTTCGCATGCTGAATTTGACATAAATGAAACGCAGCCAACATCTGTTGATGTCACTGAAGCCTAAAAGGCAACAACAAAAATGTAAACAAACAAAAGGGAATGTTAAAAAAAGCAGTCACTGACAACGCCGTATTGTGTTTGCTATGGCAGTGACTGCCAATATTATCAGTAACAGCTGATTTTAAGCACTGTCACTGCCACTGCCACAGCGCTATTTGGCCTTAAGCTGTTTGCAGTTTCTCAACCCGAAAAAATCCAAAAATTTAATTGTCTTCCTTTTTAAAACTTACAAACGCATTTACTAATTCATACATCTTGGACGTAAAATCTTTATCTATCCATCGCAAATAATATCCATTTAACTTCGGTGCAAAAGCAATTTTATTGAGCTTTAAAGCTTGTGGCAAAAACGGTACATAGACAGTAGATGGTTAAGGGGGGTTAAAATCTCTGACTGGCGGTTTTAAATCAGGCGTTCACAGTTTCCTCTTTAAAAAAAAAAAACATATTTTTGTAAACAATCCCGACGTAATGCATTCCGAACGCTTATCGAGGAGACCTCTATGCTTTTAAGATCAAACTTACAATCTCACACAGCTATCTTTATGCGTTTCTATGTGTACAAATGTTTGTATGCATTTTTTTTTGCGTACGTATTTATGCATGCATGTATGTTTGAATGCTTTGCGAATTGAAAATTCTAGTTCTACGCCAGCACACAACATTCAATTAAAGTGTGTAAATATTTTCGCAAACGTTGCCAATGCGATTGATGGCTTTTGCTTTCCACAACGACAGCTGCCACCATTTCAAATCAACGGTAAAAAATAGTAGTTTGATATGCAGCAGGCAGTCTGAATGTGCATACAATCTAGCACACTTTTTCTCGCCTCCCCCATACGTCTCCACAATCCGCCAACCAACTACAGAACGTTCGGTGACGTCGCTTCGATTTTACCTTTGATGAGCGAGCGCGGCACAGCTCTATGCCTTCTGAATAATCATCGCCACCTCCTTTGTCACATACACATATACATAGGTGCATAGCAAAACTTTCATACAGATGAACGTGGACATCTTCAAATGCCTAATATTTTCATCGATCCTACCGTACTGTGAAGTGTATTTGCTTTTCCTTCACTTGTTTCGCTTTGTTTCCCTTCCCATGGCTTTCAAGTGCAAATCAAACGCTTTTCTGAACGCTTCAATACCAAAGTACATATTTACTAAATAGATGTCTTTGAGAAAATGATTTTATTTGTAGCATTTTTGCGCACTCGACAAGTTAGCATTTCACTAGGAGTACTAAATTGAGATATTAAAATTAATTTGCAATGGAGGATTTCCAAGCCTTTTTGTCGAAGCCATGAGCCTTGTTTAAAACAGGGATGCTACTTTTAAATCCATTAAATACTAAATCGATTAATCGATCCCTTTCTAATCGATTTTTTAGTTTTGATTCCACTCAAAAATTCGATTGAATGTTAAAACAAGTATAAAGATGCTAGGACTTACCATTGGTTTTAAGCGTTTTTTTCTTGACACTCATGCATATTTTCCTCCACGTAAAAATAGTTTTGAGCATACTTTGTATGAAGTAAATTTGAAAATCAGCAAACAAACAAATGCTAAAAATCAACGGTAGGTCTCGGCTTCTTCAAAATTGCACTTTGCTATACTAAAATGCGAAAACAAAAAAAAACTCCCTATTGCAAAAAACCTTTGTACGTAAGTTGTATTGGGTTAGTAGGTTAATTTTGAAGTAAAGCATAAAAACTGTTCCCGTTTGTGATAAAAAAAAAAAAAACAATTTTAAAAAAAGTTTACGATTTCTTAAGTAGCCATATATGCATAAAAAAATCGTATCCCACATTTCTTTTCTTCTTCTTTATTGGCGCTGTAACCGCCTAAACGATTTTGGCCGAGTTCAACAAAGCACGCCAGTCGTTTCTCTTCTGTGTCAACTGCCGCCAAATGGAAATGCCAAGTGAAGCCAAGTCCTTCTCCACCTGGTCTTTGCTCTGCATTCGTCTACTTTTTCCGACGTGCAACTCTCAACAGTGACGTGTGTGCCAAGATGTGTATGCTCTGACTGTATGTGTGATGACAGGAGATACGTTTTGTCCTCCTTCACCACCAGACCCATTTTTCTTTGCTTTTCTATCTAATCCCGAGAAGGCAGAACAGACATAGCCCCTGTTGTTACAGATAATATCGATGTCGTCGGCGTAGTGTGCCTGAGCGGTTCTGTGAAAGAGAGTCACCTTGTCATAATTTAGGTTCGTTCTAAACATCGGTCTCTAGGTCGCCTTGGTTGTTCTTGCAAGAGTTCGCCCTGGTCTTGAAACCTCCTGTAAGTCGCCTAACTCTCTGATGAACTTTTCGGGCATTCTTCCTGTCGGCCAGCATTTCAAGCTCTTCGCATTCACGTTTTTCGGCCTCTCTGTTCTTATTGCGGCAAATACGTCTCGCTACCCTCTTCAGATCCCTATAGCGGTCCCACATAGCGCGCGTTGCGTCCCATCGCAACGTAGCCCTGAAGGTGGCTTCTTTTTTCTCTGCATCTGTTCTGTCGGGCTCGCTGAAATCCAACTGTTTCTTCTATGTCACTTTGTTGAAGAGTGCTCCCTGAGAGCAGATTAGAGAGTCGAGTGGCGAATAAATTGGCCATCTGTTGTGATTGCAGCAATAGCTTTCCTTGCATTGTTGGGCGCACATTTTTTGCTGCACAGAGGCGGGTGCGTATCTTGGGTGCAACAAGATAGTGGTCCGAATCGATGTTTG
Organism: Rhagoletis pomonella; assembly: GCF_013731165.1. Taxonomy (NCBI): domain Eukaryota; kingdom Metazoa; phylum Arthropoda; class Insecta; order Diptera; family Tephritidae; genus Rhagoletis; species Rhagoletis pomonella. Next base: position 70,048,583 of record NW_023458557.1, read on the forward strand.
GCTTTCGGAGTGTACGTATGTCTAAAAGCCTGAAAACAGCCTCAGTCCGTTGTCTGAACGTTTCGTCGTGAAGGCTGAATTTTCCGACAGTAACTCCAAAGATCCCTCCCTGGGCCACCTTGCCATTGACATTGCCAAGAACGATTTTTTATAGAAAAATTTCTTGGATGCATCGTCCTTCTCGTCCGCCGGAGCTTTGGCGCAGATCAGGGAGATGTTGTAGAATCTCGCTTTGATGCGGATTTTGGCTAGTCTGTCCCCGATCACGAACCCAACACCGAATTTGCGACCCTTTACGGGGCAACAGTAGTAGACGTCGTATTTCTTGAATGACGGTGATGTCAGCTTTAGCCTTTCCGAGGACATCAACCAGCCTTCCCCATTAAGGGTCCGGATATTCCAAGTGCATACTCTAAAATCATAGCCTTTTATACGTTTGCCGCGGTCGTAATCAAACAACCGGAGTCTCATCCGAGGCTTTTTCTTACTTTTCATTTGGCGGAATTTTAACGTGGCGGGAGCGAAAACGGGTTTGTGGTCGCTACTCAGAGGATATGTGGATATGTGCCTTGCATCCGGAAGGCAGCGTGGCTCCGTATGCGGCGTGTTTTCTGTCAAGACTAGTTTGTTTCGGATTCGCTTAGATCCGACTACTTCTTCGGCGACGACACGTAAAGCTAGTGAAATGCGAGCGTTCCTAGCCGCAAATCGTTTCTTAAGTACAACAAAACTGTTGTCCGAGTCCATATTTGGCAATCGGCGTCTACGTACATCTATAACACTGGATATGTGCGCCCCAAAGCACTCATAGCAGAAGTAATTGGATGCCTCGCCCTTTTCTCCCATCGGCGCGTGTGAACAAATGAGCGAGATGTTGAGGAACTTCGCTTTGCTGCGGAACTGATCGGTGCCTCTTCGATATCATTGCCTTGTACTTGATCATGCGGTTGTTGGTTTTGTTTTTTTTGTTGGTTTTTGTTAATATTTCTATTTCTAGAATGTTTAACTTTTAGGTGTGCTCGTCCTTAAGTTTTCATTAAAAAACGGTTGAGGCTCAATATAAATTGTTGAATATAATTGTATTAAGGCCATAAAATAACAAAAACAAATAACTTTTAAGTTTTTTTTTTAATAAATTTATATACTGCCATGGCAGTTCGCCAACTGGTGGCATAAAATATCTTTCGTTTTGCTTGTGGTGGTATTTAACGCAGCAAAGGTTCCGTCATCGGACTCAATGTTAAAGCGTAAAGAAAAATTATAATTATAATTTGAAGGATATTAATTTCAGTGATTTTTGGACACAAAAGGAAGAAAAAAAGTAAATTATTAATAAACAGCCCAAATGTTGTTGTGTATTGTTAACTTCAATTGCCGCACAAGAACACAATGAATATTGCCAAAATTTTTAATTTTTCATTGCCACATGATTGCCAATCGAGCTATCACACGATTGCCGCAACCGGGCACAGTAAGCACAATATCGGCCTCTATTGCCGCATGAGTCAATTTATTGTGAAATTACATGATTGGGGCATAAAATGAGGCAATAATTGTTGTATTGCGGCAATCGTGGAATCGCAGCTTTGCGCTTAATTTGCACCCTGCAAACCGCTCAATCCCTTTATTTGTATTTTTCTTAAATAAATAAGTAGCTTATTGGTTAACAGTTTAGTGTCTATTATAAAATATGTACTTTTTAAAAAATTATGATAACAGTTATGTACACTAGACTGCGTCACCCCCCATATAAAAAAAAAATTCGGTACTTTTTTCCATTGGAATTATAAAATCTATTTTATTTAAAGACCTGCACCAAAATATTTCGGAAAAATATTACGATTTACGTGAACTTTACCGATTTGAACATATCTCCAAAAATGGAATCTTTTATGAATAAACTGTTAAAGCTTAAAAATTTACATAAAAATATTGAAAGAAAATCCCACGGAATCATAATTATGATACTTTTGTTGCTGTTTTCGAAGTTTTTTCAAAGTTTAGTTTAATAAAATTTTGAATAACTGGCCCAAAACTATACCCATTTGGACTTATGAGGTATTAGTGGAAAGGCATTTTCTCATGAAAGAGAAAGGTTGGATGAACCAACCTTGGAAAAATGTTCAAAAACAGCTTCAAAAATTTCATCATTTCGATTCCGTTGAAACAATTTTTTTTAAATATTTGTGTGCAAATTTTTTACGCTTAAACTGTTTTGTCATCTGAGGGGATTTTTTCAAAAAAAATTCTTTATCGTAGGAGATCCGTCAAAGGCACGACCTTCACCCACCTGTTTAATGGATGAAATCTACTTTGTACGAAATTTAACGTCTTGGGAAATATTTCGCGAGTGGGTTGGCTGAAAAAATCCTGGCCAGGATGTTTTTAATTAAATATTCAAAAATTATTATGATTTGTTTAAAGAACAAATTATATATATACCAATCGAAAGCATAAAGTCTATAGAATGTGTTAAACAGATGAGTGAAAATTACTAATATTACCTACCTGTTCATACCTTCCAACGCGATAGGTATGCCAGGAAAAGAATAGAATATCCAACTTTTCACGTTTTATAGACTTAATACTTTTGAGTGGTATATAATTTGTTCATTAAAGAAATGAGTACAGAATTAAAGAAATAAAAATAATTTTTGAATGTTTAATTAAAAATATCCTGACCAGGATTTTTTCAGCCAAATTTCAGCCAGTTTTTTGCAGTCAAATTTCATATAAAAAATATATTTCATCCATTAAACAGATGGGTGAAGGTCGTGGCGTTTTTCGGATCTTAGACTATTAAGAAGCTATTTTTATTCATAAAAAACAACTCCATTTTTGGAGGTATTTTCAAATCGGTCCAACTCACATAAATCTTGATATTTTTCAAAAATATTTTGGTGGACGGCTTCAAATATAATAAATTTTGTAATCCTGGCGGAAAAACTGCAACTTTTTTGGTGATGCAGTCTTATTTACATACATACATACATGCATATGTGTAATTTAACAACGGAAGCAAATTGGAGCAACCGATTGGCTGTTTCCGCTAACTTACATCCATTGTGTTCAATTATCCATACATACATATAAACATACATGCATGCACATATCAATTAATCATACGCCATATCGTCACTGAATGTGGCAGCATTATTTGTTTGCCTGGCCTAGCAAAAGCAACGCATAAGCAAAGCGGCAGCAGTGTAAACAATCAATAAGATGTCAACCGAGTGAAAGAGATATGATACGACGACTACACATTTAACAACAACAACTCTAAATCATGTGGGCGGACACACTTGCAGGAAAAGTAATCATAACAATGGCGCATTGATGACTCCAATTACAAACAAGCAACACTAGCATGAATACCAAGCGAAGGGGGGAAAGCGCGCGCGAAATAAAAGAAATGCTGATCTGGCAGCAAGTCAGAAGAGCTACATACGGGAACAATGCAAGAGAATGTCGCATAAATTTGTCATTTGGCATTGCTGCATGCAAATTAACAAATACACATATCAATATGTGTAGATATGTATGTACATATATATATATATTTGTTTGTGCACGCGTGGGCCTACGAGACACGTTCCACATTTTATCCATGTCACCAGTATAAGATGTCCTTTGTCAATTTGTCTACATAATTTCATTGAAATTAATATTGCCGCGATGTTGGTAAAATTCGAAATCTTCACAGACGGATTTCGATATCGGTTAGCTTGTGCTTTGACTGGAAGATATTGTGCGATGAGTCAAATGGAAAATATTTTGCAATCTATTGCCGAAAAGCAAAGAGTCCATGACTTTGGACTTTCAGACCATGCAACCCGATACATAAGAGATGCTGGCCGTTTAATTTTTTAAGAAAATACATTTTATATGTGAGTATACTTGAGCAGTATCAGGCGGAAAATGGGCATGTATTCTGTCCAGGTATTTATGCATAATAGGTGTTGAGCAGAAGGTATATTTAAGAATCTCAATTATTAGTAATTGTAATGGAACCCTGTGAGTTGTCTCAAAATATTTGTTAAATGTTTGTAAAACTTGAGTCTGGTAACTCGATGTGTAATGTGTCAAAACTATCGCGCCAAAATAGTTTATTCTAGAAGAAAAAGAGCACAGGAAAATAAAACCAACGAATCCAATTCCACCCCATATAATCTCACATCACCAAAATTTAACCAATAAATCGATGGGCTACCATCACTATTAACATCGCAATATGTACAACTAAAATTGAACGGTTTTATTTTGACACCAGCGCGATCTTCTAGAACAATAGGTGTATACAATTCGGCTATGCTTGGATTTTTAACAGATAAGCGAACGATTGTTGTGCAAAATTATAAGAACCAGGAAATTAAGCAACCGCCGAGCAAAATTGGTCAATGTGGAGGGTTCTTCTAAAACGGTCCCATGCACCCTGATAAACTGCCTTGTTTTGAAGAAGCGTATCCAAGCCCCATCGAATTTGTTCCGTGAGAATACTTGCCCCAGAATGGGCGGCAACAGACGATGAGGAAGTACAAAAACCGCTATTAAAACCGCAAAACAAGCAACTAAAACGTAAACTTGGACTAACTGTCATCAAGATCAAGACCAGTACCTAATATTTGTATAACAGCATACCGGAAGCACGAATGAGCAGATTTTCTATAACTGCAGTAGACAAGAAGGATATCACATTAAACCAGCAGTCTAATGCCATAATTTTCTAAGTCCTACGAAATCCTGTGCAGGTCCTCTATTCATTAAGTTGGTCGTACAGGCCCATAGTCGATAAAGACAATTTTAAGCGGAGACCAAACAGCACAAATATTTACACAGTGAAGACACATAAACAAGAAAACAACAAAAGAAATTCACAAGAAAATGCTGTGTATTTGGCACAAGCTACATCGCTTTGCACTCTCCGGCAATGAATATCGAAGCGAAAAAAAAAAATAAATATAATACTATTTAATGGGTACCACAGCTCAAATGCCACTTTGCTAGTCGATTTATCACGCCACCATAGAGAAAAAAAGCTTCGAAAATCCCACAAATGAATAAAGCACTTTCACGGCTTCACAATCGCCTCTTCAAACACCCACGGCAAGGCCTTAGCCTAAAGACGGGACTCGCCCAAAATGAATGCCTGCAAAGTCAGGACAACGCTGCGCAGTCAACGATGTCATATTTTCCTGCGCCACCCTCCTCTTGCAGCTGCTCAGGCTTTGTCGATCGATGATAGTGTTTAATCAGTATTCGTTACCGAAAGGCCTTGACGATCCACCAGCAGATTTACCGTAACGTGAGCCACTAGATGACGCAGCCGTACATCTACCAGTCGCCGCTAGAACTTCCAACGTTGACAGTCAGAGCGACCTACCAGTACATTAACCAGTTGCCATCAGCAATCTCACTGCTCAAAAGCAAAAAACACAGACACTAGCTACCATCGCCGAAGAGAGCCACCGATACCAGCACCAGTTGTCTCATTTATGCTTGAGTATCGCCGACACCGGCTCTGCTCCATCCACCACCGATAAGTTTCGGAGGTGGTCAGCCCACTCATCACTTGACAATCTACAGCACTTTATTCAGTGGTGGAAGTGGGACCTCTTCTCAAGCCTGGATTGAACTGAATATTAGCTTTTGAGCATATTCTAAAATAATGGGGCCCGTAACCTTCTGCAGTATCTTTACCTTTGTCCTTGTCTCCGAGCCAGACACCGGCACAGTCATGATGAGTGGCTTATATGTGAAATGTGATGGGAGAGGACTTTACCTCTCAACTGCCTACTCAGTCCAAAGTAGCACTTGTTGGCAAAGGTGATTCTCCGTTGGATTTCAAGGCTGACATTATTATTAGTGTTAATGCTGGTTCCCAAATAAACGAAGTCGTCTACTTTTTCAAACTTGTCGCCGTCAATAGGGACTTGGGCGCTGAGACGTTTATCCTCTGACTGTATGCTGATGGCAGTAGGTACTTCGTTTTGTCTCCGTTCATCACCAGACACACGCGCCCTGCTTTACTATCTAAGTGCGAGAAGGCAGAACATGTCCTTGTTTTTACTGATGATGCCGATCTCGTCAGTATGCGCCAACAATTGTGACATAAAATACCTAATAGCTGTGGCATAAAATTAATGAATAATTATTTAATTTTTTCCACATGATATGTAATTAGGTATCTACGGCTACTCAACATGAATGCGTCTGTTTAAAAATCGTATGGTATGTATACATAAAGTAAAAATTTTTTGCGATATTTTTTATTCGTTTTGCTCTTCACTTCTTTTATTTATTGAAGTGTGCAAAGCCCACAATGGTGGAAAATTAACTGTTCGCGTTTGTTGTTGTTCCATGTGGCCAACTACCCAATCCAACGGCAATTATTGCATTCTTTATTTTTATTGTGATTATTTACTCATGAATATGTATGCATAAAATTTACATTCAACTGGATGGGTGACGATCTGCCAGAAACTCACTTAATAAATGTAAATATTTTGCGGTCAACCGAATACCAGCAGCGAAAGTTTTTAAAAGCAAATGAGTGAAAGGTATTGCAATGATGAATGTACATTAGGGTGGTTCAAAAGTGCATGTGAAAAAGTAATATCGGAAATGTTATGCTCTCAACCCCCTAGGATTGTTCTATACCAAAAAAATATAGGACTATTTTTGAAATTAAAAAATATTTAGAGGTCGCTCAAAGCGCTCAAAGCTTTCCATGAATTTTATATGGGAAAAAAACACTTTTCGTAGAAATGGTATAAAATTCTTTAAAATCAATATTTTTCGATCGGAAAAATTCTTTCTCTTCAAGAGATTCCCAATAATAATACCTAATTAGTTATTTAACCATTTTTTCATATTAACTCCGCCAAGACCCCCGGAAAATTCAATGGGAGGATAAAGCTTTAAAAAAGCTTTAGTATTGAAAAATGGTTAAATAAACAATTGAGTATTGTTATTGGAAGTCTCCTGAAGAAAAACCGGGTTTTTCGGTCGAAAAATATTGATATTGAATAATTCTATACTATTTCTACGAAAAGTTGTTTTTCCCCTATATAAAATACATGGAAAACTATTCAACCGCAGCTGGTGGGGATCGAAAGGAAGCTAATTGGATTCCATGGCAATGTAAGTATATTTATGCATTCTTACATACATTCATACATATGTATATATTCGTACATTCATGTCTAGGTATGAAAACCTCAGCAAATTTGAAATTAATTGGAAACGAATTGGCTCGTAAAAACAAATTAATCTTATTTTATGTCATCAACTCACAATATTATTTTATGAGTAAGCTTTTTACATATATTTAGTCCTTTATGAGCTTCTATATTTTTATATGAAATAAAATGAGATGGAATAAAAAAGCAAAACTTTTTACTTGTTTTTATCTCTATCTTCATCTTTGTATGTATCGTTTTATGAATCGTAATGGGTTTCATCATGTCTGGTTAAATCTAATTTCCCGTTAAGCATCGCTAGCGACTATTATATATATATCACTTAAATATTATGTTTTGTTATTTTTATTTATGATAGGCTTGACATATCTAATACATAATCAACGCTGTCGTTACAGCTGTAGTATGTCCGGTAGACTTAATAACTCAACAGCACCCAACTTTTTATTTAGGAGAGGTACAGAATCAATTTAGTCGCCAGTGTAGCCTTATGTAGAATTTTGTCAGTACAAAAATTCTGGTGTGAATCTGTGGAATCGTAAAACCCTGCTTCTTCTTCTAGACAAACTAGAATCTGCTTTATATGCTTTGGATCTTTCAATTTATTGGTTATCCATGTTTTCATTTGAACCCCAGCCGCATTTTCTGCTCCTTGAGTAGTCGCCTTTATAGCATTGGACGTGCTTGAAGGCCTGCCAAGGTCTTAACGGACGGAGTCATTTGTAGCATTAGGTTAGCAGTTATTTTGAAAAGTTTCCACTTTCATGTACGAAAAAAGCAGAATGCCGAGCTATTTAATGCTTATATCACCTTTTATGTTTGCCTGTTCTCTAGAGTAGGTATCCACAATACAAGCCCAGTGGAACCTGGGGACGCTTAAAATAAAATATAAAATAAAATAAAATAAAATAAAATAAAATAAAA
>NW_023458557.1:70056805-70068102 GCF_013731165.1 Rhagoletis pomonella
AAATAAAATAAAATAAAATAAAATAAAATAAAATAAAATAAAATAAAATAGAATAAAATAAGTAAAATAAAATAAAATGAAATAAACAGCCTGAAACAAAAAATGACACAAAAGAAAAAAATATATATTTAAAAAATAAAAATAAACAAATTATAACCCTCTTCTTCTTCTTAAATGGCGCTGTAACCGCCTAAGCGATTTGTCGAGCCCAAAACAGCACGGCTGTACCTTAAATAAAGTTAAATTAAAATAAAATTTTAAATTAATAAATTCGAATAAAATAAAAACTAAATTAAATTCAGGTAAGTTAAGATTATTTTAATTAATCTAAGTAAAGCTTGAATTAAAAAATTTAACAAAAAAATTTAACTCAAATAAAAATATTAAAATTAACTTAACTATTAAAAAAATTAACTTAAAAAATTAACTTAACTATTAAAATATTAAATTAACTTAAATATTAAAATTAACTTAAATTAAATTAACTTAAGTAAAAAACGCAACCCTCTTCTAGTCTCTCATAAACATTTATAGTAGGGTTAATTTCTTCATGGTACAATGATCGGTTCTAAGTCAAGTTACTATGGGACCAGGCTAGGAGGTAGCACCTTTTGCGATAAAAAAGGATTCGCTTTGCTGCAAAACCTTTTTTCTGAGTCTGATAACACCTTCATAAGGCTTTCTAGGCGAACCTACCTGGGTTCACCTTCTTAGTTAAGCCAAACGGAATTCTGAACACTTTAGAGAGAATTGTGGTGGAAATCAGCTGGAAATTTGAACTACTTACTTCAACAATTGCCAACAATTTCATATCTGGCACAACGGTTATAAGATGACATGAAAAGAAAAAGCAAAATATCATCTGCCGTTAACGCAATTCTATCAGCGCAACAACTTCCGCTCCCTTCACTTGCCGTATCCACTTTCAAAAAAGAAAAAGAAAAATACAAAAGCACGTACGCGCATATCTACACCCACGTCCTTACGCACATTTTAACATTTACGCTGGACGAAGTAATTCGAATTTCCGTAAAAACTCAATTTCGGTCTAGGGAAGGCCGAGTAAGAGGCACACCAAGCAACCGTAGCGTGAAACAATTAAACGCGCACGGTTGTCACAGATGTCCCAACTCCCAAAATCACTGGATTTTTTCACAAAATTAAAGGGCAGAAAAACTAAAAACCAGAACGGCAAAAATAAAAGTAAAAACCAAAAAACAATAGCAGAAACAACACTAATGAAAGCACGAAAACGAGGTGAAGCAAGGAAAATACAAAAATATATACACAGTTATATAGAAATTGAGATCAACACAGCCGGCGAACTGCTCCCCGCACAGTTAGGACATAATCAAGCAAGCATTTCCCCTACTTAATGTATATGACTTTTAACATTTTTCGGGTGGATGTGGCGTATACGTAACTAGGAGCGAAATCTTCGATATGCAGAAGGGCGCGTGAGTGTAGTTGTTATTTGAACATGCATATGGACATGTACATATATGAATGTGTGTGAGTATGCTAAGACCGAACAAAGGGCACTCTTTCGGGCACACATTGCTGTAGATACGCTTGAGTGCATTGACATGCAAAATTTAAATACTTGTATGTATGCCATACCTAACGGAAATCAAAGTTGCAGCCAGCATGTCAAACATTACCACTAACAAGAGGTCTGCGAAGCCGGCAGCACTGTGTGAGAAAAGTACTTGAAGTAGTGAAACTGCAGTGAGGGAAGGGTTTAGTTACAACAGCTAAGGGCCGGTTTTTCAATGTCTGGTTATCAGTACTTGCCGGTTAAACATCATTATCGACGTTTTCGACATCATGCATATAACATTTGATCGATAAAGCAGTCGTTGTATTTAACCGCAGCTTCTACCTCCGATTTGAGCTAATCAGACATTGAACAACCGGCCCTAAATATGTGTCTCGCAACACGTGATTTAGTTGCATTTACACGATTTCGTTACAGTTACCAAATATTGTGCTGAGAGAAATATATTTAACTGACTCTATTCTGAGTGTATTTTCAAAATAGTTAGTCAAAGATGTAGTAAAAATACAACTACGATAAACACGGATAAAACGGCAAAGTATTAGTGTGTTTGACATTCACAAGATTTCGGCTTGAATGGAGTCTTAATACATAACAACATACACCCCGATTTACTTGAATATGCAACTTTTTTCTTAAGAATCCGAGATTAAATGTATCTAGACTTGTAGACATTGGAGAACTTTATTTTTAAGAATAATGGGGAAATAAATAAAGGATCCCAAGTATTACAGAGCAAATAGCTTTACATATTATCTTCCAAAAACACTCGGAAGACTGATTGACTTGATTGTGAAAGCCAGACTAGACCACAATGTAACTTCCAACATACTCTACCGATATGGCATTGAACAGGGTGACTGTGAAAAAGCTATGAACGAAAGAGAATACGCAACGGGGAGAATCGTCGGCACTCTGGCGTTTTTAATAACATCTCAGCCAAAGCTGTATTAGAGCGGGCTGAACCGGTAGGGGTGTTATCTAACAGATCCTTAGTATACCGGAGCTATGAAAACAAAAATCTTGCAGCGATAGTCATAACCCTACAAAAAAAGGGGCGAAGCTTCTCAATAACAGTAATACTCTTGGTAAAGCAATTAACTTCATCGATAATGTTATTGGTAGCTTTGTGTATTGCTTGTCAGAAGAATTATATGATGAAATACAAAGGTATCAAAGACTGTTCTAAAATGCAGAAATTAATTAAAAATCTTGAGATCAACCAGGCAAATTTATTTGTATTGAATGCCGCGACATAAAAAGAGGACGCTCTATAAAAGAAACAACGCAATCATACTGAAATACCAATGGCTCTAAAAATGGAATGTATTGGATGTAAGAGGTGGATACAAGTCGATTACAATAACGCGAATGCAAAGTATCTAGGTCCGTTCTTAGATCAAGTTATCTGAAAACGACGAAAATTATTCTAAGATTACCGAAAGCTGTTCACAGTTTTTTAGCTAGCCATACCTTCAAAAAAGGCATTCCTTACTAAACTAAAGCAGGAAACAAAGGACGGGTTTCCAGTATTTTAAAATTTACTAAGAACCTATCATTGGTTATACTGATATAGACGTATTGTGGCCGAGATGCTCGTCTACTGGGATGAATGAGAGCACTCTCCCTCCCACTACTAAGCCAATCAGAATAATAGTCGTCGAACTAGAAACTATGCACATCTACCCTGTAGTCGAAATGCATCAGTGGCATATCCAGCATTCGTCATTTATTAGTTTATGCTACAACTGAATCGTTGAAAACTCGCAATACAAGAAAAAAACGAGATAAATTGTTTTGCCAACACCGTAGCTACCTCAAAAAGAAACAAGCGAAAGCAAAACAATCGATGCTCAAATAACGACATTTGCAGCCATGTTAGCAGAAACAGATAAAATTGAATGGAACTATGGAAAAAAGAACAAGGCACGCCATCAATAAGAGCAGCATTCTGCACCAGTGTTGCCAGAAAATTTTGAGGTTTATAACTAAATTCTTCGAAAAAAATATAAAAATTACTAAAATTCATAGCCGAAAAAAAATTGCTAAATAATATTGTTTTTCAAAAATAACCACAGAAACGTTTATTTAAAAAGGGGTAACTTAAAATAACATCATCAACATCTTAAGTGATTAAATTTTTATAACACAAGCAATAATAATGTACTACATATATTAACATAACTAGCTATACCCTGCCACGCTTTGCTGTGGCATATTTCTGTTAATAAATTATTAACGAAACAAAGCATACGTTTCATATGAGTTTGATTTTGTAATAAGTACTTGTGTGCACACAATATTTGTCGTTTTTCCATTCTCTGCAATGATATCAAGGATATCTGGTTTGCCGGAATGGTAATTCTTCACCTTTGAAAGGCCACGTAAAAATGTTTACTTACACTACGTTCTTCATCAATTTCTTAACTGCGAGTCGCGTACCGTTGCAGAGTTTTGGCTGATTAATATTCCGCAACGTGATAATTGTCCACCTGTTTTCAATTAAGTATGTGGGTCATCCCTGGAAGATCAATCGAGTTCGAAAATTCCGTTGGATAATTAACTGATTCGTCTTTTTCCACAACGGTGTTTATCGACGTATATGGTATTGTTTAAGCGACTTATGCATTTCCCGCATTAGCGAACACACAGACGCATTTATATTGCATTTCCCGCTAAACTAAGTGCAACGAACACACAAACGCACTTGTGTTTAAAAGTAATTCGCTCGTTCTTAATTGGGAATGCATTTTTTATGCAATTCTCAAATATCTCTTAGCTGAACTTAGTGAAGTGATAAGTCGCTGGCATTTTCAGCTATTATCAACGCTAACCCAGCTTGGCTATCACACGGTGCTTTAAACATAATCCACACTCCACTCCCGGAGTAATTTTTGGCATGGTATTAAGCTACTGCTTACAAACCACACTGGGGCTCTGCACGAATACATCCCTGGATAAATCCCAGCTCATTGCACAGCAGCCTACGGCAGCTAGAGCATGACTCCTCCAATGAAGTCCCCCAATAAATACACGGTGAAAGGGTCACATCTTGCGCTACCGCTTCATCAGCCTTCCCGCATATCTCTCTTTCTCTTTCTGTCTCTCTCTCTCTTTCTCTCTCGCATATCAGGCATATGAAGTGCGTGGCTGACTTGATGTGCACCTATAACCCATATACATAAACACTCGCAAAGGTAATCCCTACCTCCTCAACTACTCTAGCTCAACCCCAACTCTAAACCTGGTCTCCCGCTCTCTCTCAGCTAAACAGTTAAGGTATTCACCAAAGTGAGCAAGTGGCCTGATAAAAGAGCAGACCAGCTCAACAACGACTGTTGTCAATACCGCTTTTATTTAGTTGATAGACATCCTTATTCTTCGCAGCAAGAATAGCTCGTTCAATGAGCCTATAATTAATTTTCTTAATTAAGAAACATTTTTTCGATCAGTTCTCCTTTCGATGTTCCTAAGTTACAAAAATTATCAGGCAATAAAATTCGTCTTAATCTCTTGTTGGCTGGATGCGTTCCGTTCCCAATGTCCAGTAATTGTCGCGAGAATACTTCTGCTGCAGTGTATGTATGGCATGTTCGTCTTGCCGCAATGTTGACTATTTCAGGCAAGCATTTATCTAATGTTAATCAAGAAATTACAGACAATGTTTGCGTAAAATCTCCTGAGAGCAATATCAATACATTCCCGAATGGTTGAACGTTTCCATGCAAATCCCACGACAATCGACCAAGAACCTCAAGCAAGTTTTTATGTACCATCGTGTTAGTAAATTTTTTACTACTTTTTCCATACCGGATACTCCGGAAATATTGCAAGTAGGAGTTTCGATGATTTATATGTTCAATGGCTGCTTAAGAACTGAATTAGCAATGTTTCTACCTGGCAGCAATTCCAGGTGAAGCTATAGCTAAGGTTATGTAATTGTTTGCACGAACCATTTCCATAATCAATCTGATAAGGAAGAAGGTCCTCCAACTCCGTCAATTATAATTTGCATATTCTTCCTCTTATTTGGCGTTGTAAACGCCTAAGCAATTTTGGCCGAGATCGACAAAGAACGCCAGTCGTTTCTCTCTGTGCCAACTGACGACAATGGGAAATTCCAGGTGAAGCCAAGTCCTTCTCCATTTGGTCTCTCCCTCTTCCTCTTTTAACACCAGCGGATTGGGAGTTTAATACTTTCAGAAATGGAACGCCGCTTCCCATTCGAACGACGTGGCCAAGCCAGCGGAGCCGCCGTATTTTCATTCGCTACACTATGTCCCTTTCGTTGTAAAGCTCATACAACTCATCGTTCCATCGTCTGCGGCACTCCCGTCGCCAACGCTCAGAGGCCTGTAAATCTTCCGCAAAATCTTTCTCTCCAATAGTCTAAGAGCCGTCTCATCGAATGTTGTCATTGTCTAAGCTTCTGCGCCATTTATCAGCTCGGGCTTGATGAGTGACTTATAGAGTGTGGTTTTTGTACGTCGAGAAAGAACTTTACTCCCGAATTGCCTATTCAGTTCAAAGTTGCACTTGTTGGCTAGAGTGATTCTCCATTGTATTCCCATGCTGACATTATTATCGGTGTGAGGGTTGGTTCCCAAGTAAACGGTATTCTCTACTTCCTCGATATTACAACTGGCAACAGTGATGTGGGTGTCAAGGCGGGAATGCTCTGACTCTTTGTTTGATGACAGGAGATACTTCGTCTTGTCTTCGTTGATCACTAAACCCAATCGCTTTGCTTCTTTATCCAACTTAGAAAAGGCAGGACAGACCTCGAAGTTTTTGTTACCGATGATATCGATGTCATTGGCATACGGCAGAAATTACACGCCCTTGTAAAAAATTGTTCCTGAGTGGTTCAGTTCTGCAGCTCTTATTATCTTAACACTTGCATCATGTGATCGTAAATGCCCTTCTGAATTCGCTTTAATTCGGGAATGTTTGCTTGGGTATATGACAGGAGTTCACAGTAGTAATAGTAATCATAATCATAATAATATTATCTGATGTTATTCAAAATTGCTTTACCGGCAATATACTAAGTAGGCTATGGCGACCGAACGAAATTGTTCATGATTAAAATTTAACTGTTAATGTAAGGGAATAGTAGTAACAATTTTAAGTTTTCCTTATTTCATTTCATGGGATATATATGTCTCTCGTTACGCTTTTTATAATTTTTTCATTTGTATCAGTAGTTCTTTATTAATTTTTTTCTGTGCGTAATTTTTATACCAACTCTTTGTTGATAATATGATCAATTCGTTTGGTAAGATGGTGTAAGCTCTCTCTTCATTTAAACTGTCCGGATTTGGATAAGTAAAAACAATAAGAAAAAATGTCTGTAGTAAAGCTTTCCCAAACGTTTTCCGTTTCGAACCAGTTATGTAATATTTAATTTAATTCAAATATTTTTTGTTTACTTTTACTTCATAATTCTATTGAGAGTATTTTCAAATCAAGATTCCTCAAATACCTTTCGTTTGGTACCCATATTGTAACATTTCATTTATTTTGTCAATTTAATTTATATTTTCAAACATATTTTCGACTGTAAGTCTTCTTAAAACTATTTAGTTTGATACCCATATTGCAATATTTCATTTATTTAATCAATTTAACTGAGCTCAAATTTTCAAATATTTTCATTTATTTTGTTAATTAAATTGAGTTAAATTTTCAAACGGGGGGCAACCCTCTTCCTACATATTTTGGACTGCAAGCCTTCTTAAAAATCTAAAGTTTATTACTCACATTGCAATTTTTCAATTATTTTATCAATTTCACTGAGCCAAAATTTTCAAATATTTCCTACAGTCTGTTTTTTAACCTCTTTAATTTGATACGATTATTGTAATAAGCCGTTTATGTTATCATTTATATTGAGTTAAATTTTCAAACAGGTGGCAACCCTCTTCGAACTTATTTTCGGCTGTAAGCCTTCCAAAAAATCTAAAGTTTAATACCCACATTGCAATATTTCATTTATTTTATCAACTTGACTAAGTTAAAATTTTCAATAGGAGGCAGTTATCTTTCTTAAACTCCTTTAATTTGATACCCATATTGCAATATTTCATTTATTTTTCGATGTACATTAGTTAAATTTTCAATCAGGTGGCAACCCTCTCCAAACATATTTTCAGCTATAAGCCTTCTTAAAACTCTTTAGTTTGACACCCACATGGCAATATTTCATTTATTTTATCCATTTCACAGAGTTAAAACTTTCAAACAGGAGGCAACCCTCGTCAAAAATATTTCCAGCAGTTATCTTTCTTAAACTCCTTTAATTTGATACCTATATTCCAATATTTCATTTATTTTGTCGATGTACTTTAGTTAAATTTTCAATCAGGAGGCAACCCTCTTCAAACATATTTTCGGCTGTAAGCCTTCTTAAAACTCTTTAGTTTGATACCCACATTGCAATATTTCAGTTAATTTATCAATTTAACTGAGTTAAAAATTTTAAAATAGGCGGCAACCCTCCTCAAAAACATTTCCAGCAGTTACCTTTATTAAAGCTCTTAAATTTAATATCTATATTGTAATATATAATTTAGTTTATCAATTAAATTGCGCTAAATTTTTTAACAGGTGGCAACCCTCGTTTAAAATATTTTCGACTGTAAGCCTTCTTAAAACTCTTTAGTTTGATACCCACATAGCAATATTTCATTTACTTTAACAATTTAACTGAGTTAAATATTCAAAATTGGTGGCAGACCTTCTCAAAAATATTTCCAGGAGTTATCTTTCTTAAACCTCTTTAATTTGATACCCATATTACAATATTTCATTTATTTTATCGATGTACTTTAGTTAAATTTAGTGGGCTTTAGTTTGACACCCACATGGCAATATTTTATTTATTTTATCAGTTTGACAGAGTTAAAATTTTCAAATAGATGGTAACCCTCGTCAAAAATACTTCCAGCAGTTATCTTTCTTAAACCTCTTTAATTTGATACCCATATTGTAATATTTCATTTATTTTATCGATGTACTTTAGTTAAATTTTCAAACAGGTGGCAAACCTCTTCAAACATATTTTCGGCTGTAAGCCTTCTTAAAACTCTTTAGTTTGACACCCACATGGCAATATTCCATTTATTTTATCAATTTGACCGAGTTAAAATTTTCGAATAGGTGGCAACCCTCGTCAAAAAGATTTCCAACAGTTATCTTTGTTAAACCTCTTTAATTTGATACCCATATTGGAATAACTTATTTCTTTTATCAATATAGTTGGGTTTAAAAATTTTCAAATAGGTGGCCACTCTCCAATTTTTTACGATATCATTGGTTCTGGTATTATACCGATCAATACAAAAAGAAAATTATTCAAATCGGTTCAGCCGTTCTCGAGTTTTGACGACCGTGACATACGAACACAACATTTTTATTAATATAGATTGTAGGAATGGCCTTCCTCTATCTACAAAAGTGTGATCAATTTTGAAATTTTGATATTATTTCAATTTAAAATCATCGGTCCTTTTCACCTGCTTTCTTTAACTCTATGTACAAATGAGTCTATAATTTGTTATTTTTTTTCTGTCAAATTCTTCCGGATAGTTGCTTTACCGTATTCAGTTTAAATAAATTAAACAATTATGAAATTAGGACTAGTTTCGGATTTTAATTATTTTGAAAAAATATCAATATTTAAAAAAAGGTGACCCTTTTACAAAAGTAACTTTTTTTTATCTGGAAGGTCACCCTCAACCTGGCTTCTCCTTAAGTTTGTCGTGATACTTTTTAGTCACTCCGTATAGTAGATCTCTCACAAGCTGAATCAACAGTTTGGCGACATACGACGAGAGCAAGCAAATGCCAATGCCTGCTTTATATGTATATATAAAGGGTGTGGGTGAGCAAATATTTCAGAAGCATAGTCGAAAGAATGCTTGCTGTTATTTGTTTGATTCAGGCAGGTTCGAGTACGAATGCCGTCAGCGGCAACAAATCATTTTTATTTTTTTTTTCTGTTCTTGGTTTTTCGAAAATGCCTCTGTGAAGTGCAGAACCAAATCAAACGACAAAGGAAATCAATTCAAGTTCATCATTTGAGGATAAATTTGCAGAACGGCTGTGGCTAAGTATGCTAGTCTTTGATAGTTTTCAGAAGAATCGCAACGTGATAAAGTGATAATAAAATATTGTGTTTTGTATCTCCTATTTATGAAAAAGCATCTGGGAAGTGCAGAACATATGCGTATTCAAGAGAAAAGATCTACAACCAAAAGTTTGGTTAATGTAAACAAAAGTGTGGTTTTTGGTTGATTTTTTCTCAGTGTACAGGGTTGAAGCAATAGAATGGTTTACCTTAACCTAAAATTTGTTTGGCCTCGAAAAGTTCTTCCAGGTTGAAGAAATCTTAACGTATTAGAGAAGAGGATTCACAAAATCAGGTATGGAAGATTCCCATTGTATTTTCGTACTGCTAAACAGACTAGGAACAATTTAAAATTTGATTTGCCATCCCTGGTACACGAATCAATTAAAATTGATAAAAGCCTGTTTAAAAATGTGGAGATTATAAAAAAAAAATTATTCAACAATTTTATTGAGCGTGTTGGTTTTTTTTGTTAATTCTATTTTTAGAATGATTAACTTTTAGGTATGCTCGTCCTTAAGTTATTTGTTTCCGTTATTTATGGTCTTATAAAAATTATATTCAACAATTTTATTTTAGCTAAAATAACTAACTCGATTTAAAAAAAAAAAACAAGTTAAAAACTGGCAACACTGTTCTGCACAGTCATTCAGAGGACTTTTTTCATACACTATATATGTACATTCACATATATGTATGCATATCGACGAATCCTAGATGTGCAACAACTCAGTTATCCTTTGAAATCACCATGCGAGGATCAAAATAGCTGCAGCAGTTGTGCGAGTATGTATGATTGAGTGGGTGGTAGATTTAAGAGCACAGCACTTGCTTGTCAACAACAACAGTGGACGACTTTACGCAACTTTCTGAAACTGAAGTACAGCACCCTTTTGTAATCGAAATACCGCTGCTTTGCAGGAAACACACGACGGAGGCAATGCGTCAACGTCATTTTGCTTACACTCAACAAACAACTGAATTATTACTGTCAACAGAAGAGATACAACAACAAAATTTCAACTATACGTACATATATATATATATTAGAGTGATCAACACTCTTTTTGGAAATGCATAAACACCACATCAAAATATTGGTGTTTGTGATAAAAAAGACACGATTTTTCTTATTTTGAAAAACAAAAGTTTTTGTGGAGGTCGCACTAGTCGGTTGTTTATAGAAACGTTGATGTTCTCAATTTTTTCGTGATATGTTAAAGTGTGGCTAAAAACATTGTTAATTACCAGTGTCTTTCTGGGGTTGCTATTTACGAATCTGATGTCAGATTTTCAAAATTCAAAATGTAATTAAGGGAATGTTCCGCAATAATACCAGAGTAATTACATGTAAATCAGCATTTGTATAAAAAAAAACCGACCAGCGCGACCCCTAAAAAACTTTTGTTTTCAGAATAAAAAAATATTTTCTCTTTTTTATCACAAATAACAATAATTTGAGTTAGCGCTTATGAATTTCAAAAAAAAAAAAATTTTAACCACTCTAGTATATATATGTATGTATGTATGTTGGCGTTGTTCAGCTGTCCTATTACCTTTAGTCTCAGTTTCTTTAGTCTAGTTTCTCTGCCTAATTTGGATACATGC